>NC_062213.1:120965830-121307003 GCF_902686445.1 Sciurus carolinensis
CTACTTAAACAGAATTAAACACAAGAATCACACTGTCATCTCAATAGGTAAAGAAGAGGCCTTGGATAAAATCCGACACCCACTCATGTTAAAAACACTGGAGAAGCTAGGGATTAAAGAATCTTACCAACTTAGCATCATAAAGGTCATTCATGACAAACCCAAACCAACAACATGCTGAATGGAGAAAACTAAAAACAATACCTCTAACATCAGGAACAAGATAAGACTGTGCACTCTCACCACTCCTGTTCACTATTGTCCTGGAAATAGTAGTAAGAATGATCAGGCAAGAAAGGGAAATCAAAGGAAGAGAATAGGAATAAGAAGAGAAGTCAACTATATCTGTTGATGTCATGATGCTCTATCTATAAGACCCCTCAAAAAAAAAAAAAAAAAACACACCACCATAAGACTTCTGTGAGTTGAGCAAAGTAGCAGGATACAAAATCAGCATCCAAAAATCAATAGTTTTCCTACATACTCCAACCAACTGAGGAAGAAATAAGGAAAATAATCGCATTCACAATAACATTAAAATAAGTAATTTTTATCCTGCAAAAAGCCCCTTAAACTCAGCACTTTGATATAAGCACATAAGGAAGGACTTATAACTTTTAGCAATACACCCCATGACTTTGACTTTTCATTTATCATAAAATGAGGGAATTGGACTAGATGGTTTCTCTAGCTCCTGCTAAGTTCATATTCTTTGGGGTTTGTCTCTGTCCCCTGATTTTCAATAGTCTGGCTCTTAGAATTTCATCCTTCTTCCTCAGGGGCTTCAGTAGCACATTCTCAAGAGTTTAGCTGTTCCGCTGCCTTGGGCTTTGTGAATAATTGGAGATTGTTAATCCTGGGTTCAAGGAGGACTGCTCTCCTGCACTAAATGTATAGGATGCCTTTCCTGTTTGCTGACCTCACTGGGATGCCATGAGGCTGGATTAGCTGTCTGCAAACACCTTTAATGACTAGGATTATCTGATAACTTGTCAATATCTCTTCTTTCTTGGAGAAAGCTTTTAACCAGAAGTCATAGCATGTGATTTAGTTACTTTTGTTCTCATTTTTCTTTCTTTTCACTTTGAGTTCCGATGGCTTTAAATTTTCTCCCTCCTGATTGAAACCAAATTTAATCAAAACAAAATATTTTTATAAGGGATGATAAATTTTTAAAAAATTTATTTTTATTTGTACAGATTGCATTTTGACTTATTGTACAAAAATGTCGTACAAATTTTCATTTCTATGATTGTACATGATGTAGATTCATGTTGGGACTAATGACACATTAACTAACTCAGGCTGACTCCTTACTCCCTGGCGAGTGAGCAAAATCAAGGTTCAAAGGCAGTTTCAAAGGTTCATGAGGATAAACCGGACCACGGTCAGGGATTGGTGAACAACAGTTCTGCGAATGTGATCAGCTCGTGCTTGCCATATAGTCCGATGGGACTCTCGCCTGTGTGAGCCCCCCTGCCTTGCTGACCTTTAAGCTGATTGGTTCCCGCCTAGCCCCCACCCTACATAAAAGCTGTGTGACTTCCTCAATAAATGAGTTCCTGCTGTGACGGGTCTCCCTGAGGGTCTGATTGTCCTCCGCCTGGAGGGCTGGGAGCGGGCGGTCAGTCGACCGACCCTACCTATCCCGGTCTGACCTTGTTGGGGAGTGTCCCCTTCCCTTGTCGCTGGTCAAGAAGAGCAAGGGGGCTTAAGACCCCGACAGATTCACACCACTGTGTACTTATATATGTACATAGGGTAATGATGTTTGTCTTATTCCACTATCTTTCCTTCCCCTGTCCCCTCCCCCCTCTTTTTCCTCTACACAATGCAAAGTTCCTCCATTCTTCTCTTACTCCCTGTATACCCCCTTTATGTATCGTCATCCACGTACCAGTGAAAACATTTGGCCTTTGGTTTTTGGGGATTGGCTTATTTCACTCGAAGGATTTTGACAGGTCTGTACATCTGTGTAACAATTACATGGATCCAGATAGAGACCATTTCCATTTCTTTGGAAGAGTCCTTCTTGCCTCTTCCCAGCTGGTACCCCCACCAAGTTAACAACCATGTCAATCTCTATCACAATGGTTTAGTTTTGCCACTTTCTGAATATAATATCATATAATATACACTCCTTCATGTCTGAATTATTTCACTCAACATAATGTATTTGTGATCCATCCACATTATTGCTTGCATGGACATAGTAGTTGCTCTTTTATATTGCCAAGTAGCATTTCATTCCATGAACACAGCAAAAGTAGTTTTTTGTTATTTTTATTGATTCCTAGTTGACAGACATTTGGGCTATTTCCAGTTTCTGACTAAAACTGCTGTGAATATTTTCATAGAATTTTTTTGGTGCGCAAATGTTTTCATTTCACATGTAGGAATGAGTTTTCTGTCATGGCATACATGCATTTTTAAATCTGTTAGAGACTGACCAACTGCTTTCCAGAGCATTGTAAATATTTTATATGCACACCAGCAATGCCTGAGAGTTAGAAGTGTTCCACATACTGAGAAACACTTTGCATTGTCAATCTTTTAGTCCTTTTTTGTTTTCATTTAAAAAATAAGATATATACAGGTCTCTTGCTGCAGCAACAGGAGGGGGAGCATCTGGAGCATTTGGGAGCGAGAATTCACATATTGTTTTAAGAAAACGGCAGACAAACCACACATGGGGAAAATCGCCAGCTTTGGTAAGGCCAAACCGAAGAAAACCAAGACACAGGAGAGAACACACTGGCGACCAAAGAGACCATTGAGCAGGAAAAGCAGAGTGAAATTTCCTAAGAGGCTAGAGGATTCCCCACCCCATCACCTCCTAGACTCTCTTGTGATGTGGAGGAAGGAGCCACCTGCTAGATGGACACGAGCCACAAGCTGCACTGTGAACCCAGGAACTCTGTGGTGAAGCCACCAGCCTGTTGGTCCCTCAGACTGCCAAATTCTCTGGTTTACCCCGAGATATTATAGAAAATTATTTGTGTGATTAATGAAAATAAAACACCTCGTGGCATGACAAAACATACAGATATATATGTATATATATATGTATGTTTCATGTGCTATAACTAATCCCAAAGTTAAGAATCAGAAACTGCCTATCAAAACAGTAAAAAGGCAATACAAAGAATGGGAGAAAGTATCTGTAAATCATATATCTGATAAAAGATTAATATTCATTTATATTATGAACTACTAAAACTCAACAACAAAACACCAAAGACCCATGTTGGAGGGATATCTGCATTCCCATATTTATTGTAGTTCTGTTCACAATGCACAAGATATGGAATCAGACTAAGTGGCCATGAGTGGATGAATAGGTAAAAAAAAATGTGGTATTTCCACAATGAAATATATTTGTTCATGTTGGAGATTTAGTTCCAGGGACTCACATAAACTCTTGTAGTTTGTTGGTAAGAATGTAAAAATAGACTTGTCATCTGTTATTCAGCTTTCCATTGCTGTGACAAAATACCTGAGAGAAACAACTGAAAGGTAGAAAGGTTTATTTTAACTCACAGTTTCAGAGGTTTCAGTGCACTGTCACTTGATGGTATTGCTTTGGACCTGTGGCAGCACAGTATGTCATGGTGCAGAAGCACATAATGCAAGAGGTCTGCTCACCTTGTGGATTCCAGGATGCAAAAAAAGAGAGCCCCAATATCCCCTTCAACAGTATGCCCCTCATGACCTAACTTCCTTCCCTTAGTCCCCATCTCCTAAAGGTTTCACCACCTTCTACTAGTGCCATAGACTGTGAACCAACGTTGAGCACATGGACTTTTAGGGTGCATTAAGTTTCAAATCATAACAGTATATGATCCAGCAATTCCACTTCTGAATGTAGGCCCAAAGAACTGAAAGCAGGGTCTTCAAAAGATTTTTGTATACTGAGGCACCATTATTCACAATAGCTAAAGTGTGAAAATATCCCAGATGTCCATCAACAGAAGAATGGATAGGCTAATTGTGGTATATCCATACAATGGAATATTATTCAATCTTAAAAGGAAAAGACATTCTGTCAGGCACTATAACATGGATGAATCTTGAGGACATTATGCCAAGTGAAATAAGCTGCTCAAAAAAGACATTTACTGTATGATTCCATTCATATGAGATGTTTAGATTAGTCAAAATTTCATATAGAAAGTAGAATAGTAGTTTACAAGAGTTGAGGAGAGTAGGGGAGAGGAGTTATTATTTAAAAGATAGTTTCTGTTTTATGTGACAAAAATTTACAAAGATAGATGTTGATGTTGGTTGCACAAGATTATACATGTATGTGATACCACTGAACACTTAAAACAATTAAGATGTAAGTTTGTATGTGTATTTTTTAAAACTAGGGGGAAAACCTACTTAAAGAAAATGTCCCAGCCCTTCTCAAGAAGATAATTCATATGTTGAGAAATCAATATTCCTTTCAGGACTTCCGTGTTCTCATCTTCAAAAGAAGAGGCTTGGAGTGGATGATTTCTAAAGTCATCTCCTTCTCAGATAATTGATTTGTAGGGAAGCAGAGGAGCATGGTTGTTAGTGCCTGGACTTTGGCAACAGACGCTCAGACTTTCACTGGGTGCTGCCATTCATTAATTGGGGTATTTAGAGGTAGATACTGAACCTTCAAGTATCTACTATTTTTCACCTAATAAAATTAATTGGACAATTTCCGTGGAGAAATTGTGACTCCTGGATGAGACAGAGAATGCAAAATATTTAGCACAGTGCTTAGTACATAATAAGAGCTTAACAAATATCAGATTTCAAAAAAATGCGTACTTTCCACAGGTCCCCAGTTGTTACTGTGCCACATACAAGTTGGGAAGGAAGAGTGGAATAGCATGCACCCCCAATGGTCTATCCAAAGCACTTGCTTCATGCTGAACATGAACTACATCCCCATACATGGCTATGCTTGAAAGTACAGATGTGGCTGAACCACGACTGGAGCCAATCTGCAAGCCTCCAGAACGTCCCTTAATTTACAAACAGACCCTTCCCCCAAAGTCCCCATGGGGATACTAAATTTGTTATTGTCAGGGGGGCTCTGAGGGCCCCAGGGCCGCACCGTGGCCTGATCTCTAAGATGGCGCCTGGCAGCTTGCCAGACATAGCTGCACTCATATACAAGTTTTAGGAAGTAACTCTGGTTGGCTGTTGTACATGAGGCAATCCTGGTATCTGCCTGGAGACTGTTCCTTGATAGGCTGACTTTCCTGCTCGTCTACTCTCTGATAGGCTGATGTTCTCAATATAAGTCTGAGACTTGTGGAATAAAGCCCTTTTGGTTCCTGTGATGAAGAAGAGCGTAAGCGTTGTGATTGTCCCCGCGGGCGGTGGGCAATCATAGTTATGCTTTCTAATCTCTTCAAATATATAGGAAATTGTTATTATTTACTTTCAAGCCTAAAATTTATTCATATCCTTGAATGTTTTCAAAAGATGTCTAATTTTTTGCATAATAAATAAGTTTCCTTCTGCAAGGGGGAAGTGAATATTGGCAGTTTATTTTGAAGGATAGATTTATATCATCTTCTTTTGTATGATTATAAATATTTCTAAAAATAAAAAAAATCAACAAATTAATTGACTCCATGCTTTTGGACTGAGGGAGACTTGAAGCCCTGGTCCTGATAGGAAGAGAAGAAGTGAACCAATTTTCCTGTAGGGATCTGACAAAGTGGTAGGAAATCAGATTTCATACTATGCAGTCCTGTGTACTGAGAGGTAGGTTTTTTGGTACATGTTTTCAAATGGCAGCAATGAACTTGGCTTGCTACCTGAGCCTTTAAGAGTAAGGACTTTGGGTGATGGGTCCCAGAGTACCCATGTTATTTCAGTAACCTGAGCCCTGGCTAACATTTAGGAAGCCATCCTGGAAGAGCCAGAGCCAGAAATGAAAGTCTATGAAATTATTTTGTGAGTCTGTAGCAGTAAGGATCAACTATGAGGTAAAAAATTCTGATACTGTGAGCTAGTTAACAGTAGAAGCTCATTGCTTTATTTAAGCACCTAACACTGCCTGGAATAGAGTAAAACCATAATATATGTTTACTGAACATACTAGGGGAAGCTTTTTAAGGATCCATGAGCTTATGAACTAGTCTGGTTGGAATTCTCCTTGGGGCTTTCTCCCCTACAGAGACACCCAAATATTTGGAGGAATGGTTGATCCAACATTGACCAACCTGGGTCATAGAGGTGAATTCAAGTCTTCAGTCATGAGCCATCTTCTCAGGTAGTCAGCTATGTGGGCCAGAGCCACTTAATGTGAAAAGTAAGAGGAGGAAAAATTCACCTGCTCTGTTGAGAGGAAGAACAGCAACTGATGATGGTCCTCAGCTCCATCATGCTGTACAAAGACCAAACCCAGTGGGGGTCTTTCTAGAGATAGGCATGATTATTCCTTGATCAGCTTCAGCAGTTTTGTTTCAAACTGATCACAGAGGATGGTTTCATTTTGGATAGATTGTTGTTCTACTGAACATGGTCAGTTCTTGGTGTGGCTGACAAGTGATGTGGATGGCAGTTTTTCTCCTTGTGGGCTCTCCATTACAAACATTTTCCAACATAAAGCAAAATTGAAAGGCTTTTACAAACATGGGATTGTTTTACATACATACCCATCATCCAGATTCTATCACTAACATTTATTGTCTTTGCTTTGTCAGTCTATTTATCTAATGATATCTCTATTCATTCATCAATCCATCTTAGATTTTCATGCATTTCCAAGTAAATTATAGACATCACTATACTTGCCTGTAAGTACTTCAACATTCCCATCCTTTGCTAACTTTTGATATTTAGACTTTTTTCCTTTGGAAGAAAAATTCACGTACAATAAAATATCAAATCATTAGTATACATTAGCTGAGATTTGACAAATGCAAATACATGTAATGTGAGCCCTTTTGAAGATATTGGCCATTTCCATTGCCCTAAAAAGTTTCTCATGCCCTCTCCAGGCAATTCCTGCCCTAGGTATAGCAACTATTATTCTGATTTTTTCTACTAAGATTAAAGTTGGTGTTTTAAAGAACTTGTATCAATGGGATTCAAGTGTGTGTACTGTTTATTTGTGACTCTTGTTACCCAATGAAATATTTTTGGGATTCATTCCAAACAAACAAATGAAAATGATGCTGTGGTCATCAGCAGCTTGCTTCATTTTACTATCCCCTTGGATAAGTATATCAAAGCTTACTATTCCATATTTTTAATTGACAGATACTTGAGTATTGCCAGTTTTGCCATCATGAATGAGGCTGCTATGAACTTTATTGTGTAAATCATTTTGTGGACTAAGTTTTAATTTCTCTTGGAAAACTATTTTGGAATTCCTAAGTCATTAAGTAGGTAGTAGTTCAGTTTTACAAGACTCTTTCAGGCTTTTCATTTCCTGCCAAAGTGTTTATTCCTTTGTACATTTGAACAATGTATAGAGAGGAGAAAACTTTTGCTACTTTCATGGGGGATTTCTACATAAGTGTGTTTTTTTTCCTAAACTGGAGATACAGCTGATGCCTTCCTAGGCGTGAGCATGGACTGGAAGGGCACCTCAGCACTCCCATGAGCTTGGGCTTCAGAAAGGAGGCTAATTGTGTAAGGAAACCTGCGGCCAGAAGGAGCTGATGTCAGAGCACACAGGGTGTGCACGTGATCGAGGTATCAGGTCACTCTTTGGAAAGGGCCCCACTGGTCACTCATAATACCTGTACCCACGGGGCAAATACGTAAATTCTCTTGGTGGCCCTTGAAGATAAGGACGGTCAAACAAAATAATAGCATATCCAAAGATACTCAGGCCCTGGGAAGATTTAATTGTTGAGAACACAGCTTTTCATATCTCTTCCAATGGTGGTGTCCTCCATTCAACAATTCCTGAAACATTATTTAGATAAGAATTTTATGGACATGCTTGACTAGGTTAGGCTTAAAATTAATAAATCTTAGAGTATTATTGCAAAGTCTTGCCTTCATGTACTTTTTACGATGGCACCATTCATGCTATGCATGTGTGCTCTCTGTGTGTCTCCTCCCTTTATGTTCATACCAATTGAGTAAACATTTGTCCAGGAAGCAGATGGCCTTAGAGTGAGTAGAGCCATCCAGAAGCCTCTTATCTGAATTAGCCCTAAGAATGCCTGGATGTGGTAGAAAAGGTTTTTGAACAATTACACTGGAATATGTGCTTCTGAATGTAAAGCCAGTGAAAAAGTACCAGAATTACAGAATACTGGAGCCAGAAGAATTTGGAAGAAACCCAGAACATCCTCCTCATCCTACCAGGAACATGTTGGAATCAAAGAAGGGATGGGTCTGACTGCTGCACTGGCAGCTCCTGGCAGGGCAAGATTTTTGTTATTATGCTGGAGTAGTATGCCGCAGAAAGCTCAAATTAAAGTAAGTCTTTTGAAAGGATGATGAAGCATCTCGTGGAAACTTTTGTGCCGGAAGCAGCCACTGACTCTGGGACCACGTTGTCTGTGGCATTTTTTTGATATATATTCGGCTCTTTCCTTCATTCTGAGCATTTAGCATGCATTTAGCTCTGGTCACAGTGCTACCTGACACTTCAGGTCAAATTAAAAGTGCATGGTCATAAGCTGGCTCTTTATATCTGTTGGAATGGTGGTTAAAAAATCTAGTGTTGTGATTCCTAGTTTAGTACTCTATACCAAACTTTGCTGAACATGAGCATACTTCTTGGGAGAGTTTAACCTCAGTTTTCTCCCAATAAGGCAGGAATAGTGATAGTTCTACCCTGAGGTGTTTCTGTGAGGATAAAATCCATCTAGTGCATACAAAGTGAGTAGAACAGTGCCTGTCTAGGGTGGTATTAATGTGAGCTGATGCTATTCTCCTTTCTCTCTCCTCCTCATTTCTGTCCAGGTTTGTGCCACTCCAGGTTCAATCCCTCTATACTGCACCTCCTTAGATTCCTTTCTTGCACATCTCTGGTTAAATTTGGTGAACAAGTATTGCCGGATGAGACCTGAAAGATGAGAGAAGGGTGAGATATGTACTCCTTCCCTCTTCCTCCCTGTGCAGCACTGAGTATCCAGCAGTAGCTACATCCTCCCTTCACTTCACTGAACCTTCTTCCACACCCACTTCTCAGTGGATCCCCATAGCACTATTACACTAGTTTCTTTGGATCCCACCTAGGAAGGTCCAGAATATTTCCTCACTCTGTCATTAAAAAATGCACAGGTGAGGGGAAGAGCGGCATCCATGAAAAGGTCCTGTCGTACCTGCCCTCTGCAGGCTGGAGGTAAAGATGAGCGATGCTCCTGTGGACTTGCCTTTTCTGAAGGATTCTGAAGCAGGAGAGGATAGGCCATGGCACCTAACCATTTATACACAGTCAGAGTAATTACCTAGAGAGGCAAGAATATATGATGGTGTTTCATCATTGTGGGATCCCTAGGAACGAAATAGATGGGAATCCCACTAGAAATTGATCTATGTAATCATTAGAAAAAACTTTCTGAGAACAGAGCTGATTGAGTCACCAGAGTGGGATTTCGTGACCTCTCATCCAGTTCATAGGCCTGGAGCTCCTTTTCTGAGGGGAGATTGGATTCCTGTGAGGAAGAGTGAGCCCTGCATTACTTTTACAGGTATTTGCTGTAAATCTTCCTCCAGGCCTTCCCTGTAGGAACTCAAAGCCAGTTGCTGGGGTGATGGAAACGAGAGCTTCTTGAGCTTGTAAGGTCACGTCTCTGAGAGATGCTTGACTCAGGAGGTGTGTGGTAGCCATGAAAATGCACCACGGACATCTCTGACTTCAGGAAGCCTCGCTGGCCGGCAACCCCAGCTGCTAGATCTACATCCAGGACTTACTGGCATTATCTCAGGCTCTGTACCATCCCATGAGGAAAGCATGTGCTATTCTTTCCCAATAGAACACCCAAGATGCATCATGAGGTTGTAGAAGCTATTTTCCTGTTGAAACTCAGACTTTTCTTTCTCCACAGTGTGTTTCATTTTTGCATATTAACTTGTTTTATTCAAAAGATAAGAATAAATTTTTGAACTCATGTGAATCTCTTTTAATGAATCCTGCAGTATGACACAAAGCCCCAAATTCAAGTGGTTTTGTTTGTTAATTCTTCAGCACGCAAACCCACTTCCACAAAATCCATCCTGGTACTCATATTTGCACCAGGCTTTAGAGTAAGATCTGTTCTAGAATAGCCTTCCCAAAGCTTAAAACCAAACCCTGATGAATCCCACAGGGAGAGGTATTTGTGGGCTAGTTCTGCCAAATTAAAAGACCTTTGGAAAACTGTGGATTTTCCATGAATCCACCCTAATAGAGCATAAACCAAGTCTGCAAAAGTCCAGAGTGATCAGACAGTGAGTGAGTTAACCATCCACTGGAGCAAAACAAGTGACCCAATCAAGTTAGCTAAATTGACAACCACAGAGAACTAAGTAGTGCCTCTAAGGACTATGCATTCTTTTTCAAATACACATAGAGCATTCATTAAGATAGACCATAAAATTGAGTGAGACATAAAAGAACTGTAAAAGAATGTATTAGCATTTCTATGTGAACACTTGCAACATTTCTCTATTTTGAAATGTTTACCTACTTATTCCAGGCTATAATCTCGTCTATGTGCAAGGTAACATTAGAACCACTTCCCCTCCTGCTGTGTTCTGGTGCTCATTGTCCACTCTCTATCCTCTCTACCATTCCCAGCTGTTATGACCTGTGTCTACTCTCTACTTCTAGATGATAGATTTTTCTACACCAACGAATGAGAATAACCAGTATTTGTCTTTCTGTTCTTTGCTTATTTAACTAAATATCTTCCTGTCCCATAGATGTTACTGCATATGACATTATTTCATTCTTTTTATGGCTGAATATTTTTCTTTTGTGTATTTATACCACCTGTTCAGAATCCATTCATTGATAGATGTACACCAAGTTGATTGGATATTTTGATGGTTGTCACTACTCCCCCCATACATATGGGTCTGCTGGTATCTCTCGAATATAATGACTTCATTTCCTTTGATACATACAAAATAGTGGGATTGCTGGATCATACGGTAATGCTATTTTCAGGTTGTAAAGGTATTCCACACTATTTTCCATAATGAATGTACTGATTTACATTCACTCCAACATTGTATAAAATTCTGTTTACATCCTCACAAAAATTAATTTTTTGTCTTTTTGATAATACCCATTCTAACTGGAGATAGACTAAACCTCATTGTAATTTTGATTTGCATTTCCCTGATGATTATTGATGCCAATTATTTTGGTATATATTTGGTGACCGTTAGTATGTCGTCTTTTGAATAATATCAGATCTTTTACCCATTATAAATCAGAGTATTTGTTTTATTTTCTGTTGAGATTTTGAGTTTTTTATATATTCTGAATATATACTTGAACAGTTTGGAAACATTGTCTCTGTATTTGTAGTATGCTTCCTCTGCTGTGCAGGAGCCTTTTAGTTTGATATATCATTGGTCTGTTTTTGTTCTTGTTGCCTGCACTTTTTGGATGTTTCCAAACATGTTCTAGTGTCCTGAACTATTTTCCTTTTGTTTTCTTTCAGTAATTTAAAACTCTGCATTCTTACTTTCTAGACACTGGTACAGTTTTAGTTGCTTTCTTTTTCATTTCTGGGAATAGAATCCAGTACCACACACATATTGGGTAAGAATTCTACCATTCAGCTATGACTTGAGTTCCTCAGTTGATTTTTCAATATAGTGAGTAGATTAATTATTGTGCATATGTGTGTTTCCCAGCCTCATTTATGAAGGATGCTCTTCTTTCTCCAAGGTATGTTCTTGGAATCATCAAAAATTCAAGTGGCTACAGATACATAAATTAATATCTCAATGTTTACTTCAAAATAAAAATTCAATTCTCAATTAAATTCTCAATTTTTAATAGGCATATGTGTCTGATTTTATGGTAGTAGCATGCTGTCTTTCTTATTACAACTTTTTAGTGTGTTTTGAAGTCATAGATTTTGTTGCTTCCTGCTTTGTCCTTTCCACCACCTCCTCAGGGCTCTTATTGCAATTCCAGATCTTTTGTGACTCCTTGTAAGTTTTTTTTTTTTTTTTTCAGTTCTGTGATTGATTTCATTTATTCATTGCTAGATATTTCATTGAATCTGCATTGACATTATGTAATATCAATGATTCCAATCCATGAGCATGGGATATCTTGCAAACGTGTGTGTCTCTGTGTGTGCCCTTTATGTTTTCTTTCATCTGGGTTCTATAATTTTAATTACTAGAGATCTTTCATCTCCTTAGTAAAATTTATTCTCAGGCACTATTTGGGGATATTGTCAAGGGATTGCTTTGCAAATTTCTTTTTCAGTTGACCTGTTATTTCTGTGTGAAAGAACTCTGTTTTTTGTATGTTAATTTTGCATCTTACAACATTACTAATTATGTTTTTCAGGCTCAAGTTACTTGCTGATGTCTTTTAGTTTCTATTTTTTCTGCATATACTGTATGATCCACAAAGAAACATCATTTGACTTCCTCTTTTCCAATTTGGATGATCACTATTCTTTTCTTTGGCCGATTATTATGATTTCCACTACTTTATTGAATAGGAGTGGCGAAAGTTGACATCCTTGTTTTGTTAGAGCTCTAATGGGAAGTGCTTTCAACTTTCCTCCAATTCAGTAGCATGATTTTGACAATGGATTTGTGACATATAGCCTGTGTTGAGGTATGTTTCTACAATACTTTACTGGTTGAGGTTTTTTTATTTTTACTTTTTGTAAACATGAGAAGATATTGGATTTTATAGAGTCCTTCTTTTCAGCACATAGAAATTTCAGGTCCCAGAAGAAAAAAGTAGAAACCCAGAATCCAAACATGCAACATGCCCATTCCCAAAACCAAGCCAAAATTGTCTAAATACTAAAGGAAAATCATTTTCAGAAAATACTTAATATTCTCCAAGATACTCATGTATCAAGGCAGGAGACAAGGAGAATTATGCAAAATTCAGAGCATCATTATCTCATCCTGAGAATATGTTAAGGATAATTCCAGTGAAAAAGTGATGACTAAGGACACTTAATTTTAAATATCTGATGAGTATTAACATATTGAGTTCTTATGTAAATCTAAACCAAGGTGTACTTAAGTTGGGAGAAATAAATGTAATGGGGACATAGATGATTGGGTTGGAATAACGATACAAGGGACAGTTTGGATAGACATGAAATAAGTGAAAAAGGTCAGACTGCCATTATAGTTGAAACGGAATGATATGTAAACTCTATAAAATAAATATTAGACTTTTTTCAAGTAAAGGAGACTAAAGATGTAAAAATGTTCTTAGGGTAATGTGAAACATGAGTTATATGACCCTTCCTAAACACCAAATAATACATTCACAGACATGGAGGAAAAACTCTAGTAAATACAATCCACTGCAGATGGTAAATACAGCCTAAATGATATAGGAGCCATCATAATACAAATAGTAAAATAGGTATGTTTATATCCATAACCACTAAATTGATTACAGTACTAAAATGTTATAATATTCAAAATAAGGAATTCATGAGTCCATAGTGATAAACAAAAACATTTTAATGTTCAGATAAACATTAACTGTGGAAAAATGTTGAAATTCAGAGAAAGAAGCACATTTTTTTAAAAACACAAGATCAGGCAACACAATAATGTAGGAAGAACTGAATTACAAAAATATCCAGGGATCAAACAGTAATGTAAAATTTTACACAGATAGGAACCATAAATGATGGTAAACTTTTCAGAGAAAATCATTGGTGAATAGATCATTTCCACATTGTCCAGGTCCAAGTCTCCAAATTGCTTCACAGTGACAGAGAGAACAATGTATCTACTCCATAGTCTCACCCAGTGAATGCCTCTGTGACCAAATAATGAGTGATGGGCACACAGGACACTGCCTGTGGTTTTGATGTGGGAAGCACACAGCATTAACTCCACATAAAAGTTCAGGCTGAATTTAATTCTAAGGAGATTGTCATTTTAACTGCAGAATGTAGGCCATGGAGCAAAACAACTGAGCTCTCTTCAATAGACAAGTCAGTCACCAAAAACTGTGACAACAAAAGATGAGGAAGCCATCTCATTTCAAAAGTGTATATATATTACATATACCCATATACATATATAAAGTGTATATATTTATATATTTATATATATATACCATAAATATATGGGTATATAAATATATATGCATGAATACATATATACACATATATGCATTAATATTTATATATGAATATAAATATATATATTTATATATTAAAATATATATTTTACATATGTATTTATATAAATACATATATACATATATAAATGAAAATATATGAATACATACATGTATTTATGTTTATATATGTATTTATATTTGTATATGTTATACATTATATATTTATTTATATATATGTATACCCACATTTTCATATATATGTATATACATATATAAATAAAATATATGTATATGCACATATGTAAATATAAAGGTATGGATATATTTATATGTGTATGTACATATTTATATATGTATACATATATGTATGTATATATGATTTTAAAAATATTTTTAACCCCAAAAGCCTTTTCCTTTGTTATCTTATTCCTGGTGACATTGAGTGGAGAAGATATGCAAACTGTCTTTTTCAGTGGTCTACATTGTGCAGTTGTCTGATAATTTCCTTGTGCTTGAATTCAGGTTCACCACTCAGCAACACACTGAGTCGCTAATAATGTCTGTGCCTATCTGGAGGCAGAGTGTTCATCTTGACTGTGGTCTCCTTCCACTCGCTCAGGTCTTTGGTTTTATGCAGGTTGAGATTGAAGACAACCAGAATTAAGATTGCTCAAACAGTATGTAGATCTCAGCTTTGAAATTCTTAGGCATTTGTCAAAATTGGTGGCTGAGGGAGTGGGATAAGAGTAAAACTGGACATTTGGAGAAAAATAAAGCTGTATGTATCTGTGAAATCCAGTGCTCATAAAGGATCCCTGCAGTGTTCACTTTGGCCTTTAGGTTGGTTTGCTGTCTTTTCTGTTTCATCAAGTGGAAAACTACATTTGGCAATGCAGTTTTGTTCAAATCAGCAATATGTTTTCTTAGTTCCAGCAATATTTGGCCTCTGAGAGAGGGAGAGAGAAATCAAGAGAGTCTTGGTCAGGTCCAGCTGGCAGTTACCCAGGAGATATGGCTCAGTGGCAATAACAGTCAGGGGACCCCTAAACTCCTGTAGAAAGATGAGATAAAGGGCTTGGCCACAGACAGGCTGGCTGGTGGGACTGTGACATCTACAAGGTACAGGAAACGCTGCTGTCCTTGCACTTTAGCTTGGGCTGCAGGACACTGAGCATGTGCACTGCCACAGCCATCAGCAGTGATACCCACCACCTTCCTCCTGTTCCTCTTTATGACCAAACTGCACATTTTCCCCACTTCCCAGGGAAGGAGGCTCTTAGCACCAGTATTGCATGTTCAGAAATAGACTGAACATGAGGAAGAAGGAGGAAGAGGACTTTAAGCTCTTAGAACTCTGTGCCCCAGGCTCTAATGGCAATGGGGGTGTGGGGATGGGAACCAGTCTAGGAGGGCAAGCCAGCAGGGACCACACACAATATCCAAGGTCACTACCACATTTACCTAATGAGAAAAAAAAGGATGACACAGAGGTTGAGATTTAAGTAAAGCCACATGACCTGTCTTAAGGAGCCTGGATCTAGAGCCCAGGCCTCAGACGCTTTCCCTAAATTTTGCGGGAGGAAGCGGAAAGGTGCAATCCAGAGGCCTCCCAGGGCATCATAGACTGTTGGGTCTCCTTGGCTAGACAGAAAGAAGGATCCTTGGGAAACATTAGCAGTTCTTCCAAAGGAGATCAGGAGTGAAGAGAAAAAGGAGTCATCCAGAGTGGCAAGAGCCAAGGGAGAGCAGTGAGTTTAACCACAGCCTGTATCCCTTTCTCTAGTTCCCCGCAGGTGACTCTGCACCTGGTCAGAAGGTGAATTATTTTGAGGATGTTCTCTCTGGACAGCTCAACACCTCTCTCAAGGTGAAAGGATGGCATTGAGTATTACTGTACTCTCCTCCCTTCACCTTTTTCTTTCACCAAGTGCTCCTTTGAAAAATTTCTTCAGAGCAGTTCATACTAGTATCAACAATGACATAATAAAGTCTCAATAACAATCATTTTATGAGTTTCCATTGTGAAAATCAATCTATATCTCTCAAGAGAGTAGAGATGAAGAGATCTATTGGGGGATTTTACCTAATGAAAGTAATGGACCTAATGTAAAACTCTCAGTTGTGGTGCTGATCCCATTAAAAGGTTGTGAATTCTTGTGGTTGGATGTAAACTAAAGGTTTTCTTTAAAAATCAAACAGGAAATATTCAATTCGATTATTTGTAGTGGCAGGAGGTATTTTTTATTTTTGCACACTGAGTTTCAGTGCAGCTATTACTTCTTATTTTACTTTGTATTCAAAACATTTTGAACGTAGGTGCTTCAACAGAGAGGCTACAGGTCTAAGCCATGAATCCGCATGTTTTCCTCTGAGATTTTTTTTCTGTGATACAAAAAGAGTCTTGATGAGAGGCAAGTTGAATTTCTATCAATGGTTGATGGATGCTCAGCCTTTTCTATGCAGCAAGCCACATGTTTGGAACACTTCCAAGTTGGTAATCTGAGATCATAGTGTGCCCTATGCTCCTTCTCATTTTTAAATTATCTGAGTGCTTTTGAAAAGGTTGATGCCCAAATTATACCCCAGACCATTCGCATGAGATTCTCAGGTGTGTCCTCACATTCATCTTAAAGAACATCTCCCCAGGTACCTATTGCATGGCAGCATAATTTAGATATAGTGACTAGATCCCTGAATCCCATCATCTCCTTTCATCTTCCCATTTCCCTCATGGTTGGATCTTTCCCCCTTGGCACTATAGCTGGAACTGTTTATCTGAAAATTGCACATAAATCACTGTCTTGTCATTTGGACTTGTCTGAGGTAACAAGGTACCTGTCCTGTGTTCTTGTCAATAATATTTGCTTTTGATAGAGCTGGTTCCCAGACTTTTGTCAAGTAAGTCAATAAAAGTGCTCTCTGATATTTTCAGACTACAAGATTCAATACAGTTGCATTTTAGACTCTTCACTGGACGCATGGAAGTGGAAACAGGATTAAAAAGAGACAACACAGAGCCTCAGGAACTCAGGATCTGAGCTGTTTGAAGTACTAATCAGTGGTCAATTATTAGACTGATATCCATGTACAGTGCCATCTAATGTCCTCTACTTAATGTCAGCTTAAATGTGTCCATGATCTCTAGACACTGAGTCCTGGAAAACCCATGTCCATTGGTACAGGACTGTGCATGTGGCACTGAAGACAAATGTGCCTCCAAGGCAGTGTATGTCCCCCACGGAGAACCCAGTTTGTAATTCAGTGTTTGTAATCACGGCTGGCTCTTTCTCATCAATTTTAACACTTTTCATTTGCATTCCAGGAGAACAGTCCAGGGTTAACTCAGTCTTGTTTCTCAAGGCAGGCCCAAGAGACAGAACAATGTGCCAGTGACTTATGAAAGAGACAGTGGAGACAAGGAAGCTGGGACAGAAGGCCAAAAAATAAATAAATAAATAAACAAAAAAAACACAAAACCCTATAAAGTGTGTGATATCAGGGAGGGTAGCAGGTGTTTAAATGATACTCTTCATAGTCATAGGACCCTAGTCTGACTGAGCTTCCCTGTGCCTGTTACAGAGTACATCAGGACATAACAGACAGCCAAGTACAAACAAGAAATGCAGATTAGAGGTCCTGACTGGGTGGTAACTCAAGGAAGATGGAAGTAAGACCAGACAGAAGTTCAATCAGCTGTTCAAAAAAATGGTGAAGAGAAGGCACGACATGAGGAATTACAATCATAAAGAGAAAGTTACAAAGAGTAAATGCAACCCACAGCCACAAATGTGATCGCCTCTGTACCTGAAGCTTGAAGGACAGGAAATCTGCATGCTGTTTGCCACTTACTAAACCATAGCTTTCTTTTGATCATCATCTGTCTTGAGACACTTGTGTCATCAATGAGAACAGGTACTTGAGACCCATGTTTGTTAGCAGCTGAACCTTAAAGAGCATCACACTCCAGCTTGGGTGGGTTCTTCTTTCACCATGTTATCACATGCATGCCAGGAAAAAAGAACCCCTGATCTCACTGAGCACTTTCAAGGGAGCTGTCACTGTGCAAGGCAGGTTCCTTATCTGGGTGATCTTTGCCTCCTCCTGCAATGAGGGTCTCCACCACCTTATGTGAACAGAAGAGGCTCGGGAAGGTTATATTGAGAGTGACAAAGAGTAAGATGAACATGATCCAGGTGAAGTGGGTTTGAGGGGCTGAAAACTTGGTCTTCACATCTGAGCAAAGTGAATCTTTCTAAGAAGGACATGGAGGACACGGCCATGGAGACAGACGGAGAGGATAATCTTAGTGCAGAACCATCAGGGAGACCAATTTGTGCACTTTCTGTATGAAGGTTTCAAAGAGAGGAGAAAAGGAGAAAAATGAGCTGGATATGTCAGGACACAAGAGTCCTGGACCCAGTATTAATATTGTTATTGAAAAATTGTTCTATATCAGATGAAAAAATACCTAGAAATCATTTTGATTTATCTCACCAGAAAATCCTAAGGACTTGATATTAAAAAGTCAATGCTTTTATTGGACAATTTTATTTACTTTATTGTCACTATGAAAATCATTTTAATTAATGCTATAACAAATGTATCAATGTAGATATTATTTATCAGGTCTCTGAGACGAGGGAATTGAGATGTAAACCCTTACATGTCCACCTGGTCAAGGAGAGTCCAGGACCTGAGAGCAGGTCTGATACTGAACCAATCCTGCTCACCTCATCATATCAGAGAATCTCTGAGTTCAGTCTGACCCAGAGAGAACATGGAGAGGCCCATTGTCTTTACACCAACAACACCCTGCCAACCTACACCTGGATTCAGGCTTCCTATTCCCCTTTCCTTCCCTACCTTGGAAGAGCATCCCTTGTTTTTCAGAATCAGTATTGGCTACAAAGCTATAGTTGGTAAAGGAAATGTTCAGCCTGACTTCACTGTCACCACAGTCAAAGTGTGGGCCCAGCTGTGTCCCCAGACAAGTTTTCCTTTGGTCTCTTGACTGCACATGTGCATGTGCACAATGCTCGCACCTCTGGCCTGGTGGGGCTCACCTCTCCACTCAAAGTTCCTTGAGGACAGGCCTCCTGGGTGGGAGCTGAAAGAGGAAGAGGGCTCAGTAACAATCCCTGTTCTGCCTTTTCTAAGCACGTCCAGAACATCCATGTCTGATGTCCCCACCTGTCAGTGAAATCGTCTAGTGATGCAGGCACAGAGAGACATCAGGTATCTGAAGGATGTCAACTTCCCTGTGTATGTCTGGGGCTGCCCAGATGGCAGGCGCTAAGACAAAAACATTTCTGAACTCATCCTCTTGTGTACGGAGGGGTTTGAAGAGGCAAACTATTAACAGTATCTCTATATTGCAAACCTTAGATGACACCCCTAGAGAGAACATGCTACAGAGGCTCCAGAGCATGGAAAGAAAAATAGCCTATAGATCTCTATTCACAGGGATCATGGAAATAGAACCTCCAGGTTTGGGGATACCGTGAAATGGGGAGTTGAGTAACTGATAACACATTCCAAGCTAGGGGAACTTTCCATGGTTTTGAAAGCCTGTGAATTCCTTGTTGCCTATGGGCCACCCATACATACACCTGTAGAGTCTATTGACCTCTGGAGCATGTTACCTGTTATGAGCAAGGTAGCAGGGGGGCCTGTCCTTTATTGTAACTACAAGGGTCAGATGTGCTGGAGATTCTCAATATATATTTCTTTAAAGAGATAATAGGTGCATGATTCTTATGTTTTCAGCATCTGTTTAGAAAGGTCTGCTCAGTTCTCACTAATGAAGATAAATAGTGTTTCCAGACAGAGAAGAATGCACGTCTGGGAACATGAGCTAAGGAAAGGCTGCCAGTAGCCTCATGCTAATCCTCAAGGCTCAGGAAGGGAGTGGGCCAGCCAGGCCTGCTGCACATTGTTGTGGGCCCAACACTTTCCACTCCCCTTTCTTTTCTCATTCTCACGTTTCTTCAACTATCTTCCATAAACCTGATCTTCATCTTCCTGAAACCACAGCACATCCAACTTTCATCACTGGTACCTAGATGCATCCACTCTCCTCTCCTCCTCACTGCCTTCCCTGATTGTGAGGTCCCCAAACATGAAGAGTCTCACTAGGCTCTTTGTCCTGTTTTGTTTTAGCGAGAATCTCACTCTGTTGCCCAGGTTGGCCTCAACCAACCTCTTGCTCAGGCCCCCCTCATACCTCAGTCTATTCAGTTAACTGGGTTGATAAGCATTAGTTTTTCCACTCAAAGTCCTCTTCTTATCATGTTTTTAATCTCCTTGTGATAATTTTTCAAGTGTCCACTAAATAATTCTAACTCCTCACCTCATCTTTGTAGTCCTAATAACTAATTCCTTGGGCTTACCCATCATCTTCTACACTCCGTTAAACAAATCCTCCCCCAGAATCAGGATGACACTTTCCTTACTCGAGAAAGACAATAATGTCTTCCAGCATCCTCTTTCTCTCTGCTTTCCAGTTGCCATAAGGTGAACAGCATTCTTCCACCACACCCTCTCACCTTGATATTCTGCCTCACTTTGGACCCAGAGTAATGGAATAGGGTCATTTGTCACCATAATGTGAACCCCTGAAACCATAAGTTAAAATAAACTTCAGCTGCTCTCTAAGTTGTCCTTAGGTATTTGGGTCACAGCAACAACAAGTTGAACAATAGTCACCGAGGATGCATATTAAGGTTTAGAGACAAATAGTATTGAGCTGAAGGATAAACATCTTGAACCAATATATCTGCTCTTTTAAAAGCTTCACAAGCTCAGATAAAAGGATCTTAATGTTGCAAGGATTAAAATGAATCACTGTCACAAGACTGTCTTCAAGGACTCTTGGCACACCATGCAGTTTATTCTCAAATGCCTTGTGAAGCAAGTTATTTACAACCAGTTATCATTTGACAACTCTCAAGATCAGGAAACTTCCTTGTATATGGCCAACCCATGATGTCCTGAACTCTTTCATCACGTTTTCCTTGCGTATACCAATGATGCCACAAAGCAAATTTGTTCTTCTCTCCCCCCAGGTTCTTTAAATATTTGAAGCTGGAACCCAGCTCCCTTTCATTTCTCAACCATTAATGTTGATTTAAATTCTGTCCCAATTCCTGGCCCACTGTCATGCACTATCTATTAATAAAAGCTACCAAATCAACCAAGGTCCTCGGGTGTTTGTCCTCCAGTAAGGACATTCCCTTTAAAATATGGCTTTAGACATTGGGCCTTACAGGCAACTTTGTCCCAAAGTTGGCATTTATTCCCTGTGGAATCACTCTCTGTGCCCTCCCATGCAGGACTACAAAGCTAGTTCTGCCCATTGAGGCCCTCTGCCATGGATTTTAAAATCAATGTGAGTGTTGTGTCACCTTTTCTCTTGCTTTCTTTTTGCTGCTCTTACTCCCTGCAAATATTTAACAAGACTAACCTTAGCAGATACTCTGCTTTCATGGGAGACACAGAAGACACATGTCAAACTCCTGAAGTACTAACGTGCTAAGAATTGAGCGAAGGGAAAGACCTCAATAAAAAGTTCAAGAGAGAACTTGGGTTGTATTTATGCTGTTTCTCCTGGTGCTTTTTGTGCAGAGAGGATGGGACTGAGCTGACACTGTGGCAACACTGCTGGGGTTGTGGCTATGAATTGTACACACTTTTACATGTGAGTGTCAGTGAACATGCATAGGGTGGATCCCCATACAATGAAGATGGTCTTTTCATTCTTCTCACCTGATCAATAACAGCAAATGTATCCTCTCCTGGCTTATTAATGCCCTGGCAAGGAAGTGTCACATCATGCACTTCTTCTGAGACATGTCTTCACATTTCTAATCCTCATTAGACACAGTCCTCCCTGTGGGTGTCTCTGAGAGACAGCACCCATTTTTTTAAAAAGATTGAAGACACTCAAACTCAAGGCCTCACTGGGAACCTGAGATAGAGCAGAAAGCCTGGGTGCAAGTGTTGAGTCAAAGCCCTTCTAGTACAGGATAGATTTTCCATAGTGACCCTCATAAATCTTCAGTTCCTCCTGAAAGCATTCAATGAGGTGCTGGCTCTGTTCATGGACAAAGTGCACTCACACTTCAATGTTTTGGTGTCTGTGTCATGGGCCATAGGACCTCTTTGTATCTGGTTGGTACAGTTAATGCTTAAGTTTAAAATTAATTTATAATAATTATTTGCATAAAATAATGAAGAAAGGTAGTTAATTCCTAACAGGTCAGAATTCAGAACAGTAGGCCCACCTGAACTTTGAAGTCAGGTATTTTGCCCATGTTTCTACTTGTGGATTCTTGGACAGTTTTGGATTCTTGGGAAGGTTTAGTGACCTCACTGAGTTTCAGTGTCTCACCTCAAACAAAAAGATACCATCAGCTATATGAAAGGATTTGTGGAGAATTTAATGGACTACAATGTATAGAGAACTCACTTGGCACTCTCTGGTCTTTGTACATAGCAGATGCAAGATTCTCTGCAGAAAGGTCATAGTTTGACTTCAATTTTACAGGATCACTTTACGTACTTTTTTGGTAAAGAGATTGTCCAAGATGAAGCAAAGTTAGAAAGAGGGTGATCAGAAATAAAATTGGTATAATACAGGTAGTAGCAAGAAGATTGGTGTAAACTACATTTTATAAAACATGCAAGATATTTATGAAATAGCAATATAAAGAGAAAAAAGGGTGAACAACATGGGATGAGCAATGTATAGAAGAGAGTAACAAATGTAAACAAGTCTAAAAATTATTCTCAAAGTTATTGATAATTGGAGAAAAGCAAAATTATATAATGATCAATCACTTTATTGCAATCATGAATTTTTAATTTTGTTCAGAAAGTTAGATAGTTGCCAAAGAACAGGTCTTGTGATCTGGGACCATCATGATCTTTGTCTCCTGGAAATGGAAGTATGAATTGATACAGCCACTGTAAACAGCAATTTCCTGCTAAATATATATCTCAGGAAAATTCTTATGTAAGTCCACAAAGAACATGATACAGGCCGGTCATTGAAGCATTCATGATTTTAACTAGGAGTTAGACCCATCCTTTTTCGTTCATTGCTAATAGATAAATAACTAAAGAAAAAAAAACATTAAACACTTTAATATACTCTGGAGGACAGTGAAAATATGGTATAATAATAAAAGGAAGTACATAATGTTTGGTATGTTTAGTTTAAGGAGCTATTAGATATTCAAGGTAAGGTGTCAACTAGACTATTGATAATAACACCCAAGAACACAGAAAAACAATCAGTGATGAAGATAAATTTGCAAGTTATAAGCATAACTTGGTCAAAAACTCAAAAGCAAAGTTTATAAAGACATTATTAAAGAAAATTAGAAAAAGATGGGAATAAATTTTAAAATTCTTTAGAACTGGAGTCACTTGAAAAACATGTCTCAGAAAGATAACAAAGTTATATTTCTCTCATTCTTTCACACATAAAATGAATAAAATCATTTACCAGATAAGGGTAAATCCTAATGTTGACATTAGTTAGCAAAAATATCTACACCAGTCTCTGACAACAAATTCAGTTACACCATAGTTGTTGTTTTATAAAAGTAAACAAGTTAGTATAATCATTCATACATTTATTCTGATGACAATATGCAAATTACATGTGGACAGTATATCTAAATATAAAATATAATTATGTAATATCTAAAATATAAATACAAATGGGCTAGTTCTAATTGCTACAAAATGTTATAAATGAAAGTTTCATATAAAATGCATGGCTGGATCTTTTCTCAAATTATAAAATTTCCTAGTGAAGAAAAATAATAAAGTCTAGAAAATTTATCATCCTTAGTCAGAAGACAAATCAAAATAGTTAATACTTTTTCCTTTTAAAATACCTCTCATGCAAAATATTTCTTAACTCTTATGATCAACAGAGTTTTATATTTTATTTTAAAATGAAAATATTGCTTCAACAACCTATATCAGAATATAGTTCCTACTTCATACTTTAAAAAATATCTTAAGTACTCAAAATGAATGTAGAGAAATTTTGGAAAGATTTTTGTGACTTTTCTTTTGAGCTAGATATTGCTAAAATATAATCATTGATATCATTTTGCTAAAAATAATCCATATTTGTTCACTGAAATTATATTAATGCTTCATGTTCTTGGTTGACTTGTATTTGAAACATTAATTTCCAGACAAAAATCAATATTAGCATAAAGATAGAATTGAATATTATACCAATAGTGATTGACTAAGTTGATATGTTGCCACTTGCCTCATTTTAGATTAGTTTTGTATTTTTGTCTTGGACATAGAAAGTGTAAAATAGCATTTCAATTTTCCAATCCATTTAAACTGAGAAAAAGTCATAATCTAATGAAAATTAATAAAGACTTTGAGGTTGAAATATGATTGACATATGGCTAAAGTGTGTTTCATTTGTAAAGGCAGGCCAATACCAATAAAACAACTCAGTTGGTATCTTCAGACACCCTTTGTCCACATTTAATTGATTTTAGAGCTAAGACAACAAAAGAAAAGAAGGTCACTCTGTATGTCTATATGGATTTCCACTGACATGTCCCTATTATGTTATCCAAAGTGCATTTGATGTGAAATAAAAATGTGACCTAAAGCAAGTGTACCTAATTTGTTAAAGTATTTCTAGTAGTGGAAAATAAATTCTGAAGCTTTGTATTTCATTACAATTTAGGGAAAGAATATATGTATATGCACATGCAAAATGAAATGATCAATAATACATAGCAAAATGGAATGGAAGCCTATTTTAGATATTAGAAAATAGATTACAAATATTTATAAGAGAAGAAAAACAAGCAGAATTTTAAAAGTTAAAGGAACTCTGCAACATGTAAAAAATAGATAATATGTACAGAGAGCTGTTAAACAAGAAAGGTTTTAGAAATTTAGAAAACTCATACACATGTGAGCTTCTATATGTTCAGGAAAAACATACCTATAAAGAATATACTAAGTTTTTGTTTAAAACTTAAATTAGTAGGTCAGAAATTATATGATTCTTTTATTTCTGAACTATAAAAAAGAATGGTGAATCCATATCAATTTTAAAAACTTCATAAACTAGGTTACATGATAATATTTTGCACACAACTATAAACATAATAAAATTAGTTATTTTATTATACTTACTGTATTATATTGAACACTAAAATGACATATCACCAAATAGAGACATAAAAGTGATACATGACTATCAGATTATACACTATTTTGATATAATTCAATTAATTAAATTTCAATGATGATAAAAACACTGTTTCATCAGCTATGGTAATGACAAATTTCTCTATTTAGCACTGAGAGTATGTACTTTAGAGGTTGATTTAAAAATTATAAACTTATTCTAATATAAATCCTCTTGTGTGCCCCTCTTTCTCCTTGACAAATTAAACTGTTATTGAGATTTTTATCAACTGGCCTGGAGTACCACTTAGGAAATGTAAGTTTTTATTTTTATCTCCTACCTCTCTGCTGGGTTTCCTCCACACTTGTAAGTTACTGATAATTTGGCACTTAGGGAAGTGATGCATGATAGTGACCATTGTCTTTCACAGATTTTGATAGCCACAAAAAATTGGGCATCTATCTCTCATGCCTAAAATATTCACCTAGTTTTTGGTGATTAATATACCAAATCATATTTTCCATGACTTGTATTGAGAGTGGAAAAATCTAAATGCATTTTAGAAATGATGCAGTAATTTCCGTTATTTTCAGTATTAGAAAACTCAAAAGTAAACATATAGGGCAAATCATATTGTGTCATGGTTTTGATAATTATAAAGATAATTGCATGTTCTTCACTTCCCTGAAAATACTATTGTAGGCAACACCATCTTCTAAGTAGAAAAATTTCACTAAATCTACTTTGTACATCAAATTACAGCATGCATAATGTATGAAGTGCTGTGTACATCAAGATATAGTGTAATACAGAAGATAAAATGCATTTTTACTAATTAAATATGTTCCCATGGTATCCTTACATGTTTGTAAGAATAACATTCTTCCAATACTTCAAGGTACCAAATAACTCTAATTAAGCCTTTCATTATATTTTTATTACAAATTTAAATGGAAAGACTAACAAGAATATAAAGCTTTATAGGTAAAATAGTTAAGAGAAAATTCAATGCAATGAATAGGACATTAATATGCTTTTGCTTTTTTCAAATGTTGATTTAACTTACATACAGAAGAAAATCTTTATGATATATCAGCAAAATATGAATTTGTTGGTTTGATGAAAAGAGCAGATTTTGTTGTGAAGAAATGTCATTAAATAATTCAAAGGATAAAATGAAAACAATTATAACCATTTTTGCAAGACATTATTCTGAAAATAAACTTTATTTTATTTATTTTATAAATTCAATGTTCAATTCATGACTTTTGCAGAGTGCTTCTCAAACATTAATGTGCATAACAATAATTTGGATAACTTGTTAAAGCAGGTTAGTGAGAATGACTACAGGGATTTTGACTTTTGAGACTTAGAGGGCTTCTGTAGCAAATTCACAAGTTTCGATGAATCTTCTAAACTGTGGGCTACATCTTAGTGGGATTGCTTCAAATTTAAATATTAGAAACGCATAAATAACCATGTTGGTCCTTAGATGATTGGACTGGGAGTAAAGATACCTGGCAGTACTCATGCTTTTGCATGACTCATTGCTTGTCAATGAGTAGTAGTGTGTTATTAAAGAATCAGGGCCACTGATTCCTGCTCCACTCTGAGCATGACTTAGTCCCTTTGTTGTGGAACTTGTTTATCTGAGTGTCCAGAGAACTACTGACATGTGCTCTTCTTAAGCTACTCTAACCTACTTCTTACTGCTTTCTAAGAGTGTCAGACTAAAAATCTCTAATAATAGAATCTTTTCCCTTAAGGATCCTGTCATCCCAAAGTCTTAATTTTGGTTTACTCAAAAGATGTTCAGTTAAAACTTGTGGAATAAATACGGCCTTTATATAATTTACTGGGCAAGTTAATTTGTCCTTATCTAATCCCATTTTCAGTTTTCTGTAGTATCTTGTAAACATCAGTGACACAGCAAATGAATGGCAATAATGACACAAATAATCAGCTGATTTTCTCTTTGGGGTCCCCCACGAAAATGTTTTATTTAAAAAGACACATCCGTTTTTACCTCTAGACTCTTAGCATCTTTCTCGAGACTGGCATGTTGCATGTACATGCTTGATGGATTGCTAGTGCACAGATCTAGTGATCGCTCTGATTTTGTCTTGCTAGGCTCAAGCATTCATTCCCTCTCCTTACTTTTATGATTTTCCATTCGGCTTCCATTTCTCAGCCCACGGTATCAGCTCAAAGCCTGATTCCCTTCAGGAATTCTTCTCTAAACCCCAAGTTATGTATTCTCCCACTTGGTCTACTTAATTCTATTTGAGCACTTATCAAATGTCATATATTTATTTTGTGATATTTTCTTTAAAAAGCTCTTTTATGCTAATGAATGTATGAATGAAGTTTAAAGAAACTTTCTAGAAAGATTTATTATTCATTGAGTAATGTGATGTTTGTGAAATAATTGAAGCAATAACTATTAAGGGAACCTAGTCTAACAATGTCAGATTCAGTATTCAAATGAGTAAGAATGCATTAATTAAATAACAAGATGCTTATTTTCTAATAACATTACATGCTGTTGTGATTTTCTTTGATTTTGTCCCTCTTTCTTTCTTTGCATGCAATCTACCAATGTACTATTTTATGTAGACTTTCTAAGTTTCTGATTTAAATGTTTTTAAAATATCATAGTTAAATGGTTCCCATTGACATTTTCATACCAGTCATCCAAACTGTAAAGAAGCAGGCAGCTGGCAAAATGCAAACACATAAACAAAAGTGTATATGCGCAATTAAATTTTACCACTGAAATGAGCTCAAAGTAATTATATCATAGATCATTCAGAAAGCAGATGATACTAAGCATAATCAGAAAACCATCATTAATAGAACTGGGCAATGCAGATATAAAAACAGGAATACAATTTAGTGTTTTCCCAGGCTGGGGGTGTAACTCACTGGTAGAAGTCTTGCCTAACTATGTGAAGTCCTAGGTTTGGATCCAGAAATTTGAGAGGAAAATAAAAATTGATGTTTTCTCTAATGCAATTCACAATTTTTTCAAAGGCTAAAACAAAATTAGATGTAAAATCTGATGACAAGTTATAATGTAGAAATAATTTGAAGTGGAGTCATAAAATAAAAATTTCTAGAAAAGTTATGCTTTTAATAATTATTGAACTAGGATTTGTAATAACAATAATTAATTTAACTCAGAGGGAAGAGAAGAGAGAAGGAAGGAAGGGAAGGGAAGGGAAGGGAAGGGAGGGGAAGGGAAGGGGAGGGAAGCAAGATAATGATGGTGAGAATGTGAAAATTTCCAGTAATTCACTTTAGTCTGGGATCCAAAAAGGGAAATGTAGAAAGTGGTAGGATAAATAATATAAGTAGGAATGAATTATGAAGAGATGTTGAACAGCATTTTGAGATTTCAGTCACTATTCTAGAAAATAATAGACTCTAGGTGAAAGTCAAATATACCGAAATTCCTTTAAGAACTCCAATTGTTTAAAATTAAACTTATAAAGCTCTGGGAATAATCATAAATATGAATCCAGATAACTAGGATTAAAAAGACACTCTAACTTGTTAGTGTAGAATTGTTAGGAAATAATGAATTTATTTTCGAACCTAGTCATTATGTTTTATACCAAGTATAGAAGTGATATCTAGTATTATTAAATGGATATTGATCTATAAATTAGTTTTCATTCTCTTCAGAGTACCTGAACCTATAAATCCTATTTTAATTCTACAGAGAACTTGATTTTTAATTTTTAGTTGAAAGAAAAAGGGATCGAAGATTTTGCTCTACAAAAGTAAACTAAAGAAGATGCATATTGATATTTGAAGTACACAATAGGATTATGGAGTTAGATGATAAAATATATTTTAAATATAATGTACATAATATATAATAATTTTTGACATTCTCTTACAATTAAATATGATATTAATTGGCAACTTGTATAGCAGTAACTGTGTTTCAAAGAGCAGCAAACTGTGTAACCTTGATAAGACTTATTTGGAATTGAAAAGATATGAATTAAATCATAGTTCCCTCGTGTCTCCTTCCATGATTACTTAAAAGGAGATATGAGAACCAAATACTTTTAGTTTAAAAAGTAAGTTCACTCTGTTGTCAGAAATATTGTAAGGAATAGTGTGAGTATGTTACCCTATGGCAAAGATAACAATGCTGATAAAAGTAATCTCGTATTGCAAAGAAAACTTGTTATGAATTTAAAATGGTAGATCTTTCTTCAAAGCAGGCAACATTACAATGAAATTTGTAAACAATGAAACATTACAAATATTTGCAGATTTTTGTCAGGACACAAAATGATGAATACTAAATATTCAGCAAAAGTTTACAAGTGGGGAAAGAACATAAATTAGCCTTTCTTGTTGAAAATCAAGCAGTCTTCTCTATACCTACAGGTAATCAATTTTGGTAAGTACAGAATGACAGTACTCTAAGGGACCCTTTATCCAAAACTATCTATTTAATATCCCTTATGTGTCTGTGTGTCTCTTTGGCAAGTTATTATTTGGTCAGGTATTATTGAAAAAGTAAAATGATAAGAAGAGAAGGATATTATTTCTATAGGCCAGTGAACATTGTCATGTACGTGCTACTAGAATTAAATATTTTAAAGAAAATCAAGTATGACACACAGTCTCTCTCTGTGTGTCTATATGAATATATATTGTCTTTTTTACATCAATGGCTTGAAAATTTTATTTAACTTCAGCAAATATTAGAAATAAAAAAATGAATTTTGCAGAATTTTACAAATAAAACTTCCAATTTTCACTAACAAATATTATCATTCAATGGCTAAGCAATTATAATGCTATGAACATTCACCACAATGAACGTGCTAAAATAGAAAACAGGCAAAAAGTAACATGAAAATATTACTTACAACAGCATATCACAACATATTTTCTTTAAAATTGCAGCATGGACTTTATATAAGTCAATGTGTAATATGTAAATTATAAATTAATGAAACAAATATATAACAAAATAAAACATTGGTCATGCCCCAGTAATTTAAAGTCTATTAGATTGTAGACTGGCACAAAGAATCAGAATGTTGAAACGGAGACTACAGCTAAATGCATTGTTAATATCAGTATGATTCTTCCTAATAAGTTTGGGGCCCATGAGCTTTATTATCTAGTTGGGAAATCTGTGAGATTTTGAGGAATGGAAATCAGTTCAAAAATCTTGTGGCAGTATAATTAAAATAGGTATATAAGAGTTGCTAGAAGCTTATTTCATTCACTGTGGGGAATTATTAATTGATTTACCCATAAGTCCCAATCCTAGAATCCAATAACCTATCACAATGTCTTTGTTCTCAAAATTTTCATTGTAGAATTTCCATTCTGTAGAATTTAGGAAATTATTTCCTAAGATGGGAGAAGTAATTGGGTGATGTTTTAAGAGCACCAAGTGGTCATGGTTATTTTAGAAATCATAGAAAACTTTACATAATGAATATTGACAGAGAATAACTTTCTAATGGTGTTTGTGTGTGTGTGTGTAAGTGTGTGTGTATGCATTTTGTGTGACCTGCTATGGCTAAGTAATACTCCATTGTGAATGAATACATCCATCCATTCATCTGTTTGAAGGATGTCTCGATTGTTCCATAACTTGGCTATTGTGAACTGTGCTGCTATGAATAGTGATGTGGTTATATATCACTGTATTATGCTTATTTTAGCTTTTTTAGATATGTACCAGGAGGTGGAATAGCTGATTCAGATGGAGGTACCATTGCAAGCTTTTTGAGGAATCTCCATACTGCTTTCAGAGTGGATGCACTAATATGCAGTCCCACCAACAATGTATGTGTGTACATTTTCCCCTACATCCTTGCAAAAATTTATTGCATTTTGTATTCTGTATAATTGCATTCTGACTGCAGTGAGATGAAATCTCAATGAAGTTTTAATTTGTGTTTCCCTAATTGCTAGAGATGTTGAGCATTTTTACATGTATTTGTTGACTTTATATTTCTTCTTCTAAGTGTCTCTTTAGTTCTTTTGCCCATTTATTGATTGTGTTATTATTATTATTTCTTGGTGTTAAGTTTTTTTTTAATTCTTTGTATACTCTGGTTATTAATGTCTTATTTGAGGAGCAGAATGCAAAATTTTTCTCCCATTCTGTAGGCTCTTCACACATTTAATTGTTTCTTTTGTATGCAGAAGAATTTTAATTTGATGCCCTCCCACTTATTGACTTTTTATTTTATTTCTTGTGTTTTAGTAATCTTGTTAAGGAAACTGGTTCCTGTGCTAACATGTTGGAGTGTTGGGCCTATATTTTCTTATAGAAATTGCAGTTTCTGGACTAATGACTAGATCTTTGATCCACTTTGAGTTGACTTTTGTGCAATGTAAGAGATAGGGGTTAAATTTTATTTTTCTTCATGTTTATTTCCAATTTTCTCAGCACATTTTGTTTAAAAGGCTATCTTTTCTCCAACATTTATTTTTGGCACCTTTGTCTAGTATCAGGTAACTGTATTTATGTCAGTTTGTCTCTATGTCTTATATTCTATTTCATTGGTCTCATGCCTGTTTTGTGCCAATACCATGCGGTTTTTGTTATCGTAGCTCTGTAGTATAAATTGAAGTCCAGGATTGTTATGCCTCCTGCTTTACGTTTCTTCCTAAGGATCACTTTGGATATTCTGGGTCTCTTATTTTTCTAAATAAATTTAATAATTGCTTTTTCTAGTTCCATCAAGAATATCATTGGAATTTTGATGGGAATTGTATTAAATCTGTATAGTGCTTTTTATACTATGGCCATTTTGATGATATTAGTTCTGCCTATCCAAGAACATGGGAGCTCTTTCCATCTTTTAAGGTCTTCTTCAATTTCTTTCTTTAGTGTTCTATAGTTTTATTACAAAGATCCTTCACCTGTTTTGTTAGATTGATTCCAGACTATTTTATTGCATTGTATTGTATTTTTTGAGGTCATTTTGAATGGGATAGTTTTCCTAATTTCTTTTTCAGCAGATTCATCGTTGAAGTATAGGAACATGATTGATTTATGAGTATTGATCTTGCATCCTGCTACTTTGCTAAATTCATTTGTGATCTGTGGAGCTTCTGGGTCTTCTAAATATAGGCTCATGTCATTGGCAAACAGATCATTTGAGCTCCTCGTTTCCTATTTGTATCCATTTAATTTCTTTCTCTTGTCTTATTGCTCTTGCTAGAGTTTCAAGGACTACACTGGATAGGAATGGTGAAAATGGTTATCCTTGTCTTTTTCGTGTTTTTAAAGAAAATACTTTCAGTTTTTCTCTATTCAGCATGATGTTGGCCTTGGGTTTGTCATATAAATCCATTACAATATAGAGATGAATTCCTTTTATCCCTAGGTTTTTTATGTTTTAGACAAAAATGGGTACTGCACTTTGTCCAGTGCTTTTTCTGCAGTTATTGAGACAATCATGGGATTCTTGTCTTTCTTTGTGTGATGAATTACATTTATTGATTTCCAAATCTTGAACCAAATATGCATCCCTGAGATGAAATTCACTCGTTTATGGGGCACTATCTTTTTAATGTGTGTGAGGGGTTTGTTGTCTGTTTTCTTGCATCTATATTCATCAAGGATATTGGTCTGAAATTTTCTTTCCTTGATGTCTTTTGTCTGGTTTGGTTATCTGGGTGACAGTGGATTCATAAACTTAGTTTGGAAGTGTTCCCTCCTTTTCTGTTTCATGGAATAATTTGAGGTGGATTGATATTAGTTCTTCTTTAAAGGTCTGGTAGAATTCAGATGAAAATCCATCTGGTCTTGGGGTTTTCTTTTTTGAAAGGCTTTTGATAGCTCTTTCAATTTTGTTACTTGAATTTGATCTGTTTAGGTATTCTATACTTCAATACCTCATGGTTCAATTTCACTAGGTCATATATCTCAAGCAATTTGTCAATAACTTCAAGATTTTTCTAGCTTGTTGGAGTATAAATTTTCAAAATAGTGTGTGATGATTCTCTGAATTTCAGTTGTGTCTGTAGTGATATTTACATCTTCATGTCTAATTTTATTTATTTTAGTCTTCTCTTTATTTTGGTTAACTTGGCTAGAGATTTATCATTTTTTTATCATTTTAAAAACTTTGTTTCATGTATCCTTTACACCTTTTTTATTCTCTATTTCATTGATTTAAGCTATGATTTTTAATTATTTCCTCTGTTATACTGACTCAGTATTGGTCTCTTTTTCTTTTTTTAGGGTCTTCAAGTGCAGAAGATTAGATTAGAAGTTAGATTATTTACTAGGTATTTTTCTATTTTTTTTTTCACTATGAATGCAACACTATAAATTTTCCTCTTAGAACTGCATTATACTATCCCAGAGATTTTGATATATTGTATCATTTTTCTCATGGGTTTGTAAGAATTGTTTTTTTTCCTACCCTGATTTTTTCTGCAATTCATTAATCATACAAAATTGTATTTTGTAGTCTCCAGTGTCAGAGTGGATTCTGTTTTTCATCTTGTCATTGATTTCTAATTTCATTCCATTATGATCTGATAAGATGCAAGGAATTATCTCCATTTTTGTGTATTTGCTAGGATTTAATTTGTAAATTCAAATATGATCTATTTTAGAATATATTCCATGTGCTGCTGAGAAGGAGGTGAATTCAGTTGTGGAAAGATGAAATATTCTATGGATATCTGTTAGGTTCATTTGGTTAATAGTATTTTTTAAGTCTGAGGAAATTTTCCCTGTTTCAGCTAGATGATCCATCTAGTGGTGAGAGAGGTTGTTGAAGTCACTCAGTATTATTATATTGTGGTCTATTTTATTCTTAATATTGAGAAGAGTCTGTTTTATGAACAGATGTACCATTGTTTGGGGCATAAATATTTATAAATCATAACAAGTATGAAGTGACCTTGTCTCTTCTGATTAATGTTGGCTTCAAGTCCACTTTGCCCAATTTGAGAATGGCTACCCCTGATTGTTTATATGTTGCATAATATATCTCCCCATTCTTTCACATTCAGCCTTTGGATGTCTTTGCCTGCAAAATGATTGTTCTGCAACCACCATATTGTTGGGTCTTGCTTTTATTCCAATCTGCCAATCAATGTCTTTCAATTGCAGAGTTTAGACTGTTTACATTGAATGCTATTGTAGAAAAATGGTTTTTTTATTTTAAAAAAATGAATCTTTGTTTCTTTGCATATAAAGCATAACATAACTAACACATGTGGACAAAGCATAGAATCTAATTTCATATACATCTTTCAATCATTAAAAATATTTTTTAATTCAAATATTAGCCCCATGTCACAAACAAAACTGGGCCAGAGTGAAATGAAAAGACTTCTTTTTGAAAAAAAAGATTTTTCTAAGTTGCACAACTAACAAATTACAGAAGCAATAGTTAAAATCAGATTTTCTGACTCAAAGTCTCCTATGCCTTCATTTATGCTACAGCTGATCTGGGACAAAGGATGAAAAGAAGGAAGGAAGAAAAAGCAAGGAAAAACTATGGACAAATTCATGACTCAGAATTAAGTTGGTATGAAGTTTTAGTCAGCACAATTCTTTTTTAAATTTTTGATTTGTTCTTTTTAGTTTTACATGACAATAAAATGTATTTTGACATATTATATAACATGGAGTATAACTTCCCAGTCTGTTGGTTGTATATGATATGGAGTTACACTGTATTCACACACAATGAAAATTTATGTTCGATTTATTCTACTGTCTTAGAAAGATGATTTGTATTTATTGCAATTTTGGTTTATCTTTGATGTTTATTTCAGACGTTTTTCTCCTTTAATTGACTTTTTTTCTACTGTAATGTACCCTATGCATGTTTTCATTTTTTAAGTTTTTATTTCCTCTTCATGAAATATTTTCTTGACTGTGTTTTATAGTATAGGTTTTGTGATGAAAAATTCTATTAATTTCTAATTATTGTGAAAGGTTTTTGTTTCATTTTTAATTCTGAATCTTCATTTGGTTCGGTTTGTTAGTCTTGTTTAATATCCACTTTCTTTCCAAACTTGTCCTATATTACTTGAACCACTCCTGGCAATTAGAGTAGGTTGAGAAAGCACTTGAAATCCCAATTGGTTTGCCTCTAATTGTTACCAGTTACTATGCTCTTTCTCATATTGCTTGTATATATAATCTATTGGGATGGTCATTACTTTCTTTTTTAAGCTAGAGACTACTTTGTAAATCTCTTTGTTTCTAGATCCCTCTATTGTATAACTATCCAGGTATTAATAGTTTAATTCAGTGTTTGGCCTCTGTTAATTTCAGTATCATGTCCATTTGGGGAGATGCCAATAAACCCTATTTACTAAAATCACTGAGCTAAGACATGTACTATTCAACCTTATGAAAAGTGAAAAATCTGTTGATATTTTTCTCTACTGTTCCACTAACCCAGGTACAAACTTGGGGTAAGGTTCTGAAACAGGTAAAGAATTAGTTATAAAATATAGTAAAATAGCTACAATAGTATATGAGGGCTAAAAGGGGGATGGAGATTTGGCAATAGATTGAATAAAAGAAAGAAAAGATAGAATAGAATGATACTGACCAAGGGAAAAAGGAGAAAATGGTGGATGGGGATAATTTGAGGTAGTAGCAGTCATTGTGAGAGGGAGAATAAGGGGTAAGAAGAACAAGTGTAAACTACAGCTAGGAAGATAAAGACAGGGAGAATACTTCCAATTAATGTTTTAAAGTGTTAGAAGAAATAAATCAAAATGAATTAATATGGTAACAACTAATAATGAAGATAAAGGGTGATGTATATGATCGAATTGTGTGTTTGAATAATTCATAGTAAATTTTGCCCTGGTGAGGAAAATTCTTGTTGAATCTTCATTAGGATTTTGAACATTTTGAGGATGTACATCATCTTTGACTTTGGGTGCTGGAGCCCAGGAGTTACTCCCTAGTTGCTATGGACCCCCACTGGACTGGTTCTGGTTTATCAGTTGAGGGACTTGTGATTACCAGCATAGAAAATATGGTGTTGTTTCTGTTGTATGTTTGTCTTATGTGCAGGGGTTCAGAATCCAGGGCTGTAGGTTATGGTTGTGATTGTCATGGGTTACTGTATTCCTGCTCCCCTATACGTGGTCATTTTCTTAGTGGCATAGAGTCTGATGGCTGTCTATACACACAGGTTCTGTGATTTTGGATTCTCTGAGGGTGATGTATGGTAGAAAAATGTCTCCCCTGGTTTATACAACTCAATGAAGTACTGTTGTTAGTACCAAGGGGAGTTGGTGGATTCTTCTGGGTTCTGCCCCAGGCTGTGTATAGCAAATGCTCTTTCCTTTGGATAGTGAAGAAAGCTGTGTCCAGCCAGTAATACTCCACAGTTGTGGTTGATGGATAGGCTGGGAGACAAGTCAGGCTTTTTATTATTTCCTTGGGATCAGGCAAATTTCTGCCTTCAATGATCTAATGGCTGTAGTAATGAGGACTTAGCTTCCTGGGTACCTGGCACCTTCTTGCAGTGGCTTTCCTCAAGCTCCAGTCATGATCTGGGAGTCCATACAACTGTGCCACTGGATTTTCAGGTAGCTTTTCTCCACATGACCCCACAGAGGCCCATGATCAGGGGACAGTCTCTCTAAGTTCTTAGAAGTAGTGTAACTTCCAGCTGTGTCTCCCCCCAGTGTCAGTGGGCAGTGATATTATTTAGAAGGACTCCCCCTTGTTCTTTCTTTACAGATCATAAACCGCCTTGCTGCTGAGATCTGAGCTCTGTCTTCCATCACCCCAAGTTGTGGGTATGTACTGGGGACTTGGTGGCAACTGAGCAGAGTACTGGGTTGTTGGAGACCATTCTTGGTGGCTCCAACCTATTCCTCTTGTTTGCAGTGAGGGAGAGGAGGTTTCAGTGCCTTTCAGTTGATAGCATTTCTCTATAAGTTCCTTCTAGTCAGATTCTTTAGAGAATACAGGGGTTCTCTGGTTTAATTTGCTGCTGTCTAGAGGTGGGAATTTGCCCTGTTGTTTTAAGGTGGTGACTGGTCAACTGTGGGCTACCCAAAATAGTCACAGTGTCCAGCAGGGCTTTATATTCACAATTTGGTTTTATACTGCTTGATCTTCTTCAAGGACACTGCTGTTCCTGTCATGTTTTATTTTTCCTGGTTTTCATTCCAAATGTTGTTAAGGGCGTGAGCTCATGTGTGTTTCTGCTTCCTATTTCTCTATCTTTCTCTCTCTGTTGACCTTCCAAACTCCCCCAACCCTGGTCTGGGTTTGGGTTTGGAAATCTCATTATTTTCTACTCTAGTTATCAACCTTCTCTCCAGGTATCAGACTTTGTATTATTGGATCTTATCACATTTGTTTTGTCACTAACCTCTCAGATTATTTTTTCTTCTCTGTATTTTTTTTTTCTATGAAGGGCTTGGGAATCACCACCTAGCCTTTTTCTGCAATCTTCTGGGATCTTCCACCTTGTTATTAATAATTTATATTCAAAAAAAAAAAAGTGTGAGAGAAGCCAGAGTCCATTATATGGTGTCCATTGCCTGCTGGATAATGTGACTGGGGAGGATTTTGTTGATTTGCTTTGTGTCATGGTGCCATGATAATAGTGTTAAGATAAAGTAATTAAGTGATTCCTTAAATTGGACTCTTGGAGTGTATATTGTCAAACACAATCATACTAAATAATGACAAAGCATGAAAATAACTTTTGAAAAATTTAATTAAAAATTTTAAGTTGTTCTTGAATGATGCTGTACTTTGACACTCACTAGTTGTGTGATCTTAGGGTATTAATTTCCTCATTTGTAAAACAGGACTTATAATATCTAGATCTTAGAGTTTTGTGAAGATGAAAATAATTGATAGATTTAAATTTTCTTATGTTGATCTGCTGTTATTCCTTGATGAAATATGTATGTTATTAAAAAGTTTTTAATGATTCAATATATTAAATTGAGCATTTACATGGAACCATTACCATAAGGATAACACCAGGCCTTGCTGCCATTTTCATTAAACTGGGACTCCTGGAGTCTAGGTTGAAGTTACCTTAGAAAACCTGCAAGACTAAGTATAGTGACCAATATTTTAGATCTCCATATGCCAGCAGGTTGCTCATGATGTCTTTTCAAAGGAATCGTCTCTTCCATATCATTGTTAGAAAAGAAGGGCAGGATATTGGTTCAGTGAAAATTGTACCTTCATGAGGAGAGCAGGGTGAGCTTCTGGTTCAGTGAAAATTATGACCTTATAAGGAAAAAAGGGCAAAGCTTTGAATCACCGAGGCTTTCATTATTATATATTTATCTTCTCTCCTATTAAGAAAATTTTCAGAGTGAAACATTTGAATTATCATATTGGTCATTTTGTTTATATCCTTTGTTGTTCCCATAGGTATTCAATTTCACAAGCGAGAAAAATCCACTATAATGTGAACCTCTGGCAGTGTAGCTTCAGTAATAAAGAGAATGATGCTCCTACACATCTCCATTCCAATCTCCCTGAATTATGATGTGACAATGTACCATGTTTATGCACTGTGTGCTCAATAGGATAGACTGAAAAGAAGGCTGATGTGGCATCTAAGAATATATGTCACTCAGCATGGTAAAACAATTTTTGGCATCCCCTTTGTCAACAGAATGTCCCATGATCTCTCATGAGAGAAAGACTATCTTCTGTATCACAGACATCAGTTTGTATAGTCTTCACATTGATGAGATGCCCATAAGGTGTATTTACTAGTCTGAATTTGCAAAGTACTTAGCATTCCCTTAAGGGCTGCAATCCCTTTAACAAGCACACTTCCTCGGCCTCAAATTTACATGTAAATTTTCTGGCACAACTGCAAATGTGAAAAATGCTTCAACTCTAATTATACTCCCTAATCTCACAGAAAACAAGGCTAAAGACTGACAGCAAAATCCAGGCCAGGGATTGAATGCTGTGCCATCCTAAAATTTCCTACACCAGATTAAGTAGTTCATCCCTTTAAATTCAGAATCACACAGAGTCTCAGGACATGAGCAACAAGTAATTGAGTTCTCAATACCAAGATTTGTTTAGCTAATTTTTTTCAGTCAACAGAACACTCCCCACATAAAAACAACAACATAGAGGAAGAAAGTATTATTGAGGGCCATGTTTTCAGAGGTTTCAGTCCAGGCATGGCCAGCTCCTTTGCTCTGAGCCCAAGGTGGAGCCGCAGACCATGGAAATAGGGCCCAGCAGAGGAGAGCTGCTGCCTGCATGACAGCAAGAAGCAGAGAGAGAAGAAGGGTTCACAGGGAACAGGCACCCTTCCAGGGCATGACCTCATTGACCCACCTCCTCCAGTCTTGCTCTGCCTGTGTACAGTAATTATCCAGTTCATCCATTGAAACTAAGAGGATCTTAATTGTGTTACAGCTCTCACAAGTCAATCATTTGACCTCAGAATACTCCTGTATTAACACAGAACCTTTGGAAGGGATGCCACATATGCAAACCATAGCAGGCTGCAAGCCTATCTACTAGGGACACTGAGGAAGATCATCATACATTCAAGCCCAGCCTCAGTACACCAATGAGACCTTGTCTCACAATACAAAGACTGAGGATGCAATTCAGTAGGATAGTGCTTTTCTAAAATGTGCAAGGCCTGGGTTCAACAGCCAGCATATTGGGTGGGGAGAGAGTGGGGAATGGAGAGAATGAGTTCCACCCTTCTGGCCCTTCCATCCTTTGAGGATATAGTAGTGGAATTTTTTGGCCTTGATCTTACCAGTCTACACAACTGGGAGAAGCTAATTTCTGTTAATGTGTTACCCAGTTGAAAGTCTATTACTATAGTGGCATAAAAGGACCCAGTCCTATCCATGCCTTCTATGTATGGGAAAGACATCTTTACTGGTTCCAGCTTTCTTGGCTTTCATGTTTTCTCCTTTGTCACTTTGAATGTTTCACCTTATTGCCTTTTGGGTTGCAGAGTTTCTACTGAGATATTCAATGAGTACTTTATGGGGAAAATAGGATGAACCCTCATTCCATGTAACAACCATAGGTTTTAGTACCATGCTTCACAGTATCTTAGGGAATGAAGCATTTTGGCATAGGGTCACCATGTGAGTGAGCTGCTACTATCCTTTTGGTAACAATTATTTGGAGCTGGAAGAAAAGGGGATGGTGCACCTTGAGTATAGACATGTTGAAGACTTCCAAAACCAAGTGCTATTTCAGATTTTTAAACTTAAAATGAAAAGTTAATGGAAATTGTGTACAGATTTTAATTTCTCACAAGCAAACATGGGTCTCTACTTCTCAACAAAGCAAAAAGCTTCTAGAATTCTTTCTTATTCTGTTTCTGAAAGTGGAAAAGGTCCTGGGGGACTACTAGTGAGATGACCCTTGGGGGTTATGGCCACACATGGCTGGGTCACTTCTTATTTTGACCTACCAAGGAGCCATTGTGAGGAAACCTCAAACACCTGGTACATAAGAGGGTCAATGTGGCTGGGTTTTTGTCCATTAAGTACAGGAAGTTCTTGTTGGTGATGTATCGGACTCCCAGATAGAGTGTTTGGTGGTTGGCGGTTGGTGGTTGTGGTCTTTGGATATTGTTTTCTTTGATTTGGGTTTTTTTTGTTTTGTTTTGTTTTTCATTTTGGTTTGTTGTTTTGGTTTATTATTTTTTCTTTTTAGCTAGCATCCTTAGTTGGGGTTCCAGCTCAGGATGCATAGCCAGAGTAGTGAGACTAGTGTAGTGTTGCTGGGGCCCAGCTCCTGTGAAGAGATGACTTTCCAGGACTGTTATGAGGCCCTGAGGACCACTAGGCTGTGGTGGGTGTGCCAAGGTGCAGGTATCCTGCCATCTCCTCACTGGGGCAAAGGTTGCAGTGAAAATCCTGACAAAGGTAAAGGGGAAAGTGGCCCTCTCTGAACAGAGGGTGGTGAAGTCGCAGAAACACCCCAATGTGATCCAGCATTTCAGGTTATCAAAACCCATGACTTGAAGTTGCCCAACATTGTAGTAGATGTAGGTGGCAACTGCAAACTCATCAACTTTGGCCTCAGCCTGAAGGTCAGGGTTGGGCAGAAGCTGCACAGGTGCTGTGGCACTCTCACAAACCTTGCTCCCAAAATTATCCCCTACAAAGAATACGAGGGCCCCCAGTGGAGTGGAGTCTGGGTGTCATTCTGTTTTACTTGACGGGAAAATGCCCATTTAGGATGATCTTCCATTGGGAGATGGCAAGGAGGATCTAAGAGGGAAGGAATCATATTCCTAACCATGTTTCTCTTGGAGCCTGAAGGTTAATTCGTAACATGCTGACCATGGACCCCATGGGGCATCCTACGGTATAGTAAATCCTTCAGCACCCATGGCTGATGGAGGGTGTGGAGGCTTCACCTCATCAGGATAGTGAGCCACCCCGCAAACGGTCAGACCCCACCATAATGGCAGCCCTGTTGGACATGGGTTACAACCCGTATAAGACCTGGGTGTCTCTGGCTAGTGGAAAGTTTGATGATATGGTGGCCACCTACCTGATCCTTCAGCACCAGCTAAGCCAGGGGGGCAGGCTGCGTGTTCAAGGGGAGGCCTGTGTGACTGAAGGTTGGAACTCACCTATGCCTACAGACCCTTCTGATGTTTCTGTCCTACCAAGGAGGAGCACCAGTGAGCCTGCCCTTCACACCATCCCCTTGCCCTGTGAACATCGGCTTCCTGAGGAGGCCCAGTAGACAGGGCAGAGGACCTCAGAAGGACCAGCCTGCCTGGCACTGGTTTCCACTTGCTGCATGCAAGGACCCCTGTGCCTGCCCCTGTGTCTCAGAAACCCTACCATTCCTCCAAACATACCTCCGCAGGGAAGCCCAAGGCCTGGAAGCAGGTAGCTAAGAGGACTGCCATCTGCTTCTGCCAGCTGTGTTTCTGCATGCCCTGTGACAGGAAAGAAGGGGCTCCAATGACCAGAGAGCAGAAACATGGCAGAGGCAGAAGAAGAGTGGCTCCAGTGTGATGGAAAGCTAAGTCAGCTCCAACTGACTGGCAGGCAGAAAAGGCTGGGCTCTCTGGATTGTGACATCAGGGAATGGACATTGGTCAGTGGACTCATTACAGTTGCAGGAGTGATGTGTGCATACTGGCTCAGGCTTCTCTGCACTAGGCTCAGTCAGAGGTGCCTGTATGTCTACCTGGACAAAGGAGTCTCCTTTGCCCCCACCTGAGAGAGATACCAGAGACTTTTCCTTGGGACACTTTCCCCTGCACCACTCTTCTCTGTTCTTTCTGGATAAATTTCTGTCTCACATACTTTAGAGTAAAATTGATGTTATGAAGATCCACAAAAGCATGGTTAAGAAAATGGTGCTGGGGGCAGGGCCTCAGGGACTTGGATGGAGTCTGTCAGCATCTCTCTTCAAGACCTGGTCCACTATTCCTGTTTAGAGACCTGATCACCATAAGCCAGCGTCAATGGGGTTTCATTCGCCTTAGCCAATGTACACAGGAACTCACTTTCCTTTAGCTCATGTCACTGGGGCTCACTTATTTTTATATAGAGTGGAGGGAGACTTATTCCTTGACCCAGTTTGATAGGAATCTCTCCCCTTGAGCCAGTGTAGACATGGTTTGCTTTTAGCTGGTGGTCTTTGCCCAAAGGAATTCATCTCCCTGTCTCAGGCCCCTTCCTGAGGTAGGTAGAGAGGGTGGGTCACCACTTTTGTAGAAATCTATCAATGTAAGCATAAGTTTCTTGCGGGGCTGGGCTGAGGCTCTAGAAGCAGATGTTGGTATTCCCCTGTGAGCAGTGTAGTTTCTCTTGGGTAGGGAAGAAGGAAGGGCGTTTCACTTAATTATTTAAATGTGTGAATTCTTACCCACTTCATGCTGAGGCCCTTCTATCAGGTAGCACCTAAATCATCGCTTCCTTTCCTGTGGCCAATGTTATCTTTTCCCTTTTGGGTCAAATGCCTGCTCTTCTTGAGGTCTCCTTTTGTCCACAACTTCCTGTGGCATCCTCTTGCCTCCTTGTCACATGTGCAGTCCCATAGGGAATGATGTTTGGGTCCATGAGAGTTCCCAGGTCACAGGAGGTCATTGGCAGTGGTCCAGCAACTCAGGACATTAATCTTCACACACTGTGAATAAGAGCAGGCCTCAGTTTCACAGTGAGAACCAAATAGACCTGTTTTCTTTGTATAGTATGAAGCCTCAAGTATTTCATCAGAGTAACAAAAAATGAATTATACAACTCAAAAATGTTAAACACAAAGTCTTTACAATTTGGTGAAATAGATCAATTTGTGGGGAAGCATGTACAGTTACAAGAATGTGGACATCAGTTGGTCCAGTGACGACTAAGCAAATAAAGTTCCTATCTTGAAAATCTCCAAAAAGGTCTTCAGTTATAAATGATATCACTGGAGAGTTCTACTACACATTTAAACAAGTATTAACACCAATTCTATAGAATCATTTCCAGAAGGTAGAAGAACAGGGAACAATTCACAATTTATTTTATGAAGTTAGACTTACCCGATTGTTAAACTGGAGAAGATGGTGCCAAAATAAAAAAAAAAATAAAAGCAACCCAGAATTTATAGGTCAAACTGCATCATGACTACAGATGTAAAAATCCCTACAGAATACACTTGGTGACAGGTGCAGTAGGTCATATGATTGTATGACCTGATATACAAATATTACAAGCCAAATTCAACTTCTAAGGATTAAATAAACACAGAAACAATGGGAATAGTGAGTGTTATGGGTTAAATTACATCCCCCAAAGCTTATGTTTAGGTTCTAACTCCACACCTAGGAATAAGGCCTTTTCCTGATAAATGGCATTACGATGATGAAATTCCCTGAGGATGAGGCACAAGGCAGTAAGGGGAGCATTGCATCCTTATAAGGAGAGAGCAGTGGGAGCTATTGGGTCACTGGGACTTTTGTCTTCATGAGGAGCAGGGTGTTCTACTGGTTCAATTGTGTTGCTTCTTCATTTGAACTGGTGCCTTTACATTGTATTTTCTCTCCTATCTTGTTGCTTTTTGTAAGTGAAATATTTAAATTCCCATTCCTTTCATTTTGGGTATGCTTTGTGGTTCTCACAGGCATTCCATTTAATGTGAGAGAGAAACCACTCTGATGTGAACCTATGGCAGTGTAACTTTTAAGGGCCCTGCTGGTCCTGTCGCACTTTTATTTTTGCCTGCCTTTCCAGATGTTTCTAAGTGGGTGAGATTAACGGTTTCTCCGCTGCCTATTTCTCTCTCTGATGCGCTCCCTCCTTTCCTACTCTGGTTCTGGTTTCTGGGTTGAGGAACTCTGCACTTATTTTCTACTCAGGTAACCTACCTTCAAATGTCTCCAGGTCTCTGATTTTGTAATATTGAATCTTTTGTCAGCTGCTTCTCTATTCTGCTTTTCCTTTGTTGTCTCCTTTTTGTGTTGTGAGGAGATTCGGACTCACTGCCTAGCTCCCTTCCACCATCTTCTGAATCATTACTAAAATTTCTTTTTAATGACAGTAATGTTTCTCTCACCAATATATTCTTTAAAGTATACAGACTATCTTTTGTATTTTCCTGTACAAAATCTAGGGTTGTTCAGAAATAATTGAATAAGATAAATCTACTGTACAAGTCTATAAACCTAAATAGTTTCTTTTTTATATCAATAGACTTCTAATTCCTATTTATTCTGTGACTTTGAAATTTAGATCCCAATTAATCAATGAAATATACAATTGGCATGAGTTTTAATAATGCAGACTAGAACAATACTGCAAAAATGTCCAAAAGTTTTAATTTTACTGATAATTATCATCTAGTCACTCAATGTAAAATACAAATCAAAGGTTTAATGCATTAGAAATAACTCAATTATTTAGTAAAAAAACTCCATCTCTACTAGTTTATAGGAATGGGTTTAAATCCAACCTCTACAATTCTTTAAAGCAATCTATTATTCAATGAGGAAGAAAATAATTAAATAAAATTGTTTTAGTTCAATTCAAATTTTCAGTATATCTACCAGGCATCTAGGCAGTGTATAACTAGAATGTACTCAAACTGGGCAAATAATTTTTAAATTATATGGTAGTAAATCTTTCCTGTTTAAATAACGTATTTTCAATGCTAGTTAAAAGAAGTGGCTTAAGTGATTCTGAAACTGCATTCAAAGCAATATGTACTGAAATAGTGCAGATATGCCAGCAATTGAAACATAAGTTTTTAACTTGAATTACTGCACAAAAAGCAGTTCAATGTTGAAAGGTAACTATTATTTATGAGAAGTTGATATATTACTTTAAGTTCTCCTGACAGTCTTTTATGTATATTTCTTTTACCCAAGACAGTTGCAATTTAATAGTGCATTAAAAGAACACATGCTATGCCATTTGTCATATGTATAATCTCTGCTATTTCCTACTTGAGTTCTAATTAATGTAGCACACACCTCATTACATTTTTAAATCCTGACTCTATTTTAAGGTCAATTATTAAAGTACATAGCATTACTGACATATTAAGTACACATGTATATTTTTCTCTATATCTAGAAAATTCACAGGACAATGGGGGAAACTATGGTACTACTTAAGCTGTGTTTAATTGTAGACTTTCTTCATGAGTTTGACTTCACCTCAAACTAGCATAGTATTAGATCATTTTAAAAAATAAGTAATAGAAAAATACTAATATATTGTATGTAAATGAAGGCAGTCATGTAAGGAAAGAAACATATATAAGATTTTCCCAGATGGCAATGACTCGTGGATCATGCTGACACCAAGTTCTCACTGAAAAATGTGCACACTCCTAGTGTCAGGATATCTTCCTAAACTTTTTGTCCCTATTTGACAATTTTATAGACTCTGTATAAGAGGTTTCTTGGTGAAAAATATCAGGTGAAACATACTCCTAGAATATTCCTAAGAATAAGATGGGAATATTGAATTTCATTTTCCTTAATAAGTTATCTCAAAATTTCATAGAGAAAACAAAATTTTAAAAATTAACCAAGAAATAAATAAAATCATTATGAGATGGCAAAGGAACAGTTCTAAATTTTCCTTTAAGAATTGTTAACACATTTCTGGGTATCAATTTAAGAAAAAGTGATGGTGATAAGGCACTGCAGATGCAGTCCATAAATCTAGATTTTCAATACCTAAGGATGAATAGGTTCCTTGAATACATGATGAAAAGCAGTTTTATCCTGTTATCCTGTTGGTGCTAATTGGTTTTTTTTTTGCCTTCTAAGTATTCATTATATCAAATGATTGGAAATACTCTTTATTTTTATGTTTTTAAAACATACCTGATTTTTGTGTAAGAACATTTTAGAAACTTGCTATTTTGCAGTTTCCAATTAATTTTAAGAATATTATTAGGAAGAAAATTAGTTCTTCCTTTTCCTTTAGAACAAATAACTATTTTAAAACAACAGATCAAGAATAAACCATTTATCTGTGTCACATGTACAAAAAACACTTTGGAAAGTGTGCAGATGTACAGGAATAAATAGGGTGGAAAAAAGCAGAGAATAGTCAAAAGCTGAATGATTGAATATGTGGTTTTTGACAATAAATGTCTATGAAATATGTTGGCATTTGGATAATAATTGGTTTCCAATGCATTAAGGACTAAACCTGAAATGTCAGCAGTTCATGAATTACCATCTAGTGGTGTCTTGTGATGGATTTTCTTATTAAACTTCAATTTTGAGTCATTAATAGAAATTTATAAAAGCACTTCTACTTGTGTTTAATTTAGACTTTCAATGAGGACTGTATTTCAGCAGAAAAAATATTTCTAAATGTAATATTTTAAGATCATATTAGTCCTACTTGAGACAAAGTTCTTTGCTTTTACAACTATGTATGGTAGAGGAAAATAGAAAAATTGTTGTTCTCAGTAAAGCAAACTGAGATAAATAAAACTGGTTATGTCTTGCTATAAAGTCAATTTTACTTGGTATTTTGGGGTCTTCGTAATCTTCATGATTAGTACACACCACAATTATTTAGTAAATGCTCATTTTGTGACCAGGAATCACGTAAAGAACTGATGTGACAAGAGTACTCAAGTCCTTGACCCATCAATGCCTTTGAAAAAGTGACTCAGAGTCATTTTTATTGAGAATAATCCAATATAATAGATTGTCTCAGACAAATCTGAGGTTAAAATGATGAATTACAGAGACTTCTTATATATTAAAAAATAAAAAGAATTAAATTTTTATTTTAAGCACTATACAATTTAAATTTGTATGGATTCCATGTTTGCCAATTGAGACCTAACATTAAATAAAAATAATAAATTAAGAATATACATTAAAAAGTCAATGAAACATTTTGCATTGAGTTGTGAAAAGATTAGGCTAGGATCACATGTAAGAGTTGATTTAAAATGATGAATTCATTGAGGTCAAAATAAAACATTAGATTTATAGTAGCAGTAATAATTAAATAATTACAATATATCTTACTGCTTGTCAATTATGTAAGGATCATGAAAAAATATCATCTCAAGTAGAACTTAAGAGGTGAGGATGAAATAAAACACAGGAGAAAACTGTATATCATAATAAGCAATCAACATGAATTGAGATATACAAAATGGATCAAATTAAGTAAATATATAAAAATGATCATGAGAATATGACAAGCTACATAATACTTATTAACAATTACATTTTAATAGAGTAACCTGATATTTTTCTTTCCATGCGAAGTGGTTAAGAGTTGCTTTTAATTCATTGGGAATACAAATAATAAAATTTAATTTTAAGTACAATTTTAAAATAATATAAAAGAACTCTGAGAATGCAATTATCAAATAGGAAAGAGAGAACTTGTAATAACAATTCTAGAGGTGGGTTAGTGACTTGCCTGTGGTAACTAAAAATTGCCAGTCTCCTCCTCTCCCACCCAGGAATCACTAGATACATCAGCTATTGTAGAAAAGGTCCTGAGTTTGTGGTAGTTGAAAGTTAAAGGAAAAAAGTATCATCATTATAAAGATTTGAAGACTTGTAAAATAGCCAATTATTTGGGCAGGGGCAGTAAAAGAAGCTTGTTCAAGTTGCAGGATAACTGGGGTGGATACAAAGAAAGACTACCCCATAATAAGAACTTTTTCTTGTTGCCTGTGTCTCATTTTCTAATAAAGTTGTGGATGACATACAATGCAGGAAAGTACAATGAGGTAGTGAAGTTGATATAGCAGGATGATAAAAATGAACCAGAAGTAGCAAAGCACTCATCTAAAGCCACTGAAGACAGGAGTACAAACTTTCCTTTCAAACCTTAGCTGCTTGACTGTTTGAGGGGAGATTATCTCTTTATTAGACTACATAAATGGTTGAGGACGAATATTCACTTATGTGAAACATGAAGGGAAGAAAATATTGAAGGTGACATTGTCACTGGAGATGAAATTAAAAGCTGACTTGAAAAAGAAGGTAATTATGAGACTGGGTATGCAGAGAAGTAAGTGTAGGGAAAAGATAAATTCTGATGCTAGCAACAGTGGTTGGATTGTGGCATGGGGTGCAGGCAGCTCAAAGAATTGGAGACTGTGACCAGAAAGAGAGCTGTGTTGCTGGGGGAACACATCGGCCTATACTGAAGAATCTTTGCCTTGCTATTTAGCATTCTAATGATTCATAAAACACTAAAATTTAATTAGAACAGTCACAAGATAACGTAAAAGAAAAATTGTACAGTCCATTATGCCAGAGGAGTTTTAAAAATTGACTCCAAGGCTATTAGTACATAAAATTGTTGGAAAATATATAGAAAACAGACATTTTCACATTACAATATTCCCAACATCACATTTCTCTTATTTTTATCCATTTTATAATTTCTTCTCTCTCACATTGATATGAAATAGAAATATGAAATAATGTCATTTTAGTTACCATACCTCAAAATGCTGATGTGAAATTTGACTGATACGAAATTTCTCCAATGCATTTTATACTGATAGTTCCTCTCAGGGTCAACCCTTTAAGAGTTTCAATACATTTTCTGGAAATTCCTTCCCTGTAAGTCAAAAGCAAAAATCAGCCTAATTGGAAATTTGTTTTCCCCCTCGTGGAGCCGCCGACGTCAGCAGTTGAATGGCAACATTGTGGCGATGCTGAAGCGCAGAGTTTATGCGACGCTTCTACCGTCAGGCCGGCTCCGCAGGGCGGGCAGGAGGAAGAGCAGGGGCGGGGAGCCGGCCGGGAGCGGTGGGGACACACACCCGCCCGGCCCTGCAGCACCGGCTCCTCGCCTCCCGTGCGCCGCAGACGCATCTGCCCGGCCTCGTGCTGGGCGTGGCCGGGCGACCGCGAGGCGCTGCCGCAGCGCGGGGCTTGTGCACAGATTCGGCCTCACGTGACCGTGTGAACTCCTTGCTCCAGGACGCGCATGGTCTCTCCTGCGATTCGCGCCACAAAGGAGCTCGGCGGTCCCAGAGCGGAGGGACGGACGGACAGGCAAGCGGGGAGAGCCCGCCGGCGGGCCGGCTAAGAGGGCTGAAGGCGCCCGGCCAGGGTGAGCGGGGGCGCTGTGCAGCCTGCCGCCCAGACCTCAGGCGGGCAGGGCCGACGGCCTCCCCCCGTGGCCAGGCGCCGCAGTCCCCTTGTCGTCCGCTCTGGAGGGGATGCTGGAGTAGGACTGGGTGGCAGTATGGCCTCATGTGTTGGCCTAGCGCGAGAAGCATAAGTTCGTCTTCACTGTGGCCTGGAAGGAGATCGAAGGCAAGTTTGCCATAACCTGCCTAATTGGAAAGTTAATGGGATATTAAAAATATTTTTTTTAGCTTATGAAATTGAAAATATCATATTTAACCCCTTATTGATGTTTGTATTAGTATTCTTTTGAAATAAACCTTATTTTTACCTAGTGGAAAAATAGTGCTATCATTTTGATCATGTATTGATGATTCAATTTCAGGTCTAGTTTTAGGATTACATTTTAGATCATTCACTTTGGGCGAGAAAATATTTATTTGACCAATTTTGAAATAATTTTCTATCCAATGTGATGAATTTCACAGACTTACTTTCTGTGGGGAAGTCTAAAATTTTATTTTATAGTTTGTATTCTTTCTCCCTTATTAATTCTTTCTTGACTAAAACTGCTAACTATTAAAGATTAGGAAATTCAATGAAACAAGTGTAACCCTAAATTAACCTTTTCTTGATTACTGATTTTGGAATAGGAAACATACTGAAATTTGGTTATTTCCTTACTTGTATAGAATAAAACAGTGCATTCATTTTACTTATTTTCCTGTTGAAAAATAATTAAAACTTATTCTCCGTGATTCTCCAGTTATTGCATTTCACAGCTAACTACCTGTTAAAAGAATGTGCAGCAATATAGACACTGGCATGTGAATTTCTGAACTCACCATTCTGGAGGACACTGGCAAGTGATATGGACAGCAGCTTTAGAAGATTGTGAGATGCAGTGTCAGTGCAACCAATATTAAGAAAGACATGCCAGTGCCAGAGCCCTCAAATCATATTGCTGGGTGAAATTTCATATAATATAGGTATTCTGTGGATTTTCAAAAATGCATTAGGAAGAAGACTTTAGATAAGACTGAAAGCCCTACTTGTCAAACGCATGAAACCTAAGGCAAGAATATTTGAGGATTTATATGAATAAATATTACACACTGCCTTTGGCATTACTCATTGTTGCAACTGAGAGTTTTACTTATAGATGTGATTGTTAGCAGCTTACCCTAAGATTCCTAGCGTGAAGGTCTATAATCAGGCTTTGCATTTTCATTTCAGTAACCTATAATTTAGGTTTTTTAAAAAATATAAATGGGTGATAGTTATCCTGGTTTTCTTTACCTTTCCACCAATCAGTAATCAATGCTACCACCATCTGCAATAATCTATCTCCACAACATTTATTTCCATATTTTCCATGCTGAAAGTCATTCTTCACACTATCAATTACAGATCTTATCAGTTTGTGAACCTAGTTAATATCCAAGTATTTCTTTCTGTTCACTTTCGGATAAAATTGAAAGCCCTTTGCAAATTTCCCCAGCTAAGAATTGTTATTCCTTTGCTAGTAGCAATGATTGGAAACATGGTAGATTTATTAAGAAATTTGCTACATTGTTTTCTTTAAAAAATGTAATCAAATGAAATCAATTCAAAATCTGCATTAGACCCTTTTGGTGGCATCACAAACCCATGGTCTGTTTCTACTTTTGTTCAACCAACATGAGCTCTTGTCTTCTGTTCTCAAGGTCCAAGATCATTTACAAGAAAATCTGCCTTTAACCTCACAGAACTTGGTTGGTTTTTATGACACTGTTTCTTAGTAACTTATCACAGGAGGTCAAAGTCCATCTTTGACATTGATGAAGACCCTGTAGCCAGCAGCCTCTCTGCTGCCTTCCCTCTCCATAAAAGCCCTTCACACCCAGAGAGAGTTTGAAGGAGCTACCTACTATATCTTCTTCAGGGCCACATTCAGTAAGACTGATTCCTTGCTACTAATACTCTGGTAACAAGGTCCTCTTTAAAAAGGGCTAATTGTGCTCTGGTCTTGTTTCCTTTTTAAATAAATTGAAGTTATGTAATCTAATATGTCATTTCAATTCAGATTCTCTGAGTCTTTTAAACATATTCAACAAAGATTAAAAATTGTATTCTCAAAGACAGGAGCTATTTTATAAAACAAACTTTTGATATTTAGTTGACCATGACTGTAATTTATTTATTTTTTTTTTTAATTTTTTTTATTTTATTTTATTTTTTTTTTGTGGTGCTGCGAATTGAACCCAGGGCCTTGTGCTTGCAAGGCGAGCACTTTACCAACTGAGCTATCTTCCCAGCCCCCATGACTGTAATTTTTAAGAAACTAAAACATGTTTGGAGGCAGAGCACTGTGGAAGGCAGACAAGATCCCAGAGAACAGCTCCTCATAGTGATTCAAATTTGAATCACCTCATATACCAAACCACCTTTACAAATTTGGAGGGAGCCAGTTAAAGAACTGTAGTGTCCAGTTTTAATATAATAATAAGACAGACACATGAAGAAGGCAGGAAGGCAAAAATTACCTGTGTTCACCCTTCCCCTAACTGCAAACAGTCTAAAGAGAGATTCCTCCCACTCTGAAGTTTTGGGGTTTTTTCTGTTTTTATTTTTGTTTTGTTGTTAATGGTTGGTTGGTTTTTTTTACAGTGCTGGGGTTCAAACCCAGGGCCTCACATGCACATGCTGGGCTAGTGCTCTTGGCTGCTGAGCTGCATCCCCAACAAGGTACCTCCTGCTTGAAGAAGGGAGAAGGAATTAATTTCAGGACTTAGAATTGAAAGCCAGTACCAGGCCCACTATGGTGAACCCCAGTGGTAGGGAAAGTGTTGCAAACCACATCCTAGACCAGCTCTATTAGGAATACTTTAGTTTGTTGACTAAGTGACAAAAGTAATAGAGGGGAGGACCTTACAAAAACTAGCCCAGGACTTCCCCTTTGAGCTCAATGCAGGGCCACTAAAGTGACACCCAACATGAAGTAGAGAGCAAAGTCTCCTATACTCGGAAGAGAGTTCAGGGGTGGAACCTCCAGATCCACCTAAGCTTAATAAAGGAACTTATTCAGAGTGGGACATGTTTGAGTTTTGGCCCACATTATTCCCAGCCTTGGTGTGGGCCTGGATCATATTCCCCCTCCCAAGACTATACAGGTGCTGTAACTGTGCAACTAAGGCATTATACTTCATAGCATCAGCCATGGCAGCCCATGAATGCATTGTCATCATCTGTCTTCTAACCTTATACAGGTAACTATCCCCAAGCCAGTTCTTACAGATGAAGCCTCCAGATCAGCCCAGTTATCAAGTACAAATGTGAGCCCTGGAATAGACTATGTTTCAACCTGTATTGCCTCCAGTTGTGGCATTTGCCTGGGTGCACTCCAGAAACTGAGCAGGTCTTTGTGGCGTTGAGGCAGTGGAAACCCATGTTAGTATCAGCCTTGGTGGTCAAGGGACTGCCTTCAAGAGCCCTATCCTAACCTTGAGTATCATAACATTAGGCAAGTCTAACTGCTTTGTGTAGGACAGGGCAGTAAACATAGGACTTACTTGGGACAGATGCCAAGTAGTGAAACCTAACATATGACAGAATGTTCTTTTTTCATATGTTGCTTACCCAGAAATTCATTTCCCCTCTAAAGATATACATATACTAAAAATGAAAGAGTGAAATAAAATATTTCAGTGAATGGAATTCAAAAGAAAACTGAAGCAGCCATATTTATATTAGAAAAGATAGGCGATCCAAGATGGCGGACTGGAGCGGGACTGCATCCCCAGTGGCTCCAGAACCCAGGAGTTAAGAAGGGGAGGCATTGAGAGACTCGGACCGAAATAGAGCCACAGGTGAGTCTGCACACTGGGTAAAGCTCGGCCCAGGTGGCAGGCCCAGATAGAGGTGGCTTATCGGAGCCGGGCAGGGCAGCTAGAGACTTCCACAGGCAGCCCTGAGCACTCCAGCGCTGGGCCCCTCCCACACAGCCAGCCTCTCCAGGTTCTCGGAGCGGGCCCCCTACTGAGAGCCTTTCTGACCAGAACAAGCTCCAAGTCCAGGAGCCAGCGTGGCATACTCGGGCCGGCAAGTGGCTTTAGGGACCGGGACAGGGCTGCCAGCGACCTCCCCAAGCAGCCTGGACCCTGCGGTGGGAGGTGCCATTCAATGCTAGCTTCTCAGACCAGACCGCCCAGTGAGAGGCATTCTACATAGAACCAGCCACAAGTCCCCGAACCAACGGAGAGCTTGGATCCCCAAGCAGCCTCTGGGATCAGGGCAGGGCAGCCAGAGACTTCTTCAGGCGGCTCTGCCCACTCCGGCCGCAGGCTCTTTCCACAGGGCGATCGAAGATGGCGACCTAGAGGGTGACTGCATCTCCAGTCGCTCCAGAACCCAGGACTCAAGAAGGGGAGGCATTGAGAGACTTGGACAAAAATAGAGTCATGGGGTGAGTCTCCCCCACTGGGTGAAACTTGGCCTGGGTGGCAAGCACAGATAGGGGTGGCTTATCATAGCAGGGTTGGGCAGCTAGAGTCTTCCCAAGGTAGCCTTCCACACTCCGGCAGTGGGCTCCCCCCATATGGCCAGCTGCACGGTGCAAGCCCCAGTGAGAGCTTCCGCACAGAGCCAGCTCCAAACCCTGGAACCAGTAGGGGCTAGGGGCAGCTTTCTTCGGAAGCACTGCATTATCAAGTTCCTCCAAGACTTCAGGCTACTGAAGGCTGGAAGTTGATACACTGGAAATCTACCGGGACACTATAAGCCAATAGAGGAAATCTGCAATATCTCAGATTCCCACTGACAGCTGACCATTATGAGAAAACAAGGGAAGAAAATGTCCCAAACAAACCTAGATACTACATCAATAAAACCCAATGACAGCACAGCAGAAGAAATGTCAGAAAGGGAGTTCAGAATGTACATAATTAAAATAATCAGAGAAGCAAATGAGGAGATGAAAGAGCAAATGCAGGCATTGAAGGAGGAGATGAAAGAGCAAATGGAGGCATTAAATGATCGCACCAATCAACAGTTAAAAGACCAAATATGGGAAGCAAGAGATCATTTCAATAAAGAGTTAGAGATACTGAAAAAAAAAGCAAACTGAAATACTTGAAATGAAGGAAACAATAAACCAAGTTAAAAACTCCATAGAAAGCATAACCAATAGGGTAGAACACTTGGAAGACAGAACCTCAGACATTGAAGACAAAATATTTAATCTTGAAAACAAAGTCGGCCAAACAGAGAAGATGGTAAGAAATCATGAACAGAATCTCCAAGAATTATGGGATATCATGAAAAGGCCAAATTTGAGAATTGTTGGGATTGAAGAAGGCTTAGAGAAACCAACCTAAGGAATGAACAATCTATTCAATGAAATAATATCAGAAAATTCCCCAAATCTGAAGAATGAAATGGAAAACCAAGTACAAGAGGCTTATAGAACTCCAAATATACAAAATTACAACAGACCCACACCAAGGCACATTATTATGAAAATACCTAACATACAAAATAAAGACAGAATTTTAAAGGCCGCGAGAGAAAAGAATCAAATTACATTCAGAGGGAAACCAATAAGAATATCAGCAGATTTTTCAATCCAGACCCTAAAAGCTAGAAGGGCCTGGAACAACATTTACCAAGCCCTGAAAGAAAATGGATGCCAACCAAGAATCTTATACCCAGCAAAACTTACCTTCAAATTTGACGATGAAATAAGATCCTTCCATGATAAACAAAAGCTAAAGGAATTTACAAAAAGAAAGCAGCATTACAGAACATTCTCAGCAAAATATTCCATGAGGAAGAGATGAAAAACAACGATGCAAATCAGCAACAGGAGGCATTAGCCTAAAGGAATAGCCAAATAAAGGACAAACCAAATCATGTCAAAAAAGAAATAGGAGTCAAATGACTGGGAATACAAATCATATCACAATAATAACCCTGAATGTTAATGGCCTGAACTCATCAAAAGACATAGACTGGCAGATTGGATTAAAAAGAAAAATCCAACAATATGCTGCCTGCAAGAGACTCATCTCATAGAAAGAGACACCCATAGACTAAAGGTGAAAGGATGGGGAAAAACATACCATGCACATGGACACAGCAAAAAAGCTGGAGTATCCATCCTCATTTCAGATAATGTGGACTTCAAGCCAAAACTAGTCAGAAGGGATAAAGAAGGACATTACATGCTGCTGAAGGGAAGCATAAATCAGCAAGACATAACAATCATAAATATCTATGCCCCGAACATTGGCTCATCCACGTACGTCAAACAAAACCTTCTCAATTCCACACCTCTCTCACCACTGAATAGATCGTCCAAACAAAAATTGAATAAAGAAACTATAGATCTCAACAACACAATCAACAATTTAGACTTAACGGACATGTATAGAATATACCATCCAACAAGAACGAATACACTTTGTTCTCAGCAGCACATGGATCCTTCTCTAAAATAGACCATATTTTATGCCACAAAGCTACTGTTAGCAAATACAAGAAGATAGAGATACTACCTTGTACTCTATCATTTCATAATGGATTGAAATTAGAAATAAATGACAGAATAGAAAACAGAAATTTCTCCAATACCTGGAGATTAAATAATACACTATTATATGATGAATGGATAACAGAAGACATCAGGAGGGAAATAAAAAAATTCTTAGAAGTAAACAAGGGCAATCCAAGATGGCGGCCTAGAGGGTGACTGCACCCCCAGTCGCTCCAGAACCCAGGAGTTAAGAACGGGAGGCATTGAGAGACTCAGACTGAAATACAGCCATGGGTGAGTCTGCCCACTGGGTAAAGCTCGGCCCGGGTGGCAGACCCAGATAGAGGTGGCTTATCGGAGACAGGCAAGGCAGCTAGAGTTTCCACAGGAAGCCCTGCACACTCCGGCAGTGGGCCCCACCCACACAGCCAGCTTCTCCAGGTTCTCAGAGCAGGCCCCCTAGTGAGAGCCTTTCTGACCAGAACAAGTTCCAAGTCCCGGAGCCAGCGCAGTGTACTCCTAGCATACTCCGGCATGTAAGCAGCTTCAGGGACCAGGATAGAGCAGTCAGAGACTTCCCCAAGCAGCCTGGACCCCTGCGGTGGGAGGTGCCTTTCAAGGCTAGCTTCTCAGAGCAGACCGCCCAGTGAGAGGCTTTCTACGTAGAGCCAGCCACAAGTCCCTGAACCAACGGAGAGCTTCAATCCGCAAGCAGCCTCTGGGATCAGGGCAGGGCAGCCAGAGACCTCTTCAGGCGGCTCTGCCCACTCCGAATGCAGGCTCTTTCCAAGGGGCGCTCCATGATGGCGGCCTAGAGGGTGACTGCATTCCCAGTCGCTCCAGAACCCAGGAATTAAGAAGGGGAGGCATTGAGAAACTCGGACTGAAATAGAGCCATGGGTGACTCTGCCCACTGGGTAAAGCTCGGCCCGGGTGGCAGGCACAGATAGGGGTGGCTTATCAGAGCAGGGCAGGGCAGCTAGAGTCTTCCCAAGGTAGCCTTCCACACTCCGGCAGTGGGCTCCTCCCACATGGCCAGCTGCACGGTGCAGGCCCCCAGTGAGAGCCTTTCCGCACAGAGCCAGCCCCAAACCCTGGAACCAGTAGGGGCTAGGGGCAGCTTTCTTCGGATGCACTGCATTATCAAATTCCTCCAAGACATCAGGCTACTGAAGGCTGGAAGTTGATACACTGGAAATCTACCGGGACACTATAAGCCAATAGCGGAAAACTGCAAGATCTCAGGGTCCCACTGACAGCTGACCAATATGAGAAAACAAGGGAAGAAAATGTCCCAAACAAACCTAGATACTACATCAATAAAACCCAATGACAGCACAGCAGAAGAAATGTCAGAAAGGGAGTTCAGAATGTACGTAATTAAAACGATCAGAGAAGCTAATGAGGAGATGAAAGAGCAAATGCAGGCATTGAAGGAGGAGATGAAAGAGCAAATGGAGGCATTAAATGATCGCACCAATCAACAGTTAAAAGACCAAATATGGGAAGCAAGAGATCATTTCAATAAAGAGTTAGAGATACTGAAAAAAAAAGCAAACTGAAATACTTGAAATGAAGGAAACAATAAGCCAAGTTAAAAACTCCATAGAAAGCATAACCAATAGGATAGAACACCTGGAAGACAGAATCTCAGACACTGAAGACAAAATATTTAATCTTGAAAACAAAGTCGGCCAAACAGAGAAGATGGTAAGAAATCATGAACAGAATCTCCAAGAATTATGGGATATCATGAAAAGGCCAAATTTGAGAATTGTTGGGATTGAAGAAGGCTTAGAGAAACCAACCTAAGGAATGAACAATCTATTCAATGAAATAATATCAGAAAATTCCCCAAATCTGAAGAATGAAATGGAAAACCAAGTACAAGAGGCTTATAGAACTCCAAATATACAAAATTACAACAGACCCACACCAAGGCACATTATTATGAAAATACCTAACATACAAAATAAAGACAGAATTTTAAAGGCCGCGAGAGAAAAGAATCAAATTACATTCAGAGGGAAACCAATAAGAATATCAGCAGATTTTTCAATCCAGACCCTAAAAGCTAGAAGGGCCTGGAACAACATTTACCAAGCCCTGAAAGAAAATGGATGCCAACCAAGAATCTTATACCCAGCAAAACTTACCTTCAAATTTGACGATGAAATAAGATCCTTCCATGATAAACAAAAGCTAAAGGAATTTACAAAAAGAAAGCAGCATTACAGAACATTCTCAGCAAAATATTCCATGAGGAAGAGATGAAAAACAACGATGCAAATCAGCAACAGGAGGCATTAGCCTAAAGGAATAGCCAAATAAAGGACAAACCAAATCATGTCAAAAAAGAAATAGGAGTCAAATGACTGGGAATACAAATCATATCACAATAATAACCCTGAATGTTAATGGCCTGAACTCATCAATCAAAAGACATAGACTGGCAGATTGGATTAAAAAGAAAAATCCAACAATATGCTGCCTGCAAGAGACTCATCTCATAGAAAGAGACACCCATAGACTAAAGGTGAAAGGATGGGGAAAAACATACCATGCACACGGACACAGCAAAAAAGCTGGAGTATCCATCCTCATTTCAGATAATGTGGACTTCAAGCCAAAACTAGTCAGAAGGGATAAAGAAGGACATTACATGCTGCTGAAGGGAAGCATAAATCAGCAAGACATAACAATCATAAATATCTATGCCCTGAACATTGGCTCATCCACGTACGTCAAACAAATCCTTCTCAATTCCAGAAATCAAATAGACCAAAACACAATAATACTAGGCGATTTTAACACATCTCTCTCACCACTGGATAGATCGTCCAAACAAAAATTGAATGAAGAAACTATAGATCTCAACAACACAATCAACAATTTAGACTTAACGGACATATATAGAATATACCATCCAACAAAGAACGAATACACTTTGTTCTCAGCAGCACATGGATCCTTCTCTAAAATAGACCATATTTTATGCCACAAAGCTACTGTTAGCAAATACAAGAAGATAGAGATACTACCTTGTACTCTATCAGATTCATAATGGATTGAAATTAGAAATAAATGACAGAATAAAAAACAGAAACTTCTCCAATACCTGGAGATTAAATAATACACTATTATATGATGAATTGATAACAGAAGACATCAGGAGGGAAATAAAAAAATTCTTAGAAGTAAACGAGAACAAAGACACATCATATCAAAATCTCTGGGGCACTATGAAAGCAGTACTTAGAGGAAGATTTATTTCATGGGGCGCATTCAAAAAAAGAAGTAGAAATCAACAAATAAACGTCTTAACACTACAGCTCAAAGCCCTAGAAAAAGAAGAGTAGACCAATACCAAAAGTAGTAGAAGACAGGAAATAGTTAAAATCAGAGCCGAAATCAGCGAAATTGAAACAAAAGAAACAATTGGAAAAATTAACAAAATAAGCAGTTGGTTCTTCGAAAAAATAAACAAAATTGATAAACCCTTAGCCACACTAACAAAGAGAAAGAGGGAGAAAACTCAAATTACTAAAATTCGGAATGAACAAGGAAACATCACAACAGACACGACTGAAATACAAAACATAATTAGAAGCTATTTTGAAAATCTATACTCCAACAAAACAGAAAACCTCGAAGACATCAACAAATTTCTAGAGACATATGAATTACCTAAACTGAATGGGGAGGACATACACAACTTAAATAAACCAACTTCAAGCAATGGAATAGAAGAGGTCATCAAAAGCCTACCAACAAAGAAAAGTCCAGGACCAGATAGGTTCTCAGCCAAGTTCTACAAAACCTTTAAAGAAGAGCTCATTCCAATACTCCTCAAAGTATTTCATGAAATAGAAGAGGAGGGAACCCTCCCAAACTCGTTCTATGAAGCCAATATCACCCTAATACCTAAACCAGACAGAGACACATCGAGGAAAGAAAGTTTCAGACCAATATCCTTAATGAACATCGATGCAAAAATTCTCGACAAAATTTTAGCAAATCGCATACATATATATATTAAAAAGATAGTGCACCACGATCAAGTGGGTTTTATCCCAGGGATGCAAGGTTGGTTCAACATCCGGAAATCAATAAATATCATTCACCATATCAACAGACTTAAAGTTAAGAATCACATGATTATTTCAATAGATGCAGAAAAAGCATTTGATAAAATACAGCATCCCTTCATGCTCAAAACACTAGAAAAAATTGGGGTAGTGGGAACATTCCTAAACATTATAAAGGCAATCTACGCTAAGCCCATGGCTAATATCATTCTAAATGGTGAAAAACTGAAAGCGTTCCCCCTAAAATCTGGAACAAGGCAGGGATGCCCTCTTTCACCACTTCTATTCAACATCGTCCTTGAGACTCTAGCCAGAGCAATTAGACAGACTAAGGAAATTAAAGGGATACGAATTGGAAAAGAAGAACTCAAACTATCCCTGTTCGCTGACGACATGATTATATATTTAGAGGAACCTGGAAATTCCACCAGAAAACTTTTAGAACTCATAAGTGAATTCAGTAAAGTAGCAGGTTACAAGATCAATGCTCATAAATCCAATGCATTTTTGTACATAAGTGATGAATCTTCAGAAAGAGAAGTTAGGAAAACTACCCCATTCACAATAGCCTCGAAAAAAATAAAATATTTGGGAATCAATCTCACAAAAGAGGTGAAAGACCTCTACAATGAGAACTACAGAACACTAAAGAAAGAAATTAAAGAAAACCTTAGAAGATGGAAAGATCTCCCATGTTCCTGGATAAGCAGAATTAATATTGTCAAAATGGCCATACTACCTAAAGTACTATACAGATGCAATGCAATTCCAATTAAAATCCCAATGATATACCTTGCAGAAATAGAACAAGCAATTTTGAAATTCTTCTGGAAGAATAAAAAGCCTAGAATAGCTAAAGCAATCCTAAGTAGGAAGAATGAAGCAGGGGGTATTGCAATACCAGATCTTGAACTCTACTACAAAGCAATAGTAACAAAAACGCATGGTATTGGTACCAAAATAGACAGGTAGATCAATGGTACAGAATAGAGGACATGGACACAAACCCAAATAAATACAATTTTCTCATACTAGACAAAGGTTCCAACAATATGCAATGGAGAACAGATAGCCTCTTCAACAAATGGTGCTGGGAAAACTGGAAAATCATATGCAACAGAATGAAATTAAACCCCTATCTCTCACCCTACACAAAACTCAACTCAAAATAGATCAAGGACCTCGGAATCAGACCAGAGACCCTGCATCTTATAGAAGAAAAGGTAGGTCCAAATCTTCAACTTGTTGGCTTAGGATCAGACTTCCTTAACAGGACTCCCATAGCACAAGAAATAAAAGCAAGAATCAACAAATGGGATAGATTCAAACTAAAAAGCTTTCTCTCAGCAATGGAAACTATCAGCAATGCGAAGAGAGAGCCTACAGAGTGGGAGAATATCTTTGCCACTCATACTTCAGATAGAGCGCTAATTTCCAGAATCTATAAAGAACTCAAAAAAGTGTACATGAAGAATACAAATAATCCAATCAACAAATGGGCTAAGGAAATGATCCGACACTTCACAGAAGAAGATGTACAAGCAATCAACAAATATATGAAAAAATGTTCAACATCCCTAGTAATAAGGGAAATGCAAATCAAACCTACCCTAAGATTTCATCTCACCCCAATTAGAATGGCGATTATCAAGAACCCAAGCAACAATAGGTGTTGCTGAGGATGTGGTGTAAATGGAACATTCATACATTGCTGGTGGGGTTGCAAATTAGTGCAGCCACTCTGGAAAGCAGTATGGAGATTCCTCAGAAAGATTGGAATGGAACCACCATTTGACCCAGCTATCCCACTCCTTGGCCTATACCCAAACGACTTAAAAGCAGCATACTACAGAGATACAGCCACATCAATGTTCATTGCTGCTCAATTCACCATAGCCAGATTGTGGAACCAACCTAGATGCCCTTCAGCTGATGAATGGATAAAGAAACTGTGGCATATATATACAATGGAATATTACGCCGCAATGAAGAATGATAAAATTATGGCATTTGCAGGCAAATAGATGAAATTGGAGAATATCATGCTAAGTGAGATAAGCCAATCTCAAAAAACTTAAGGACGAATAGCTCGCTGATAAGTGGATGAGGACATATATTGGGGGGTGGGAGGGGTTAGCATTAGGTTTAGGGTTAGGTTTAGGGTTAGGGATAAGGAGTGTGGTAAGAATGAAGGAAAGAAGGACTGTATAGAGGGAAAAGAGCAGTGGGAGGGGTCGGGGGGAAGGGAAAAAAATAATGAATCGAACATCATTGCCCTATGTAAACGTATGATTACACAAATGGTATGCCTTGACTCTATGTACAAATAGAGAAACAACATGTATCCCATTTTTATACAATAATAATTAAAAAATTAAAAAAAAGAAAAGATAAAATATAAATCTAAAGTAGTAGTAAAAAAAAAAAGACAAATAAGTCAATTCCATCAGAAGGAAAAACGATTCCAAAATGTGTACCCCAAATTAGAACACTTAAATATATAAAGCAAATATTAACAGACCTAAAGAGACAGAGTCTCCAACACAATTTTTGAGACCTTTAAGAACCCACACTTACCAATGCCCAGATCATCCAATCAGTAAACTAAGAGCAGATGCAAATTTCAGCCTAGACATTAAAGGACCTAGCAACCATCGGTAGAATTATCCACACAACAAATAGAGAATACATGTTCTTCTCAATAGTTTAGAGAACATTTTCTAGGCTAGATCATTGGATAGTTTTATTGTAGTTCCTTTATTTCCTTCTATCTCTCTTGCAGCAGGTGTGAGGACTGGGAGTTGCAGTCATGTGGGCTGTAACTGACAACACTTTTCAAGGGATGAAGCCTTTTACAGAGAGGCAACTGGGTCCTCTTCCAGTCAAAAACTGTGCGGTTCTGTGTCTGACCCCCAAAGCCTCCTGTCCATCCTACAAAGCAAAATGCATTGCATTCATTTTCAATTGTCCCTAAAATATTAACTGTTCTAGCACTGTTCAAGAATCCAAGAATCCAAGTTCAACATCTCAGAGATGAAAGGCAAATCGTGAGCCCCTTTAAAAATAATTTTTTAAAAATCTTAAGTTATAGATTTCCAAGATATGGTGACCTGGGGTAAACATTCCTATTCCATCGGGGGGGGAATAGGGAAAAGGGGTATCAAACCAAAGCAAGACTGAAACCCAGCGTAGCAAATATTAAATGCTATAGCTCCATATCCATCATTTGGAACATACTGTGTTGGCAGGTGGGTTCCAACGATTTGGAAATTCTTTCATTGGTGACAACATGGCTGGAACTGCATGCAGGTCATTATGTCAGGTGAAGTGAATCACTCAAAGAAAAACAAATGCTGCATGGTCTCATTCATAGGTAGAATCTAAAAATGATGATCTTAAATTATTTGAGAAGAGCTAGGTTTTTATTAGAGGATGAAACAATTTTGGTCAATGGGGAGTAAGATTTAGCTAGATGTGAGTAAAACATTCTGGTATGCTATTATACAGTGCAGTGAATATAGATAATGTATTTTTATACATTAAAAAGCTAGCAAAATTATTTTCACTATAAAGAAATGAACAATATTTTAGGATATAGATGTATTTAACCTGATTTAAATATTACATAATATATGTATATATCTCAAAACATCACATAATACCCCATAAATATGTACAATGCTTTTGTGTATCTGTTAAAGAATAAACTTAACTTATATTTTAAAAAAATACAATTTAGAAATATCAACTTAAAATAAAATGGCAAGGAATAAAAAAATTAACATTTGCAAGTGTTTCAAACAAATGTCAAAGTAAATGTATTGGAAAGATTGGAAGATTTTACTTCTCATTCAGTAGTTCATTTTCTACATAACATTGGAAAGAAACTTAATTTCTTTTGTCCAATAAGTAATAACTTTGAATTAATTAGAAGAAACAGAACTATTTGCTATATGCAAGCATAAAAAATTGCATAGATAATTTTCTATTTTAATTAGGACATAATAAAATTCATCCATTTTAGTTTTATAAACATAGTGACCTTTATATCAAGATATAGTACATTTCCAATACTGAAAAACTACTCCATATTTCTTTATTGACAATACCTCCACTGGTGTTATCATGAATGTGTTGACTTTCCCTGTAGTCAAAATAAATTCAGTTATACCGTTTGAAACCTTCTGATTCTGACTCCTTTCAATTTAAATTCCAACATATTAGTTCACATTTCATCAATCAATTCCTTTGTATTCCTAGGTTGTATTTCATTATACAGATGTAATATATTTTATGTGTTTTACCATTCAAGTACAAATGAGCTGTTTTCAGTTTTTTGTTCATTGCAAGTAAAACTTCTATAAATATTTACATCTAGATCATTGTATTATTTCAATCCATACATCAATAAATAGTAATATCATGAATGGATCATGTGGCAAATGTATGCATAATAGGAAAGTGATAAAAATATTTTCTCAAGCAACTGTGCAATTTTGCATTCATAAAAATTTCCATGACTTTCTTTTATTTCATGTTTTGCAAGAGTTGTTAATTTTTTAAAATTTAATAAATTGTAGCAGTATCTCATAGAAATTTAATTTTCTTGTTTTCAGTGTCCCGTTGATTTAAACATCTCTTGTGATCCTCAGCAAATCATAGATGTTTTACAGAGTGCCTGTCCAAGTATTTTGTTCAACAGTGGATATATTCTTATTGATTTTGAGTCCTTAATAATTTTGTATGCAGAATTAAGATTTTAATATATTTTCTCCCATTCTGAAACTTGTTTTTTATTCTCATTATTTTTTTCCCCAAAGAGCATACAATCTTCCTTATGATGAATCCAGTTTATCATTGTTTAATTTTACATATGGTACATTTGTATTTGATTATATGCAAAAAAATATTTGCCTGATACAAAATTTTAAAAATTTCCATTGTGAATGTTTTTGTTTTGTTTTAATTTTTGATTTTTTAATTATAAATTCATTTAGGTCTATGAAACATTATGAGTTTTTTTTAAGATATGAAATCAGTATTATTTTTAGCATACTTATGTCAAATAGTTTCACCATTAAATGTAAAGACTATCCTACCTCCAAAGAGTTACCTTCAAGCCTTTATTGAAAACTTATTGAGCTTCTACCTGAGTATCTATTTTTGGACCCTGTATTTTATTTCATCATCTGTATGTCTATATTTTTTTCCAATTTCACACTACCTTGACTACTTAGCATTAGAACAGGTGTAGAGTATAGGTAGTGTGAATAAGGCAACTTTTCCAATTTTTTCTATTTTTATTTCTATATAAAAGTTAAAACCTAAATTTACATAATTTTAAATTGATGAATTTCTGTTTTCTAACATTTTTCTCCATCGTCACACCCTATTAGCCTGTGGTAACCACCATTTTACTCTACTTTCACGAGTTCAAGACTTTTAGATGCTATATATAAGTGAGATCATGCAATATCTGTCTTTCTATGATTGGCTTATTTCTTCCTATAATGTTGTACCAATTGACCAATCTCTCCTCTGTCCTCCTTCCTGTCTTTTCTCCCCTAGTTCTGGCAACTGCTATTCTCCTCTCAATTTTTATGACATTACCTTTTTAGATTCCACATATGAGGGAGATCATGTAGTACCTATCTTGGAGGGCTTGGCTGTTTCACTTAAATGCAGCACCCTCAAGGGCTATTCCTGTTGTTGCAAATGATAGGATTTTCCCAAGTTTTGTCTGAATAGAACTCCTTCATGGATGTATTTCACATTTTTTTTTTTTTAAATCTGGTCATCTGTTGAACCAATGGTGGTGAGAATGTAGAAAAAAAGATAACTCATATACACTGTGGGAATATAGATTAGTATAACAATACACAAAACAGTATGGAGCTTCCTCACAAAACAAAAGGAGTTCTACCATATGATCCCCAAATTCCACTATTGAACATACTTTCAAATGAAATCTAATTGGATTATAGAAGAGACATCTTTATTACAAAAAATGGAATTTTAGGTATACTCTAATGTAATCTGTGTCCTGTACTTCTTGTTAATAAGGTAGATACAAAATTTTATCTTGCACTAGTTTTTCTGTCAAAAGAACTAGTTTTAACATATCCTATAGTATATGCCTGCTGTCATTATACACAAATACACTCAGTATTTTTTTGTTTGTTTTTGCATTTTCTAATATTTTTGTTAAATTCAACCTTGAAATATTCTGTTTGGATAAACACACAATTCTGATTTAGTAGTATTTTTACTTTTTGACATTTAAAATGTCATTTATTTTTTTCCCTAGTCTTTACAGTATGTAATAACAAGTATACTATAAGTTACATATGTTTCCTTATATGTAATACAATATTCTATTTTGCTTGCTTTCAATATTTTCTTGATCTTCTGTGTTTCATCCGTGTATTATTTATGTAGGTGTTTTTATTGTTCTTTTAATTTTGTTTGGTTTTTATCTTGCTATGTGGTCTATGAGCTTTTAGATTTAAAGTTTAATGCAATAATTTTAGGAAAAAACTTTGGTCATCATTTTTAAATATATTCCTTGTAACCCATTCTTTCTCTTTTTCTTCTGGGATTTCAATTAACATATGTTAATCCACTTGATGATATCCTACAGCTCTATATATTCTTTATTTTTTCAGCCTTATTACAAACTTTGCATTTTCCTATGGGTGATTTAACTTTTAAAGTTCTCTGATTCATTTCTTTGTTCTTTGAAGTCAGCAAATGTGTCCTGTTATGTATTTTATTAGCTAGCTTTTCACTTGATTCCTAGTAATTATATATACTTCTCTGATACAATTATTTTTCTTGCATGTCATTCACCTTTCCTATTACATACTTTAGCACATTAATGAAATTACTTTAAATTGTCTCTTCTGATATTCATGATACAGGATTAGTTTGTTTCTACTTACTGTTTTTCTTGCTGATAATTATTCTTAGGCTCTTTTATATGCCTCTTTATGGTTGTTATTTGAAAAATTTAAATACATTCATGGACACAATTTTTTTCTACTAGAATTTTAATGTAGATTATTAAAAAAATCAAGTCAGAATCAACCAATCTATCTATCTGTCTGTCTATCTATCTATCTATCTATCTATCTATCTATCTATCTATCTGCTTATTGGCATCAGGGAGGGATTGAACCCAGGAATGCTTATCCACTGAACCACATCTCCAGTTCCTTTTTTATTTTATTTATATTTTAAAATTTAGAGATAGAGTCTAACTAAGTTACTAAGGGCCTCACTAAATTGTTGAATCTGGCTTTGAACTTGTGATCCTCCTGCTTCAGTCTCCTGAGGTACTCGAGCCAGAACTTTTGATAAATTTTTGATTTGTAGTTGCCCCTGTTACCCTTAGGAACCACAGAATTTAATACGTTCTAGTTTTCTTTTTGTCTATAGTGAGAACTTAGTTGCTAAAAATTTATTTCAATGCTTTTCCACCTTTGGTTATTAATGGTGACTCTTCTAAATGTTTTATTAAAAATTTTGCTTAATTTTCTTAATATTGCCTGACAATATTAAACACAGGGAGGCAAGTTCTAATGTTTTATTTAAACTTATTTGAGGATTTCTGACTTTCTTTTGTTTCAGATTACTTGACTCCTCTGTCATCTTGACTCTCTGATGAATTAAGGAGAACTTTGCAGAACGTCCAGACTTTGTTTTTCTTGTGAGGATAAAAACGATGCTTGATCTAGTTTCTCTATCCTAAGTGGACACCAGAAATCAATATGTATTATTTTAATAGGAATTAATTTAGGACTTTCCAGTAGGAAATTTGCAAGAAGTGTTATCTTTTTCTTTAGGTGCACATGTTTAATTGAAAAAAAAAAAGGAAGTTTCTATTATTTTTTACATCTTCGGTTCACACTGGAGAAACAGAACAGCTTGTCATCCTCCTCTATGTAATAATCTTCCCTTCTAGATTTCTTTTCTTTGTAAATTACTTGGAACTTTCAGTAATGAAAAAATACAAAGAAATGATGTGTACTACGTAAAGGGTGTTTTTCCTAATCTCTCTTTAATAAATAATCAAAACTATTAAATATTTGATACAATACCAAGGTTCAGAACATTAAATATCTATATTTTCTTCAGAAAAAAACTTAAGAATCAAATAATGAAATAGTAATTCACTTAATGAAGTATTTAAAGGTATCATATTATTTCTTGGATAACATGACTGATAATCAGCCATCCATTATTAAACAATCTTTGCAGATATTTTAAAATTGGAAAATATATCTGATATCTATATTTTTCAGAAGTATGTGTTTGCTAAGCACAGGGAACTTAATGCATTTAATTTTTTACCTGTTTTCCCTGATTATATGCTGTCTTGTTAGAGTAATTGGTAGCAGATGATATTTCCTAATGTTTCTTTCCTAGAGTTGGAGAGAAAAAAATGTTCCAGTCTGTTGTTAATATAGTGTCTTTAAAAACATATAGACTGTTTTTTGAACCTGCTTACAGTATTGTTTGTTCAACCTAAATAAAGACATTTATAGTTTTATGATTTGTGCTGACTTCTGCTGAAACTACATTCTGTATGATTTACACTAAGTATCATTAGTTCGCAACATTATAAGCATAGGGGTACAGTGTCTTGTCTTGAATTTTTAAGTACACTATATTCATACAAGCAAGATAACCATATGGGTGAGTTACACTTTTTATTATGTAAGCTTTCAGGTTTACTCTTTAAAATTTTTATCAGCATCATTGTGTATAAAGTTTAAAGATTTTCTTTAATAAACCACTGAGGGAATAAATATCATGCACATTCTCCTTCTATCCTTTTAAGTAAAAAATAGTATTCATATTTTACTTAAATTCCAAAGGAAACAAGCATAATCATCTATCCCAGACATATCATGAATTATGTAAAATTGATTACATGAGATGGAACACAAAAGTATAGAAATATGTTGATGGAAACTTTGGTGATTAAAATTTCATTCATACAAATTGTTTAGTATACATAATTTTCTGATTAGATAACCAAATGATTCTATTCCATAAAATTCTCTCAGTCTTCATAGAGGCTTCATTCTTTAAATGTATCTCATTGGACTCATCAGCCTAAAAAAAATCTCAAGATTCCTCCTTTCATAAAATGTTAAATTTCTACTATGTATGCTTTTTAATTTTTTTTTTTTTTTTTTTTTTTTTTTTTTTGTAGCAGGGATTGAACCCAGAGAGGTGCTTACACTATACCACATCTCCAGCCCTTTTTATATTTTATCTGGAGACAGGGTCTCACTAAGTTGCTTACAGCCTTGCCAAGTTGCTGAGTCTGACTTTGAAATTTCAATCCTCCTGCCTTGGCCTCCTGAGCTCCTGGATTACAGGCCTGTGCAACCATGCCTGGCTTATGTATAGTTTTATATTTAAGCTTTGAAGATATATGATCACAATCTTAACATTGAGTTACAAAGGATATTCATGATTTGAGGATTCTAAAAAATGTTTAGTTTTTAATTTATGGCATCAAATTCACATACTTGTATCAGCTTTCGAGAAAGTCAAGCACAACAAATCATTAGCTGTATATTTGGTCATCTATTTATAATGGCATATGGAGTTAGTTTAATCTTTAGGGTTAAAAATAACTCATGCAAATCCATAAGCCAAAAACAATACTAAATTAATCAAAACTGTAATAAATAAAAGGAGATAAGCAGCATGTGGAAAATTATGTGGAAAAAAACTGCTCCAGGTAAAAGGGAAAAAAAAAGATATCTAAAATAAAAATTTTAGAAACTTAAAAGATTCATTCAGAAAAGAAAATGGAATAAGAATATGAAGCCAATTAATAACAAGAACTACAAGAAAATTCCTTGAGATAGATAAAGCCTTATTTTGATAGGTTGAAATACCTCAACAAATTAGGTTGGATTTTTAAGAAAATTCATGTTCCTTGGCACAAATTATAAAATTATTTATCGCAATAGGAAAAAATTGAAAATAGTCTCATTGGGTTCCAAGTAGAAAGGAAAAGTTACAAAAGAAAAAAAAATCATGCTGACATTCAGTTATTTATTTTCTTAATAGTAAAAAAGCAGATTAAAAAGAGAAAACAAATAGGACTACAATTCTTAAATGATGTAACCAACCAAAGAAATGATATCATGGAGGAAATTTATGAATTTAGAGAACATAGTGTCTATGAAGCATGCCAGAGCACAATTTTGGGGAAAAATTACCCTCAAAAAAGTTTAAAATTTATCACAAGTTGGAAAAATATGGGAAAGGTGTAGTTAGCAATAAATAAATAGTGAAATATGTATTCCATTGTTTACATTTGTATTTCAATGGAATTGAAATTAATATAAACATAATGATGTACCAGAGTATCAAATGATGGAATAGAAATCTAAATATTTGACATATTATTAGTTTATATTAAAAGTAATAAAAGGAATAAGACTAGACTAGAAAACACCAATATAAGTTATAAATAAGACTTCTAAACACATGAGAACCATTCCCTAAAGGAAAGTCATGAGGTACTGTATATCTCAGCAAATCCCAATGAACTAAGAAAGGGAAGTATTACAAGAGTAATAAACTAATAAGTCAAATTATAATGGTCATTTTGCTAAAAGGAAATTCACTATTGTCTTCAGCTAAAATACAGGTTATGGTGTTAGCCTAAAAAATGAAACATTGGTTACATTCCAATTTTGAGAAATGAGACTGACTTAAAAAAATAATTAAATTTTAAAAATTATGATGAACCACCAGAATTTAGTTAATACAATAACATATGAGAAATTGCCATACTAATGTGAGATGAAATTTAGTATTAAAATTAATCAATTAAATTAGTTAAATTTAGTTAATTAACATTTACAGTATACAATATTTGTCATGAACCATATTGTATGAAAGTAAAATGTAAAGAAACTGATTAAAAAGGGAAACTTAACCTTTATTATTTGGAATTGTTTCCCTCTGAAAAAATTCAATAATTAAAAAGTAGAGGCTGGGAACAGTGGCCCATGCCTGTAATCCCAGCAGATCAGGAGGCTGTAGTAGGAGGATGGAGAGTTCAAAACCAGCCTCAGCAACTCAGTGAGACTCTGTCTCTAAATAAAATACAAAGAAGGACTAGGGATGTGGCTTAGTGATTGAGTGCCCCTGAGTTCAATTCCCGGTACCCCTGCCCCCCCCAAAAAAAGTAGACAGACTTAGTATAAAAGTATAAGCATAACAGTAAATAAAAACACAAATCCCTGGCTATAATAAGCTTGAATTGTTGTTGGGGAAATAATAAATGATAATCAAAATCTATAAGAATATTATTTGATATATTTAATATTAAATTCTCTCTAGGAAAACAAAACGTACATACTTGTAAAACATATACATAATGCGCTACATTATATTGTCCTTAGTCCTATAAATAAAAGAGGAATAATAGTACAATCAAGAGTGCATTAAAGTGATTGGGAATTTCAGCTTCAAAAAGAGTGTTTCAGAATTATCTTCATTTGGAAACTGACATCTGAGCAAGACTTGAAGGAATATGGGAATTACATTGAGAATATCTGTTGAAAAGTGCTTCCAAGGCAGAAGGAACAGTCAGTCACAGTTCTAATGGACCAAGTGGGCCATGAAGCAATAATATGAGTTCATATAAAACTTTTTGGTATTGTTAAGCCAAAGTGAAATTAAGTTTGAGTCTGAAAGTTTCTGTTGTCTTGATTGAATTAAATGCAGAGTGCTCATGTATATGCACAGACACTGGCATTCAGCAGAACCCTCATTACCATGCTGAGAAGTGTAGATTCAAATTAGAGCTGCATGTTAGACAACTGCTTGCATAAACTAAGACTTGTTTAAAAAATGTAATGAACCCCCATTGTCTTGAACAGCTTCACTTTCAGATCTTTCATATTTGTTCACGTGAGGCCAGAGAAGAGGCTGAACTGATTAAGTCTGAAATTGGGCAGAAAACTCTCCACAGAGTCAGTGGGGTGAAGGGAATTTGAACAAATCAGGAACAAAGAGCCATATAGATTTTACTTTAGGTTTAAAAGCATGGTGATATAACTTCCCCTATGCCTCAGAATTTATTTAATGCATGCTTAAAAACTCTGGCCAGGCAAAGTATACATTACATATGTAATCTAACAGTTATCCTCAATTATATTGTCTAGTGCCATTTGGACACATCTTTTTATAAGTCTTTTCTGACTTGTTTCCTTTATAATTATTGTCTTCACCAAGAAAATCTTTTTTTGTGATGTCAAATAAAATCTGTTCCCAGGGGGGAAAAAAAAACTATAAGAAACAAAAATCAGCAACCCTTCCTCAATGGTTATTCTCCAAATGTTACTTTAGAAATGTATGATAGTTTGAGTATTTCTAGCAAGTGCTAAATGATGCATGATGAATCTCAGTTTAAGAAACATTTCATTAAATATTAAACATTGACAATTTACATGATCACCATGCTACATAAAAACACAGCATGTACTTCAACAACATGCACTTTGAAGTACTCCTACATAGTTTATAACATGGACATCAAACTACTTTCAATATTATAGATATCAGAAATTTAACATTCGCTTAAAAGTGTAATGATGATCCTATACAATTGGCAGATCACAGAGAATATTTTACTAATTGTGCACTTAGGGATTTTGGAAACTACTGTTTGAGGATCCCTGATCCGGCCTTTAAAATATATCATTGTTGAGCCCATCCTTAATGAACATCAATTGTCATTCACTCTGGAGTTCTTGAGGGGTTACACCTGTTAGGTCTTTAGGCCAAAGTAACTCCATTTTGAAAAACAGCACCTGTCCACCCAGGCATGACCTTCCCAGTACGCCCGCCCTGAAAGAGTTCCTAATTACCAAAACCACAGCAAAGATGTCAAGTAACAGTCACAGGGCCAGACTGGTTATTTTTGAACAACTCCATTGTAAATGACTATATAGTTTAGAGGTTTTTCCTGCAGGCTGCTTCTCCTTGCAGAGGGACAGCCTGGCAGACTTTCTCTGTCAATAAACTTTGCTTAAACTCAGAGCTACGTCTCTCATGGATATTTGTGCCAGTTACCATAACAACATCTTTTTTAAAAATTTGCATGAAAACACAACAAATGATAAAAGAACTAGAAATTTCCCAGCTATTCAAAGAACTTGGAAGAAATTATTTCTAGAAATCACTTACCTCCCGTGGGACATTATCTCTTTTATCTCTATTACATTGTAGCGATAAATAAATTACAGAGATCCAAATTCATGCTGAAAATCATTAAATGCTGTAAAGTGTGGACATTTATACAGTTAAGGGCATGAATTAATAGAGAAGGGATGGATGAAACAATACACTGACAGTTGCTCATAGGAAAAGAATTAAATATTTCTTCATAAATGTTGTTTGCTATTTGATGTCTTTGTGATCTTAAAAATAATTAGTTACTAGGTAACAATGAATTGCAGCCTGCAAATGGAAAATAGTACTCTGTGTTTTGAAGAATGTATTTATTCTTTATAATATTGGTCTGGAGAGATACACGCCTTTGTGGAAAAAACAGATTCTTTCTAAGACATAAATGTTCAGGACTTATTAATTCTCAACATTAAAATTTGAGAAATTCAAGATTTCTGAGTGTACGTTATAACATTTAGCTATTAGATATACTATCTAAATTATAATCCTCTAAAAATACCATAGGTAAGGTTTTACTCAGGAGCATCAAGAGGAAAACAATTTTATAATTTGAACTAATCTAAATTTCTAAAGTGTTAAAACATTTTGGTTTAAAAAAGCACCCCTCTTCTCCATTTTAGTGGTTTTGCTGTTTTATCCATCCACTTTGTATGGACGGAGAGGTCTTTGCCCACATGTCCATATCAGCTTGATGACTTCTTTCAATTCATTAGGCCTTTCCTTTTCAGGTCAGGCCTTATTTATTTTCTAGTTCAAAAGTAGCCCTCTACTGCCATTATTCATTCTTGTTTCACCCCACAACTTTCTTCATGACACTTATACAAAATTAATAAAATATTTGTATATGTGTACATGGTCTAGTATTTCCACTAGGTGGTAATTTTGGAATGGAAGTGAGCATGTCTATTCTATTCATAATTGTAATCCAGGGCCTAATACATTCCTCAGCACAAAACAGGAACTCAAGGAATCCTTAAGAGATGAGAGAACCACAAGGAAAATAAAAGACTTGAATTATCTGGTTTTGTTCAGCATGCTCAGAGTTAACCATGTGAAAACTATATTGAATCAAAACTCCAAAGCAAGACCCTGAAGACTCTGCAACAGCACTTGTTACATGCAGTATCTAAAGTTCTGCAAATGCTTCATGAAAGTCTTTTGATGACAGTTGTCATTACAACTTCACTACAAAGTAAGCTATAGTTATAAAAGCACTCATGGGGAATGGTAGGCACTTTGAGACCACAGGTTTACTGCTGGAGCTATTTTTACATGTCAGGTCCACTTACAGATAGAACAGTAAGCAAGATAAATGAAACACATGTTCAAACTTGGTGGACAATGACTGTGTGGCTTTGTTTGAATATTTTACAATTTATTAATTCAATTCCTGCCTATTCCTTCCAAGCTATTGAATACTAAGGAGGTGTAAGTCCAAAAATCTCACTTGTTCCATTAATTATTATCTCTAAAATAAAGGTCAATTTAAAAATCCTAACCTCTAAATGGGGCAAAGGAATGGACTGCAGAATACCTAATATTCACACACTGGTGCATCTTTATTGTGTTTCCTATGGATGACGGAAGAATGGTTGAGTATCATGGGAAGTAAGATCTTCCAGAGTTTACAGTTAGTCATTTTGGATTTTTATGGTTTGAGAATACCTGTAGTCAAGTAAAAGTAAGAACAAAATAGAAAAAAAAAATGCTAAAGCATAGCCACTCAGTCACATTACTGGTAAAAGATGACCCTGGAATCAAGAGGTTGAGTGATATGGGAAAACTGGGGGTCATGATTCCTGTTGTGAGGGTCAAATAGTGCTCAGCAAAGCATGAAACAGAGAAACTGGCCTGCTGGCAAAACTTATATGAAAGTTCCTGATAATTTTGCAATGACTTTATTGTTATTGTTAGGAAAAAAAAAATCCATCCCACTGCTCATTGTTATAAAATACAACCAGATTCTCTATGGCAAATATTTAGAGTTACAAATTTTATTTATGTGATTTTTAAATTTAGGAAGGGGAGGATGTGTAAACTGACACATCACACTTCATGAGTTTACAAATGGAGAGGGAGCGGTTAGCTGATATTGTCATGTCCCTCTGGTCAATAAACAGGGGTTCTGGCATTAGCTGCTATTCTTTTCCTGGTCAGTGTCTCCAAATCCTTCCTAATTAAAGAGTCAGGGTGTTTCCTTAGCTCTAAAAACTATACTCCCAAAAGAAATACCAGGTGTCACTCAGACAATAAGCCCTAGCACAATAAAGTATATAATGTAATATACACTTACGTGAATATATGCCCTATATTAAAATATAATATATAATGTAATATACACACACATGAATATGTCATACATCATAATATAATATATAGGAAAAACTACCTATACTACAGAGTTCAAATTGTATGATAAAGTCACAGACCACAAAGAGGAGCAAGTTGAAAGAACAGAATATTTTTATGCCAATTCTGGTCAGCATCCTGAGAAACTTTTTCTAGGCATTGTTCTCCTTGGACTATGACCACTCGTTATCTTGAAATTTGTCACATAAACCACACTCAGGATTTTGCAGCAGGAAAATTCTTTATCATAACAGATTGTAGTAAATTTTCTTATTATAAGAAAATATGTGACTTTTCTGCTTGTAGCTATATGCTGAAAGTCAGTGATCAAGTATGAAGTCTTAAGTTCACCACAGAAAAATCATTTTTAGGTAGTAAATGTCTTAAAAACACATTATTAGTAGATTGTGGTTACTATGGGCAGGGGTAAGGTGGAAAACAGAAGTTTTGTTTAATGAGTATAGAATTTAAATTTGATAAATGAAAAAAAAATGAACCTTAAAAAATATTTCTTTCTAAATTTGTACATTTCATTATATACTTACCTTACTCAATCTCTGACATAAAACATGATTCTCCCATTTATTCTCTCTTGCTATTAAATAGATATTATTATCTCTATTTAACTATTTGATACATCATGTGATGTTTAATTGTGTTTTACAGAATCAAAAAAAAAAAAAAAAACAGGGTTCAAGGCATACTGCACTTGTCTTCTGGCCTAGACAAAGTAATCTCCCTTTTATCACTTCAGTGTCCTCATTTATAAATGTAAATAACAATGATATTTATTTCAAATGTCATTATAATTAAATAATTTGTACCTTTAAATAACATATCATAGTTATTGGCACATAGGGACTACCAACTAAATAAAATAAAAACTCTATTAATATATTTTATAAATTATATGGTTTTATATTCACATTTACCTCTCTTTGATATAAAGCCCACCTCGAATCTCAAAATTCTATCATGAAAACAAATATGAGCAAATATAATATGGCAAATGTAGATGGATTTTTATGAAACTAATATCCTCATCTTCCTGGACTAACTAGCTTGACTAAATTTCTTTGATTTTCATGCAGTTTTACTTGATCATTTGGCCAAATGATCAAGTTCTAGTTCACTCCAAATTGAGTGGAATTGATGTGATCCCTTTTAGGCTAGAGATTATAAAACTTCCATCCACCATAATTCATGCTTTTGATACTCTTGCAAGCTTGAGATTTATATAGTAAATCTGAACATTTCATGATAAAGATGATGAAAACTTAAGACAGAAGAGTCTATTGAAGCAGAACTTCCCATCAATGGAAATAGGTTTTCCTTGTATTTAAAACTTTTACATTCTATGGTATGCTTGCCCTAGCAACTGAAAAATAAAATTTGTAAAACCAAGTGGCAGATTCAAGGAATCTTCAAACATTGGTCCAGTTAGATTTCTTAATTATTTTGAACAATGAGGGCTGTGTGTCTTAAAATGTTTTCCTTTTATTTATTTATCACATTAATATTAAATTTATCTTTATAACTTATACATGAAAACAAAAAAATTATACATATTAATGGGGTACCAAGTTATGTTTTGATAAATATATACATTGCACAATGTTTAATTCAGGTTATCTCTTTAACCATTTATCATTTCTTCATGTTAAAAACTTTCAAAATCCTTAGATTTTTGAAATGTTAGTACATTATCGTTATCTATTGTCACTACACTGTACAAAAGCACACTAGAGTGTTTCCCTTTTATATATAGAATCCTTTACTGTTCTTACCTTCAACACTTCCCTCACTGTGTATTGATGAAGAGTCAGTAGAAACTTTATCTTTTTACTTCATGTATGACTAGAGTAAAAGAAACCAGGTCCATATATAACAGACAGGAAAACACATCAGACAGGTATGCTGTGCTTGAGCTGAATGCAGTGATTAGGTGGAGTCCTAAATACTTTCTTTTGTGGAAGTGATGAGTCCATTGTTATATGTACAGGAATGATATTAAAACAAAGATTTAGTATCAAGAAGAGAACACTGTGAAATAAATTGATAAGAGGGTCACATAAATCATTTTCTCTTCTTTCCAGATACAACAATTAATCTTCCTTCTGGTTAAGCATTGCCATATGACTGGACTCTGGATAATGGAACAGATCAATGGATTGCATTAAAAAACTAGCCCTGGCTATTGTGAATAAGATTTAATATGGAACTCAAAATCGTTCTAAAATTTATAAAGGAGAACTGAAAATTAAAATTTGTAAAATAAGATATTCCTGAAAAGAAATTTTGGAAATCAAGTTTATGGAGCATTAGGCAAAAAGAGAAACCAGTAGAATTAAATAGTCACTGTTTTCATCAGCTTGTTTTTTGGCACTGCAACCAAAAGACCTGACAAGAACAATTGTAGAGGAGGGAAGTTTATGTGGCACTCACAGATTCAGAAGTCTCAGGCCATAGATGTCTGACCTCATTGCTCTGGGTTTGAGTTGAGGCATATTGTAACAGTAGAAGAAAGCAGCTAAGGATATTATACCAGGAAGGAGAGAAAGATACCCCTTACCATAGACAAAATATATACCACAAAGGCATACCCTGATGATTTACCTTCTCCAGCCATACCCTACCTGCCTACACTTACCACCCTATTAATCCCTAACAGGGGATTAATTCACTGATTAGGTAAAGGTACTCATAACCTAATCATTTCTCTTCTAAGCTTTCTTGCATTTTCTCACACATGAGCTTTGGGAGATGCCTCATATCTAAACTATAATAGATGCAAAAAGAGGTAGGGGGCTATACATTAGATAAACTACTTTGCAAAAACTGCTGAGGCATTTGATTACTGAGGAATAAAAACAACTTTGTATTTCATACAACTGAAAATGCATTACAAATGAATTAAAGACAAGATTAAAATGTTTAGAGAAAATACAAAAAGAAATCCTATGATCCTGGAATGGATAGCGACTTATGTAGTAAGAAACATGTTATGGTTTAGATAGGAGGTGTCCATGTTTGAGAAAATGGAAGAAAATTTAGAGATAAAATTATTCCATTATAAGAACCTTAAATTAATCAGTGCATTAATACACTTGAATAAATTAATTGGTTGGTAAGTGAGGGAGGTGACTTGGGGCATATCTTCTGGGTATATATTTTATGCCTACTGAGTGGAGCTTTATATCTCTGCTTCCTGATTGCCATGTCCTGGGCTGCTTTCCTCCACCACACCTTTCCAGCAAATACTCTGCCTCATCTCAGGTCCAGAGTCATGAAGTTGGCCTTCTATGGACTGAGATCTCTGAAACTTTTACTCCTCTAAAAAACTTTTTCTCCTCTAAGAGCTCTTGCCAGGGATTTTGGTCACAGTAAAATAAAAGCTGAATAAAAGACAAATTGGTACTAGGATTGGAACTATTGATATAATTAATCTGACAATGTGGTTCAGAAGCTTTTGGAACTCTCTGAAATCTATGGGAAGAATTTTCAAAGTTCAGAGATGCCATCTGTAAAAGCTTTAGAAATTGTCAGTTGAGCTTAATGGACAATTCTTGTGGGAGCTCAAAAACAAAAATACCAATAAGACTGTGGACAATAAAGACTGGACCCATTAGGTTTCAGAGAAGGAGGACTATTGGAAATTAGATTGGAAGCCATTCACATTATGCTATGGCAAAGAAATTATCTACAGTTTGCCCGTGTCTGAGACTTCCTGTGAGATGGAATTTAAAGGTGATGAGCTAAGTGATCTGACAGAGGAAATTTCACTGTAGTATAGCACCCTGGCAGTGGAATGGATATTGCTGGTGGCTTTTAACCACGTTTGCTGTGATAATGTGGAGTAGAAAGCAAAGCTGAAATATTTGAATAACTGCAATATGGACAGAAAACTGGAAGTACAACTGGGGCTAAGGATAGTGTGGTTGTTAAAAGAATTTCAACCATTAAACAAAAAATAAATGGTTTACTCCAAAAATAATAGGAAAGATGCCTACAGCATCTCAGGAATTGAATAGGCCACACTCATCTCAGGTCAAGGCTGTAAAAGTGAAAATGCCTTTGAGAAAAGACCATGGAGACACTGTGCTTGCACAAAGGGCTTAGGAAGTGATTTCTCCATGCTCATTGAGTCAGGCACACAGAGGTTTCTGCAGCCAGGGTTCCAAGAATTTGGGCTACTGCTGGAGATGGCAATTGTCCTTCACATCAACCACACACTATTGGTTCTGAAGGAATGCAGGATGCTGGAGTTAGGGGATCATGGAAGCTTCAAAGGAAGACCTGGGAGGTCAGGCAAAGTGTAGCAGGATCGGTGTCACTGCAGGTTGCCTGAGAAGGTGATGTGTGAAGATGTGAGAAGGAAGCTGAGCTACAGTGGAGAACTCCCAGATTAAGAGATGCCAGTACCTTGGAATGCCTGTCAAGGAAAGCTGCAGGATCCAAGGAGAGACAAGCCAAGGGACAGGTTATGTGGACTGCAATCAGCAAAACCATAGGGGTAGATCTACAAAAGTCTTTTGGAGAGAACATTACAATGCCATGGGTACCAGATGCTAGACATGGAGGTACAGGGCTTGTTTATTCAGCTGGATTTCAGGCTTGCTTTGGTCCCATCCCTTTTTCCATGCCTCTATTTCTCCCTGTGGAATGAAAATGTTAAATTTGTTCCATCATATATATAATGTGTACCTTGCTTTTAATTTTTACAGGGGCTTGTGCTGAGAGTTTTCCTGAGTCTCAGAGACTTTGGACTTGAATTTAGGACAATTCTGGAATGGTTAAGACTATGGGAACTTTTGGAAATGAACTAAATGCATTTTGAACTGAGAGATGGACATAAGTTTTTGAGGGTCAGGGGCAGAATGTTATGGTTCAGATATGATATTCCCCCAAAAGTTCATGTATGAGACAACGCAAGAAAGTTTAGAGGTGAAATGATTGGATTAGTAGAGCCTTAACTTAATTAATGAATCAATCCACTTGAATGGATTAACTGGGTGAAAAACTGTAGGCAGGTAGGTTGTGCCTGGAAGAGGTATGTCACTAAAGGCATGTCTTTGCACTATATATTTTGTCCTTGGTGATCAGAGTTTGCTCTCTGCTTCCAGATTGACATGTCCTCAACTACTTCCCTCTACAAATCCCTTCTGCCATGTTGTCCTGCATCAATTAGCCCAAAACAATGGAGCCATCTATGAGAAGATTCATGTAAAACCATGAACCCCAAATAACCTTCTCTTTCTCTAATTTTTCTTTTCAGAAATTTCAGTCACAACAATGCAAAAGCTGCTTAAAATAATGTATGAATTGGTAATATAAGAAAAAAACCAACCCTTTTCATCACATTAATTTTAAAATCTTTGTAAATTAAAAGTCATCTAATGACAGAGAAAATGTTTAACACAAATGAAAAGTATTATTTATGATTGTAAATTGAAAAATAAATTTATTTTTTTTATTCATTTTTATTGTAAACAAATGGGATACATCTTGTTTCTCTGTACATGAAGTAGAGGCATACCGTTTTTGTAATCATACATTTACCTAGGGTAATAGTTTTTGATTCATTCTGTTAGTTTTTTTTCCTTCCCCCCCACCCCTCCCACCCCTCTTATCCCTCTATACAGTCCCTCCTTCCTCCATTCTTGCCCCCCTCCCAACTCCCGTTATGAGTCATCATCCACTTATCAGCGAGATCATTCATTCTTGGTTTTTTGAGATTGCCTTATCTCACTTAACATGATATTCTCCAATTTCATCCATTTGCTTGCAAATGCCATAATTTTATTATTCTTTATGGCTGAGTAATATTCCATTGTATATGTATACCACAGTTTCTTTATCCATTTATCCTTTGATGGGCATCTAGGTTGGCTCCACAATCTGGCTATTGTGATTTGAGCAGCTATGAACATTGTTGTGTCTGTATCTCTGTAGTATGCTAATTTTAAGTCCTTTGGGTATAGGCCAAGGAGTGGGATAGCTGGGTCGAATGGTGGTTCCATTCCAAGCTTTCTAAGGAATCTCCACACTGCTTTCCAGAGTGGCTACACTAATTTGCAAACCTACCAACAATGTATGAATGTACCTTTTTCCCCACATCCTCACCAACACCTATTGTTGTTAGTATTCTTGATAATCGCCATTCTAATTGGGGTGAGATGGAATCTTTGGGTGGTTTTGATTTGCATTTCTCATATTACTAGAGATGTTGAACATTTTTTTCATATATCTGTTGATTGCTTGTAGATCTTCTTCTGTGAAGTGTCTGTTCATTTCCGTAGCCCATTTGTTGATTGGGTTATTTGTATTCTTGGTGTAGTGTTTTGAGTTCTTTATATATTTTGGAAATTTTGTTCTATCTGAAGTATGCATGGCAAAGACTTTCACCCACTCTGTAGGTTCTCTCTTCGCATTGCTGATAGTTTCCTTTGCTGAGAGAAAGCTTTTTAGTTTGAATCTATTCCAATTATTGATTCTTGCTTCTATTTCTTATGCTATGGGAGTCCTGTTAAGAAAGTCTGATCCTAAGCCAACGTGTTGAAGATTTGGACCTACTTTTTCTTTTATAAGATGCAGGGTCTCTGATCTGATTTCAAGGTCCTTGATCCATTGTGAGTTGATTTTTGTGCAGGGTGAGAGATAGGGGTTTAGTTTCATTCTGTTGCATATGGATTTCCAGTTTTCCCAGCACCATTTGTTAAAGAGGCTATCTTTTCTCCATTGCATATTTTTGGCCCCTTTGTCTAGTATGAGAAAATTATATTTATTTGGGTTTGTGTCCATGTCCTCTATTCTGTACCATTGATCTACCTGTCTATTTTGGTGCCAATACCATGCCATTTTTGTTACTATTGCTTTGTAGTTTAGTTGAAGGTCTGGTATTGCGATACCCCCTGTTTCATTCTTCCTGCTAAGGATTGCTTTAGCTATTCGGGGTTTCTTATTCTTCCAGATGAATTTCATGATTGCTTGCACTATTTCTGTAAGGTACGCCATTGGGATTTTAATTGGAATTGCATTGCATCTGTATAGTACTTTAGGTAGTATGGCCATTTTGACAATATTAATTCTGCCTATCCAAGAACATGGGAGATCTTTGCATCTTGTAAGATTTTTTAAATTTCTTTCTTTAGTGTTCTGTAGTTCTCATTGCAGAGGTCTTTCACCTCTTTTGTTAGATTGATTCCCAAGTATTTTATTTTTTTCGAAGATATTGCAAATGGGGTAGTTTTCCTAACTTCTCTTTCTGAAGATTCATCACCGATGTATAAAAATGCATTGGATTTATGAGCATTGATCTTATATCCTGTTACTTTACTGAATTAACTTATGAGTTCTAAAAGTTTTCTGGTGGAATTTCCCAGTTCCTCTAAATATATAATCATGTCATCAGCAAATAGCGATAGTTTGAGTTTTTCTTTTCCAATTCGTATCCCTTTAATTTCTTCGGTTTGTCTAATTGCTCTGGCTAGAGTCTCAAGGACGATGTTGAATAGAAGTGGTGAAAGAGGGCATCCCTGCCTTGTTCCAGTTTTTAGGGGGAACGCTTTCAGTTTTTCACCATTTAGAATGATATTGGTCATGGGCTTAGCGTAGAGGGCCTTTACAATGTTAAGGAATGTTCTCACTATCCCTATTTTTTCTAGTGTTTTGAGAATGAAGGGATGCTATATTTTATCAAATGCTTTTGCTGCATCTATCAAAATAGTCATGTGTTTCTTGACTTTAAATCTGTTGATATGGTGAATTACAATTATTGATTTCCGAATGTTGAACCAGACAAATAATTTATATCTAGAATCAATAAAAAATTTTAATAAATCAACAAGGAAGTAAAACAAGATTTTTTTTTGGAAAGGGGCAAAATTCAGGCATTACAGAAAAAATTATTCTAAATTGTCTGTAATATATATAATTAAGCTCAGCCTCATCAATAATAAAGAAAATTAAATTTATCATAGAATGACTTATCATAAACCATAAAAAGTACCAAATTGCACACAATTTCAAAGTTTTCTCAATACCAAATAATGCCATGAGTGTGAATGAAAGACCATTCTTACTCAAAATGGAAATATAAAATCAAGGTAGCTGTTTAGAATAATAATTCTAATAAGTTGCAATAATGTATGTTCTATAATTCAGCATTTTCTGTCTTATCAATGTGAAGCTTTAATATTTTATAGTCACCAGGAGATATTTCTGTGACTCATTATATAAAACATGTGTATAAGTGAAATTTCTAGTAAAATCAAATATTCATGAATGGTAAAATGAAAAATTTGTAATATATTACTACGATGAAATATTTTCATTTAGTGAAAAATCATGGGAATAGCTGCACATTTTTACATAAAAAAATATCAAAACACAATAATGAGTAAAAATACAAGTCACAAAAACATAAAATTTTATGTGTCATTTCTACTAATTTGAGAAATAAGAAAACTAAATAAACATTATTTAGTGATTATTATGAAATTGGGAAAACTTCAGAGAAAGCAAAATAATTGTTTTATTCCAAAAGTTAAAGGTATAATTTGCTTGTGAAAAAAAATCTTTGCTGAATTTAGGCTAATTTTTTGCCTATGCCAAATGCAGTGCAATTGAGGGTATCTTCTATGTTGTGATGCACCACGCCAGACTGTGTTGAAATTTTACCCACCGTGTTGTTTTCTAGAATAATGTCAAAGAAAATTCAGCAACATGCTGAGTTTTATACTGTCTTACCTAGAAAAAAATATATTATATTTCATGTTTCAGGAAACACATAGCTTTACCTATCTGATGGCTTGGGGGAGTAAATAGAAAATTATTTCTCCCAAATGGCTAGGAAGGAAAGATATAGAAAGAGTTGATGAACTCTATTAATGTGTACTAGGCTAAAAACAGAAAATCCAGTATGAATGTTCTCTAAGAGGAGAGGAATAGAAGAAGAGAGGGTTATATATTTGGAAAAGAAACAAAGCCGTGGGGGAGCTTCTAAGCTGCTGGTAATATTCTGTTTTTGTAACCTAGTTAGTAGGTGCATGTGTTTTTATTTCATTATTCTAACATAAACTATATACAAAAATATGTGTATTTTTGTATGATATATTTCAAAATATAACATAATTTAATATAAAAATATATGAATATATGTCACAGTATATCTAGCATAATATTCACATATATGAATATATATCATATATTGCAATATATTATAGTTAGCAGATTAATGACCCTTCAAAATATCCAAATTTTAAAGCATGAAACCTGTGGATGTTTACCTTATAAGATAAAAATAATTCAGCAGTGCAATTCAGGTTGAAGACCTTGAGATATGGAGGTTATATAAAATGGTCAGAGTGAGTCCAGCTTAGTCTCGTAGGTCCTGAAATTTAAGAAAATTTCCCCAGTCTTGGTCAGAGGAAGAAGTGTAACTGAAGTGTTAGGAACAAGCAACATTTCTGGGTTTAAAAAATGAAGGGAAGAGCCAGGTGTGGTGGTGCACGCCTTTAATCTCAACAGCTCAGAAGGGTGAGGCAGGAGGATGACAAGTTCAAAGGCAGCCTCAGCAAAGACAAGGCACTGAGCAACTCACTGAGACTCTGTCTCTAAATAAAATATAAAATGTCAGGGACCAAGAAGAAGTTCTCATTCTGAGGACATTCTGACCTTTATGATAAGCAGCAGCCCAGGGAGCATTTTGCGGTTGCCTCCCCTGCACAAACACCCTGCAGCTGACTCAGGCACCCTGCAGCTGAAGGCTGATGGATTCCCGGAGCGCGCCCCCTCCCCACTTACGGCTGATAGTTATGCCTATGGCCCGCCGGCGTGAACTTGCACCTTATCAGGAGCCCAAAAGAAAAACACAGCCAACCAGCCTGTGTCTCATCATACTCCTCATTCCCTCAGCATAAATACCCTTGAGAACAATAAAAATTTGCAGCTTGATCAGAATTCCTGTCTTGCTGTCACTCCCTGTGTCTCTTGTCCCTTCATTCCTTCTCTCTTAGGTTTACCGTCCTGCGTTGATGTCCCGCGGGTCGGGACAGTTGGCGCCCAACGTGGTTGACTCGAGCCTTTGTCTGAGAAGCAAACGCCGCCCTCCGGGGAAGACTTGGCCAAGCGGGATTTGGGATCACCTCGGTAAACGCGACCGGGAGTCAGACCCAGGAGGAGAGTGAGGCCGGCGCAAGGTGAGTGACACACCATGGGACAAGCAGTTTCGTCACATGATTTGTTTCTGTCGGGTCTCAAGGAGGCCCTCAAGACTCGGGGAGCACGTGTTAAGAAAAAGAACTTAAAATTATTCTTTTCATACATAGAGGATTTGTGTCCTTGGTTTCCCCTCGAGGGGTCGATTGATGGTAAAAGGTAGCTCAGAGTAGGAGACTGCCTCAAAGATTATTATGAGACTTTTGGTCCTCAAAAGGTGCCCATCACTGCCTTTTCTTATTGGCATTTAATTAACGAGATTCTTAAAAGTCCACCCTTTGACAGTGGTACTTTAAAACTTGTAAAGATTGGGGAGCAGGCAATGCAATCCACCTCTCGCCCCCCATCGGCATGCCCTTCGGTTAGTATTCAAATGCCCCCTACTCAGCGTTCTCAGGACCCCGGGACCCTCCTAGACCCCGGGACCCTCCCAGACCCCACCTTACCAAAAGAGTCCCCTAAAAATCCCCCTAAGATTTATCCGGTTTTAAATCCCTATGATGAGGTGACCCCAGAGGAGGAGGCTACCCTGGAGGAGGCAGCGGCTCAACACCATTCTCCAGACCTACCACCTCTTAAAAATCCACTTCCCTCTTATACACCCCCTGCTTTTCGTGCTCCAGCCCTTCAGGGACCTACTGCCCCCCCCAAACATTTTTTCCTCGCTTCCCTACTGGGCTCCTAGCACAGGTTCAAACTGCTGGTTTGCATGCTTGGAGACGGCTCCCTCAAAAGGGCTCGGCCACCACCTCCCTAGCAAAAGTTCGTCAGGGTCCTGACGAGCCTTACAGTGACTTTGTTGCCCGGCTTAATCTAACTGCAGAGCGCTTACTTGGACCAAGTGAAAGCGAGAGCTCCTTTGTAAAATATCTTGCCTTTGAAAATGCCAACTCAATATGTCAAGATGTTCTTCGGCCCCATAAAGATAAAGGGGACCTTTCTGACTTCATTAGGCTGTGTGCTGGGGTGGGAACGGCCCATGCCATGGGTCTCGCTATTGGCGCCGCCTTCACCAAGGCCCTTCACAACCTTGGCCCACGTACTTGCTTTACTTGCAAACAACCTGGTCATTTTGCGTGAGAGTGCCCAACAGGGAGACTGGGTCAAGGACCCATATCTCCTCAAACAGGGTCTAAACCACCTCCGCTCACCCTTTGCCCTAAATGTGGTAAAGGTCGCCACTGGGCCAAGGAGTGTAGATCCAAGATCAATGTCCTTGGACAGCCTATTCCCTCTAACTTCTCGGGAAACTCCTCTCGGGGCCAGCCCCTGGCGCCGACCGCCCCCAGAACAAACCCAGGGGCAATAAGGTTTGTTCCCTCTCAGACTCCCAACCCAATCCAGGCCCCCTGTCCTTCTCCACAATCACCTCCCTCCAACGCGCTACCCCAGGCAGGGCAGGATTGGACCTCTGTGCCTCCACCGATACAATATTAGACTCTATGCAAGGACCCCAAATAATACCCACTGGGGTTGTAGGCCTCCCTCCACCTTATATGTGTGCTCTTATTCTTGGGAGAGCTTCTACCACCTTACAAGGTGTTCAGGTCTTCCCTGGCATCATTGATAATGATTACACTGGAGAAATTAAAATACTGGCCACAGCTATTAACGGAATAGCGGCCATCCCTGCAGGAACAAGAATTGCACAATTAATACTCCTTCCCCTCAATTCAGGAAACACTCCCGCCACCCAAAATTCACCACGAAACACGGCCTCTTTAGGTTCCTCTGATGTGTATTGGGTCCAACTTATCTCCCACAAAAGACCCACTCTTACCTTATTTATTGAAGGAAAGAAATTCCAAGGGATCCTAGATACTGGTCTGAAAGTCACAGTTATTTCTCAAAAATATTGGCCATCAGAATGGCCCCTCACCTCATCACTAACTGACCTTAAAGGAATAGGGCAATCAAAAAACCCCTTAGTTAGCTCCAGGGCGCTCAATTGGACTGACACAAAAGATAACACAGGAAATAAAGGAACTGTTACCCCCTTCGTTGTTCCTGATCTCCCTGTCAACCTTTGGGGATGAGACATTCTAAGCCAAATGAAAGTTATTCTTGCTAGTCCTGACTCTTTAGTCACTCATCAAATGCTTCGTATGGGCTTTATCCCTGGTACAGGCCTTGGGAGGCTAGGACAAGGACAGGTTGAACCTGTACAGCCCATACAAAAAACAGACAAATTTGGACTTGGGTATGTGGATTTTTAGTGTCAGTCCCTGAACCTCCTGTACCCCATGCAGCCAAAATTATTTGGGAAACTCAAACTCCTGTGTGGGTGGATCAGTGGCCCCTTACCCAAGAAAAATTAGAGGCTGCCTCCATGTTAGTACAGGAACAGTTGACAGCTGGCCATGTGGAACCCTCAACCTCACCCTGGAACACTCCTATTTTTGTTATTAAGAAGAAATCAGGCAAATGGTGCCTTTTACAGGATTTGCGCGCTATCAATAAGGTTATGCACCTGATGGGGGCACTACAGCCAGGCATCCCTACACCGGTAGCTATTCCTAGGGACTATTATAAAATGGTCATTGACTTAAAAGATTGCTTTTTTACTATTCCTTTACATCCTGATGACTGACCCTATTTTGCTTTCAGCCTCCCCCGCATCAATTTTCAGGGCCCTATGCAAAGATTTCAATGGAAGGTCCTTCCCCAGGGTATGACTAACAGCCCTAGTCTTTGCCAAAAATATGTTGCTCAAGCAGTAGACCCTGTGAGAGAGCGGTGGCCACAAGTTTATATATTACATTATATGGATGATTTGTTAATCGCTGCACCTAATACCTATGATCTTAACAATTGTTATTTGGATCTCTGTAAGGCCCTCACTGCCTTGGGACTTCAGATAGCCCCTGATAAGGTTCAGACACAGGACCCCTACACCTACTTGGGCCTCAAACTTCAAACTAATCAAATTCAAATCCCTAATATACAATTGCGTGTGGACCATCTCCACACTCTTAACGATTTCCAAAAATTACTAGGGGATATCCAATGGCTAAGACCATATTTAAAACTACCCACCTATGTGCTTTTGCCTCTTAATGATAGTTTAAGGGGAGATTCTGACCCTTCTTCTCCTTGAGAGCTTACTCCCGAGGCGCGGCAAGTATTGATTCAAGTCACAGAAGCCATTGCTCAACAATTTGTTACACAAATATCTTATAACCTTCCTTTGGTTTTGGTTATATTACACACCCCTCACACACCCACAGGACTATTCTGGCAGCGGGATCCACATTTTAAAAATAAAGATTGCCCCTTGCTTTGGGTTCATTTGCCCGCCACATCCTCTAAAGTTATTGCTGTCTATCCTGCTCAGGTAGCTTCTATCATTATTAAAGGTCGCCTGCTTTCTCGACAACATTTTGGCAAAGACCCCGATAGCATTCTGATTCCATACACTAAGGATCAGACCCAATTTTTACTACAGACAAGGGATGAATGGGGTATTGCCCTATCAGGCTTTTTGGGAACAATTGATAACCACCTTCCCAATGACCCCCTTTTGCATTTTGCTCAATTACATCCATTTATTTTTCCTCGGGTTACTCGGAAGGCTCCTATTCCACAAGCCCTTACTGTTTTTACAGATGGCTCCAGCAACGGCCGTGCAGCCTTTTTTGTTGATAATCAGCCCACCACCTTTGACACTGCTTATCCATCAGCACATCTTGTAGAATTGTTTGCTATAACACAAGTCTTTATGACATTTTTTGATAAACCTATTAATATTTATACAGACAGTGCTTACATTGCCCACTCTGTGCCCCTATTGGAGATTTCACCCGCCATTAAGTCTTCCTCCAATGCAGCCTTTTTGTTTAACCAGCTTCAACAACTAATTCAGGCTAGAAAACATCCATTTTTCTTAGAACACATTAGAGCACATTCTGATCTTCCCGGTCCCCTATCACGGGGTAATGCTCAGGCTGATGCAGCCACTTGCTCCCTTTTCCCAGTTCTTATTGGATCCATCCAAGAGGCCACAGATTTACATAACCTTCACCACTTAAATTCTCAGAGCCTTCAGTTACTTTGTAAAATTACCAGGCAACAAGCAAGGGAAATTGTAAAAGCGTGTCCTGCTTGTGTTGTCTCCCTTCCTATTCAACATCTGGGTGTTAACCCTCGAGGATTACTGCCTAATCAGATTTGGCAGATGGATGTTACTCACTTTCCCGAATTTGGAAAAACAAAGTACATACATGTTTCCATAGATACCTTTAGTGGCTTTATTTTTGCATCACTGCATTCTGGAGAAGCTACCAAGGATGTCCTTTCTTGTCTCAGCCTTTTCCATAATGGGAAAGCCAGCACATATTAAGACAGATAAAGGCCCTGCATGTACCAGTACCAAGTTCAAACAGTTTTGTGCCACTCTTCAAATCTCTCATACTACTGGAATTCCATACAACCCTCAAGGTCAAGGCATTGTGGAACGTGCACACCTCACCTTAAAAACCTGGCTTACCCGCCTTAAGGCGTCTTCCCTTGCATTTACCACTCCCAGGGATCGCCTTAATCAAGCATTATTTGCTCTTAACTTTCTTACCCTAGACAATGAAGGACATTCGGCCACGGACAGACATTGGCATTCCTCTTCTAATTCTGCTCGCCCTTCTGTTATGTGGCGCGATCCTTTAACAAATAAATGGAAAGGCCCAGATCCTGTCCTCATTTGGGGACGAGGCTCAGCTTGCATTTTAGATCAAGAACAAGCAGCCCCAAGATGGTTACCAGAACGCCTGGTCAAATAGGTCAATGATTTACCACAACCCAGGGACGGAAACCTTCCCCCTGAGGATGAATCTTCCTCTCTTACAGATGCAGCCGACAATCTATGTGAAAAATTCCCTGAATGGCAAACCCTGTGACTGCACACCATTGCTTCTCTGGATAATGGCTGCCTGTTCACTGCTCTCCCACAGCCATGCAGGACTTGAGGACCCTGCTAAGGTCCCCTCCTTTGCTTGCTGCTTATCGTATCTATAGGTCCTTTGATATTCAATAAGATCATGGCTTTTCTTAGAGCTCCTATTGAGGCTATACTGGCGAAACCTATTCAGGTTCATTACCATCGACTGGAGATGATGGATCGCGATGGTGATCTTAAAAGACCATCACCCCTGTGAGCTGAACTGGACAGCCAATGACGGGTAAGATTCGTGAGAGCTCATACCAACCTAAGACAGGAAATGAGGGCTAGAGTCTCATTATCCAATGACAGGTAAGGATGTTGCTCTGTCACGGACAACCTAAGATAGGTGCAGTTCCCGAGGGATTGTCACTCCAGCACTGTACCTGTTCGGGCAAGCCACGCCCCCGCCTCGCCACATAGCCTCTATCACCCCTTTAAAATATGGCTCTCAGAATATGGTCAATAATTTTATATAAGAAAGGGGGAAATGTCAGGGACCAAGAAGAAGTTCTCATTCTGAGGACGTTCTGACCTTTATGATAAGCAGCAGCCCAGGGAGGATTTTGCGGTTGCCTCCCCTGCACAAACACCCTGCAGCTGACTCAGGCACCCTGCAGCTGAAGGCTGATGGATTCCCGGAGCGCGCCCCCTCCCCACTTACGGCTGATAGTTCTGCCTGTGGCCCGCCGGCGTGAACTTGCACCTTATCAGCTGCCCAAAAGAAAAACACAGCCAACCAGCCTGTGTCTCATCATACCCCTCATTCCCTCAGCATAAATACCCTTGAGAACAATAAAAATTTGCAGCTTGATCAGAATTCCTGTCTTGCTGTCACTCCCTGTGTCTCTTGTCCCTTCATTCCTTCTCTCTTAGGTTTACTGTCCTGCGTTGATGTCCCGCGGGTCGGGACAATAAAATAAGACTGGATGCCCTGGTATCCAAAGTAAAAAAAAAAAAAAAAAGAAAGAAAGAAAGAAAGAAGAAGGAAAGAAAACACGAATCACTATATCTATGACTTCTAGAGGCTGGAGTAGTTAAGAAAAAGGGATCTGGGGTGGAGCTCAATGGACAAACATAGGCCCTAAGTTCAATTCCCAACATATACATTTGCACGCATATGTATGCACACATGGGAAGAAAAAAGAATTTGATATTTAAACCTTATAAAGAAATAAAGCCTTGTCCATATCTTGATTTTTACTAGGTGAGATTTGTTAGACCTACCAAAATGCAAGATAATAAATTTGTCATGTTTTAAGCCTCTCAATTTGTAATTATTTGTTATGGTACCAATAGGAAATAAATACAAATTCATATGCACTCACATATACATATATACTACTCTCATAAACAAATTTGAATTTCACTGCAATGATATGATTGCCTAAATGTTTGAACATATTGTGTGACTGAAGAGTGCCTGAATATAGAAGTTATTATGTTTTTTCATTTATTTTCATTAATTTAATATATAGAATAATTTGTTTTTCCTTATAGTTACTTACTGAAGTGCTCAAAATATTAAAGATAGTGTCAAAAAATTAGAAAATCTTTGATATGAAATGTGTAAAAACAGCAAGATATCACTTCTACATCAAAGAGTATAAAGTAATCAACCTTCTGGAGAATAGGGCAGTTAGAATGTCAAAACTGATTAAAATTAAAGCTGACTGAAGCAATGGTTGTTGAAATTGTATAAGTCATGGAACATGTAGCAAAAAGAAAGATCTGTAACATTTATTTTCTGTTAGAAAGACTTGTGTAAATCACACAATTTGTAAAGACAGATGAATTTGGAAGATACATTTTGCTAAGAAGCAGAGTCAAAGACATATGATCTATTTTCTTCAAGCACTGTATGTGGGAAGAACCATCCAATTCTTTGGGGGAATAAAAAATAGAATTGGTTGAAAATACTAGTGTATTAAAACTGCTTGAATACATCAATCACTTGCTATTTCTGTAAATTTTGACTTTCACTTTCATGTAGTCTACAAAGTTTAAAAATTATTATTTCTGTTAGGTTTAACCCTAAATCAGATTATTGAGTTTAGTTCTAAGATGTTTGTGGATTATCTACAAAAAGGTCTGGACCTTTCAAAAACATAAAGCATCGTTAACAAATTCATTGTTATTGTCACGGCTGTTCTGTTGATTCTTAAAATTTTGTTTTAAAGAAAGACCCCCAGCTTTCTTCATTTCTCATAAAATCTGCAATGCCACATGTGTGAATAAGCAATGTCTGAATTAAATTATTGTCTTGAATATTGTGATTTGAATAAATGACTCTGGAAGTAAGGTACTAGGAAGGAAAATGGAAGCCATGTCATATTTGTGAAGGTCTAAGCAGACTTGTGTTCAGGGAGCTTTCTCTCTGAGTGTCCCTAGTATATTGAGAGTGACACTCAGGTATGGTGGGGAGATTGACTTCTTTTTCTTCACCATGAAAGAAAAAAAGTAAGCTTCCTTTGTTCTCAGAGGATTAAAGTTAAAAATTTAACTTAAACAAGTACATTAGGTGATAAATATACTCTTTAAACTCTTTTTTTAAATTAGTATAAAAAGACTAAAATAATTAAGAGACACAATCAGAACTTTAAAGTCCAGCACAGGTCAGTGTACAAGGTAATCCTAGAGGAGAGAAGTCATATTATTCTCTCCAAAGTAGGGCAGTGGAACAGATTGTCTGCAGCCTCAGCATCACCATTATGCTTCCTATGTACAGAGATAGCAAATACTCTCTAGTTTTGGTAGAAAAAGTGACTACTTCTTCTAAAGCAATATGGTGTTCTAAAATACCTTTGGAAATCTATATTTCTTCTCTTTCCCTGTTTATAAAGCCAGAAATAAAGGACTCTTAATTTAAGGAGACATTTGATGGAAAAAAGATGGAAACATACATTATCACTTGAAGAAGACCCTTCAAGGGAAATTTTAAGTGTTTGTTTCCAAGCAACCAAAACCATTTACCTGACTGTTACCCAATGAATAGATAAACAGAAAGCATAACCATAAACAAATAGAAATCATTAAAAGTAATATTTGATGGGAAAGGAAGTAGCAGGTGATGATTCAGGGACAGCAGAGAACTCAGTTTACAGCAACAGATCCTGGGGTTTGCATTGCCCAGAATGGAGTGGAATAGGGAAATCTTACATACAAGCAAATATGGAGCTGTCCATGATTCTTTTAGGCAGAGAGAAGAATCATTTCTAAAGCTTACAGAGAATTTCAGAAAGTAAAGGAACTTTCATGAAATCCTGGGATCGGCTGCAGGTAGAAAGAAGAGTTGTAATGGCAATGCAAGTGAATCTGCTGCGTTCAGACTTACTAGGTCCAGACTTGCTGGGTCAGTGAAATCACCAGATTCCTTGTTAATTAAATCCCTGTTATTCCAGATAACCAAAATTCAATCTCCAGGGTAGTCTGAGAATCTGTACTTTTAGTCAGAAGTTATACAGGTGATCCTCATGATGAGACAAGTTTGACAACATTGATATACACCAAGAGAGTCCAGTCTTCAGAAGACTCCCATGAGTTTTGCCAGGACAATCAGTTCACTAGAACTCTCCAGGATTCTCAGACACTGGACCTGTTTTCTTTTCTCCCTACCCTGTACAAATAGCTCTATGAGTACTCATTATAAAATCCTTATCTTTTAAAACCTGACATTATGCTGGGTGAGGTTTCAAGCAGTCCCTCTGATGAGATTAAAAATCCTAAACAAACCAGTTGTCAATGATATAGGGTGTTTCTTGGGCACAAAGTGGCAGTGGTGCAAAGGATTCATGATTCAGGCTCAGACACTTGTAAATAATAAGTCCATGGACCTAGAAACTCATTATTCTGTTTGTTGATGTGGAACCAATAAATAAATTAACCTAACCTTTCTCCCATGCCATACTCTCTCATAGAGATTTGATCTCATTTATTTACAACACTTAGCTCAAGAGAATACTTGGAAAGATCAAATATCAGTAACCATCAAAGCAAAAAACAAACTAAACATAGCTTGATGTTTATCCAAACTTAAAATCATCTATAATGTATTTCCCCACAGAAATTTAAAAATTTAGTCATGTTAACTAAACATTGTAAAATATGTATGTATATATTTCTATTTTAGGTTAGAGAGTAGTAAAAATAGATACTGCTTTTGAAGGTCAAATTTAAAAATTTGGGAAGACATTTCCAAAAAGTAACATTAATGCTTCTGTGTGGTAGTTTTAGTGGGTGAGTCACTGCTGACTCCAAAGCAATCCATGGTGTCTCCTGAGGAATGTAAGGAAGCACATAAATGCTGTCTTACAATTGGGACACTGCCTAATGAAATTTATAATTCTCACTATACATTTCCCTTTGGAGCATTGATGCATTTTTAAAATTTGGTGTTGAGAGTGGATTGTAGTTTTTTATTTGTCATTATAGCACCGGAAAATGAAATAGTGATTTGGTGATGCAACCCCAGGAATTTCAGAATTGAAAACAAACAGAATACCAAAAGCTGCAAAAATGTTTTCCTTTGGGATAATACTTTGTTATTACATAATGAGTTTTTAAACAATGATGAAATGCCATATAAGGCATTAAAATAAGATGCATGAAAGAGTTCAAAATAAACTTTAACAAAATCTGAGAAATGTGGCCTATTTTTTTCTTTTAAGAAGGTGGAGTAAAATTTTTTTCTGACCTTTTTACTTTAATTCTATTCAGTGATTTGAGATGAATATTTTGTACTGTGAGATGAACTATCACCAAAACTACTACCAATTATCTGAGTCCCACGTCAAAAGTAGTATAGTTTGTTTCATCATAGGTGTGTATTTTAGTTATAATCTTTGGATTTCATTTTTGATATAATATAGTTATAATAGGTGTATATTATAGTCCCAATACAGCAAAAATACAAAAGTACAATTCATGATCCTTAGTTTATGTGCACATGTTCAGTGTAAGAGGTTATATATTCCTTTTTTAAAAATACATTTACAATACTACTTCCTGTAGAACCACAAGAAGAATATTCTCTGAGTTCTTTTACCTACTCCTAAGGGACACACTTTGTGCAAATATCCTTAGTTGGGTTTCTCCAAAAGCCTTTTCATCTCAGAAAAAAAGTTTATACACAAGAAGAGAAAGCAAGGATTGAAGTCAGAGCTAAGCTTTCTGCTACAAAATGGTGCTACTGCTCACGTGCAAGAGGGCCTCTCCTTTACAACTATCTTCTCTTACTCTTCTACAGGCCTCCTGAAACACTACCATTAAAGACATTGCTCAGAAAAATAAATGCTTTATTTTAAAAAACACAAAATCTTTGGGGTGGGGGGGTTCATTAATGCTGTAAATTATGTTTTTTCCTCTACAGTATTTATTTTATTTTAGGTATATGGTTCCAGACTCAGAGGAAAATATTTGTGATTTTTCCAATTATCCACAAGCTTTCAAAAACTTTCAGATATTAAAATAATTTTTGTCATTGTTTTAGTTTATTTTGCTTTGTTCATTTGGAAGACAAGAAGAATAACTCAGGACTCAATTTCTGAATAATTTGAATAGACTTCTGTTACTCTCTATTTATAATTGCTGGGATCCCTAGGATCTACTTCATTTGTTAAACTTAAAACCTCAACTGTAAAGCCCACTGCTACAGTCCTGCTGAAAAGAACTTGGTCAAGCTGGTCTTGACCAAGCAGGTCTTTGTGGTCTTTTCTCTGGATCTACATATTAATTTGTATTCTGGAGACATTTTTTTTCCCAGAAACTCTATCACCTCCTATCTCTGGTCAAGACAAAGTATGTGTCCTAAATATTCGTAATCAGTCTCCTTATCCCAGTTAACCCTACCCTAGCCATGCATTCCCATTTAGAGTATTCAGCAACCTTTCACCTCACCCTTCTGCTTTCTGTCTTGTCTCCCCCCCATCTTTACTTACTGGCTTTTCATCTAGGCTTCTTATTTCACCACTGACCCTTTTGGTCAGTGTATTCAAGTACAGAACCTGCAATGCTGCAATGATGCTAGAGTATTCTTTCACCTTTCACCCAGCTCTCATCAGATGAGTGCCTCATAGATGCTCTCAGAAAAACATAATTCAGTAAACTCTGTGTTAGGTAATCCTGCTCTAGGTCAGTTGTACTTATCACAGCAGAACAGTGGTAATTGAATTGTTAGTCCTTGTATTCCTATGAAACCAGCAATTTTTATAATGTGTGTAGGGAATTGATCATGTGTAACTTGCTCAGTCATACACCCTCAGTGCTTAGGGGGGGATAAGTGGCAAACATATCTATTTGTGGAAAAACACAGATGAATAGTGAAGAAAGCAAGGAAAATCAAAGGGAGTGAGAGCAAATGGAAGGGGATAGAAAATGCTTGATTACAGATGCTTTTCTGCTCTTCCCCTGAAGGTTCAACACCTGAAACACATTAGTACGCCAACACTGGACAAAATACCATGAGGGAGAGCAAGTGCTTGACAAAGAAAAGTGAGGGACAGAGGTGCTCTCTGTTTGGTATATCGTCACTGGACCTTCCTCCTAATCATTCCTCAGTAAAGCCTTATTAGTTGTATGTTGTCTCTGGGAATATTTTCAGGCTCCTGGTAACCAATCCCACTTCCCTGACACAACTGGATTATGAACTTTATAACTGGAAGACCATCCAGGAAAGTACAGAAAATGGCAATTGAGAGGGGACCACTCCAATGTCTTCATCTTCTTGTGTGGGGTGATAGCAACTGTTATCGATTCTTGGGGCCATCACTTGAGTACTAGGATGCCTCCCCTTTGTGTCCTTTCTCTAGATCTACATATTAATTTGTATTCTGGAGACATTTTTTTTTTCCAAAAACTATCACCTCCTATGTCTGGTCAAGATCAAGTTCATCAAGTATGTCCTCTAAATATCTATAATCAAGACAAGGACTAGGGAAAATATTTTTGCTTGTGGGGGAGCAGTTTGGTTTAAAGAGAAGGAAGGACTATATAAAATCCCAGCAACTGTGGGATCTTCCTAATGCTGTGCAGACAGCAAAAGGAGGAGGAGCTTCTGGCCAAAGCCCATGTTAAGCAACTGCAGAAGAAATTAAAACTGGAGCATGAAGTGCAATTAATTCAAGCAGGGACCACTGAGAAGTTAATTGCTCATGTGAAAAGAACCGATGAAAATTTAGAAACTCTAGACTTCCACTTTAGTAAACTGAAAGGCAAACATGTACCACAAGATAGAGTAAGGATGGCAATTACTCAAAAGAATTGGGACCACCATAGATGAGACCCCTGTGAATCTAGCATCTCAGAAGAAGAGAATGATAACCAGAATAAACTGATGGAGGTTCCAGAGCTAGCGTCCCGAATGGTCATATCTCAAAACATACAGACAGGTCAGCCATGGATCACAGGAGTGAATGTGAACCTGTCCCTCACCTCAGCTGACACATGAGCGACTGTACTAAGGCTGATCTGGTAGAACCCGAGAACAAGTTTACACAGCAAAACAGGAAATATGAAGCAAGATGGCTATTGTGGCTTTGGAACTCTGGTGCTGAATTCATATTCCTATCGGGGAGTGAATGAGTAAAATCACCTAAGTCACCACAAACACTGCTATGGCAATGTTTACATTTAACCATTAATGTAATCAGGACATCTCTTTATTGTCCTAGAAGACATCTGCCTATAAAAACATTTTGCCCAATGTGGAGAATTCACAACATGGTGCCCCCATGATAGCACTCCAGGGAAGAACTATACGACCTCATAAGATAGTCAGGGAGGAAGTACATCACTTATGCAGCAAACTGCCTTGGTCTTGATAATGAAACAGTCACTGCAGAAGGCTATCTCTCTTCAAATAGTTCCAAGACAACCATGTGAATCTCTGGTATCAATTTTGAGCCCTTTATTGGAACTTCTCATTTCTCAAGCGGCACAGGCTGCAGTTCACATGGGGGAAACTGAGAAGATGAGGAAGCAAGAGATGCAGAGTATAGATCTGAAGGTGAAAGAAACAGAACACAAAGGAGATTCAAGAGATCCACTAAGAGAAGCCAGGAGCAATTTGTTTTCACATGGAAGGGCAACAGTGGACTTTTAAATATTCTTTCAAAAAGGTATGTACATAGGCCAACTACATGTCATGGGGTTGTGGTGGTAAATCTTGCCCAGTAGACAAAGCCTGACAGAGTGTACGTGATTTATTACATTGATGGTATAATGTTAACTCTTGAATCAATTGCAGGGAACTGGGCTATCTTTAATGTACCTGGGGGCTATCTAGTTGGATAAGGATAAAGTTGTACCAGCAGCTGTTATATATTCCTAGTTTTCCCTACCCTACTACTCCCAAAGAGCTACAGACACATTTGGAATCACTAAGGCATTGATGCTTCTTAATTCTATAGTTAGCACAGATGTTAAGAATATTGTACTATTTAGTGTAAAGAAAAGTCCATTAGAATTGAGAATGGGATCACCTTTAGGTCTTTTCTCAAGTAAAAATAGTTGTAGATCAATTACAAGTCTTGGGCATATTAGTCCAAGAACTACCCTATGAACTGGATGTTTCTAGCTGTCCCTATGAATTTGAGTGGGTCCTGTGGCAGTGTTACAGCAAAATATGAGTTCCTTTGGGATCTTGGTTGCATCTATGGAAGGGAACAAAAATACAGAATGACATGGGGAAGCAATTGCCACATTTGCAACTGGATATATGTATCATGTGGCAGCATAGATCTGTGCTTCTTCATCAGACAAGAAGATAAACTAAGGGTCTTCCTTAGATGGACTGGGATTATTATGACCTATTCTTATTTCTATATGAGACATGTGAGGAACCTAACAGGTTTGAGTGTTTAAATTGCTGTAATTCACTGAGATACTTAAATTATAAAGTCATGTATAGGTAACCAAGACTTGATCCTCACTCAAGAAGTCTTATTCCTCTGCCGATCCTTGTAAGTTCTATACTATATGTGCTATTTGATTTGTTGCAATGAACCGGCTAAGCTTCAACTCTCATTTTGGGGAGTTAACCACACATCACCTTATTAATCAGCCACAAGTTCTTCACAATTTTAGTACATTAATCCCTGAAAGCAAGTGATAGTCAAGCCTCCTGAAAATATGTCAGTGCCCCATAGGTATATTGCCTCATACTCTGTGGTATAATTCTTTCTTCACATGCAAATATCACTTCCCACTAGACACTGAGCTTCACAAAAGTCAATATTATATATTTCAGTAGCAAACATTTATTTCATGCCCTAATTCATAATTCTCAATATAGTATTTGACCCAGAGAAATTCCTGAGGAAATATTTGTTGTACATTTCATCATAACTGTCTCTTTTACAAAAAGATCTGTTTTAAATTATGCATTTGGAGGAAAAACTCTCAAAAAGAATTGTTAAAGAATTTTAATTTTGTCAAAAGTGCTCACATAATCTGGAAGTGGTAAGTTCACATTGATGCTTCCTGTTCCTCTCTCTTTTAACGGATCTGTCAATAAGATGAAGATCTTTTCTCTCTCCTCCTTTGCCTTTCCCGTTACTCTTTCAGAATTGTTTAATTGTGCCTTTCCAACTCCCCTCAATTAGCAATAGCTATAATGGAGAAGTGGGATAAGTTCTTATGAACACACAAAATATATTTCTACTAACTCTGTATTCAATTCTACCCATTTGTTCTTGAGGTAAGTAGGAGGTAATGCACTTTTCTCCTTTATATTAATAGATACAACAATAAATATATTTATACTGCACCTATTGGTGAATTTAAAACAACAATTTGAAAATTGTGAAATGTATCATATTGGTATCTAAACTTTTCTGAAGGTCCAGTTCCTTTGGAGCATGAAACCATCAGTCACAAAACTTGACACAGGAGTCAATCACTGTATACTTGATGAGCAACTGCCTATGGGTAGGGCTTTTGCCAGCCTTTCATAGGAATACAAAGGTAACTGAGAATAAATGCAAAATGGTACTTCTTTTAAAAATGGTTGTTCTACTTTGCTTCTGTTGGGATTTCAATCTAAATAAAGGATAAACTTTGGTGCATTTAACTGAAAAACAATAAGTCATATTTTCAAATTTTCTTTTTTTTTATTGTAAACCAATGGGATACATGTTGTTTCTCTGTTTGTACATGGAGTAAAGGCATACCATTTGTGTAATCACAAATTTACATAGGGTAATGTTGTTTGATTCATTCTGTTATTTTTTCCCCAGGACCTTTTCCACTTTCAGACACAGAATAAGAAAGAATTCAGGAAGCTTTTTGCTTTGTTGAGAAGTAGAGACCCATGTTTGCTTGTGAGAAATTAAAATCTGTACACAATTTCCATTAAATTTTCATTTTAAGTTTAAAAATCTGAAATAGCACTTGGTTTTGGAAGACTTCAACATGTCTATACTCAAGGTGCACCATCACTCACATGGTGACCCTATGCCAAAATGCTTTGTTCCCTAAGATACTGTGAAGCATGGTACTAAAACCTATGGTTGTGACATGGAATGAGGGTTCATCCTATTTTTCCCATAAAGTATTCGTTGAATATCTCAGTAGAAACTCTGTAACCCCAAAGGCAGTAGGTAGATACATTCAAAGTGACAAAGGAGAAAACATGAAAGCCAAGAAAGCTGGAACCAGCAAAAGTGTCTTTCCCATACGTGGAAGGCATGGATGGGACTGGGTCCTCTCATGCCACTATAGTAATAGACTTTCAACTGGGTAACATGTTAACAGAAATTAGCTTCTCCCAGTTGTGTAGACTGGTAAGATCAAGGCCAAAAAATTCCACTACTATATCCTCAAAGGATGGAAGGGCCAGAAGGGTGGAACTCATTCTCTCCATTCCCCACTCTCTCCCCACCCAATATGCTGGCTGTTGAACCCAGGCCTTGCACATTTTAGAAAAGCACTATCCTACTGAATTGCATCCTCAGTCTTTGTATTGTGAGACGAAGTCTCATTGGTGTACTGAGGCTGGGCTTGAATGTATGATGATCTTCCTCAGTGTCCCTAGTAGATAGGCTTGCAGCCTGCTATGGTTTGCATATGTGGCATCCCTTCCAAAGGTTCTGTGTTAATACAGGAGTATTCTGAGGTCAAATGATTGACTTGTGAGAGCTGTAACACAATTAAGATCCTCTTAGTTTCAATGGATGAACTGGGTAATTACTGTACACAGGCAGAGCAAGACTGGAGGAGGTGGGTCAATGAGGTCATACCCTGGAAGGGTGCCTGTTCCCTGTGAACCCTTCTTCTCTCTCTGCCTCTTGCTGTCATGCGGGCAGCAGCTCTCCTCTGCTGGGCCCTTTTTCCATGGTCTGCGGCTCCACCTTGGGCTCAGAGCAATGGAGCTGGCCGTGCCTGAACTGAAACCCCTGAAAACATGGCCCTCAATAATACTTTCTTTCTCTGTTGTTGTTTTATGTGAGGAGTGTTGAAGCATTTTTAACATTTGCAGTTGTGCCAGAAAATTTACATGTAAATTTGAGGTTGAGGAAGTGTGCTTGTTAAAGGGTTTGCAGCCCTTAAGGGAAAGCTAAGTACTTTGCAAATTCAGAGTAGGAAAAATACCTTATGGGCATCTCATCAATGTGAAGATTTTACAAACTGATGTCTGTGATACAGAAGATAGTCTTTCTCTCATAAGAGATCATGGGACATTCTGTTGACCCAGGGGATGCCAAAAATTGTTTTACCATGCTGAGTGACATATATTCTTAGATGCCACATCAGCCTTCTTTTCAGTCTATCCTATTGAGCACACAGTGCATAAACATGGTATATTGTCACATCATAATTCAGGGAGATTGGAATGGAGATGTGTAGGAGCATCATTCTCTTTATTACTGAAGCTACACTGCCAGAGGTTCACATTACAGTGGTTTTTTTCTCTTGTGAAATTGAATACCTATGGGAACAACAAAGGATATAGACAAAATGACCAATATGATAATTCAAATGTTTCTCTCTGAAAATTTTCTTAATAGGAGAGAAGATAAATATATAAGAATGAAAGCCTCGGTGATTCAAAGTTTTGCCCATTTTACTTATAAGGTCATAAGTTTCACTGAACCAGAAGCCCACCCTGCTCTCCTCATGAAGGTACAAGTTTCACTGAACCAATATCCTGCCCTGCTTTTCTAACAATGATATGGAAGAGACGATTCCTTTGAAAAGACATCATGAGCAACCTGCTGGCATATGGAGATCTAAAATATTGGTCACTATACTTAGTCTTGCAGGTTTTCTAAGGTAACTTCAACCTTGACTCCAGGAGTCCCAGGTTTAATGAAAATGGCAGCAAAGCCTGGTGCTATCCTTATGGTAATGGTTCCATGTAAATGCTCAATTTAATATATTGAATCATTAATAACTTTGTTAATAACATACATATTTCATCAAGGAATAACAACATATCAATATAAGAAAATTAAAATCTATCAATTATTTTAATCTTCACAAAATTCATGATCTAAGTATTATTAGCCCTGTTTTACAAATGAGGAAATTAAAACCCTAAGATCACACAACTAGTGAGTGTCAAAGTACTCAAGAACATTCAACATTCAAGAACACCTTCAAATTTTTAATTAAATTTTTCAGAAGTTATTTTCATGCTTTGTCATTATTTATTATGATTGTGTTTCACAATATACTAAGAGCCCAATTTAAGGAATCACTTAATTGCTTTATCTTAACAATATCATCATGGCTTCATGACACAAAGCAAGTCAACACAATTCTCCTTAGTCACATTATCCAGGAGGAGGCCATGGACACCAAATAATGGACTCTGGCTCCTCTCACACTTTTGTTTGGAATATAAATTATTAATAACAGGGTGGAAGATCCTAGAAGATTGCAGAAGGGAGCTAGGTGGTGATTCCCAAGCCCTTCATACAAAAAAAAAAAAAATACAGAGAAGAAAAAATAAATCTGAGAGGTTAGTGACAAAACAAATGTGCTAAGATCCAATAATACAAAGTCTGATACCTGGAGAGAAGGTTGATAACTAGAGTAGAAAATAACAAGATTTCCAAACCCAAACCCAGACCAGGGTTGGGGGAGTTTGGAGGGACAACACAGAGAGAAAAATAGAGAAATAGGTAGCAGAAAAACACATGAGCTCACCCCCTGAACAACATTTGGAATGAAAACCAGGAAAAATAAAACATGACAGGAACAACAGTGTCCTTGAAGAAGATCAAGCAGTATAAAGCCAAATTGCTAATATAAAGCCCTGTTGGACACTGTGGCCATTTTGGGTAGCCCACAGTTGACCAGTCACCACCTTAAAACAACAGGGCAAATTCCCACCTCTAGACAGCAGCAAATTAAACCAGAGAACCCCTGTATTCTCTAAAGAATCTGACTAGAAGGAACTTATAGAGAAATGCTATCAACTGAAAGGCACTGAAACCTCCTCTCCCTCACTGCAAACAAGAGGAATACGTTGGAGCCACCAAGAATGGTCTCCAACAACCCAGTACTCTGCTCAGTTGCCACCAAGTCCCCAGTACATACCCACACTTGGGGTGACAGAGCTCAGATCTCAGCAGCAAGGCAGTTTATGATCTGTAAAGAAAGAACAAGGGGGAGTCCTTGTAAACAATATCACTGCCCACTGACACTGGGGGGAGACACAGCTGGAAGTTACACTACTTCTAAGAACTTAAAGAGACTGTCCCCTGATCATGGGCCTCTGTGGGGTCATATGGAGAAAAGCTACCTGAAAAATCCAGTGGCACAGTTGTATGGACTCCCAGATCATGGCTGGAGCTTGAAGAAAGTCACTGCAAGTAGGGGCCTAGTACCCAGGAAGCTAAGTCCTCATTACTACAGGCATTAGATCATTGAAGGCAGAAATTTGCCTGATCCCAAGGAAATAATAAAAAGCCTGACTTGTCTCCCAGCCTGTCCATCAACCACAACTATGGAGTATTACTGGCTGGACACAGCTGTATTCACAATCCAAAGGAAATAGCACTTGCTATTCATAGCCTGGGGCAGAACCCAGAAGAATCCACCAACTCCCCTTGGTACTAACAACAGTACTTCATTGAATTGTGTCAACCAGGGAAAACATTTTTCTACCATACATCACCCTCAGAGAATCCAAAATCACAGAACCTGTGTGTATAGACAGCCATCAGACTCTATGCCACTAAGAAAATGACCATGTATAGGGGAGCAGGAATACAGTAACCCATGACAATCACAACCACAACCTAGAGCCCTGGATTCTGAACCTCTGCACATAAGACAAACATACAACAGACACAACACCATATTCTCTATGCTAGTAGTCACAAGCCCCTCAACTGATGATCCAGAACCAGTTCAGTGGGGGTCCATAGCAACTAGGGAGTAACTCCTGGGCTCCAGCACCCAAAGTCAAAGATGATGTACATCCTCAAAATGTTCAAATCCTAATGAAGATTCAACAAGAATTTTCCTCACCAGGGCAAAATTTACTATAAATTATTCAAACACACAATTCGATCATATACATCACCCTTTATCTTCATTATTAGTTGTTACCATATTAATTCATTTTGATTTATTTCTTCTAACACTTTAAAGCATTAATTGGAAGTATTCTCCCTGTCTTTATCTTCCTAGCTGTAGTTCACACTTGTTCTTCTTACCCCTTATTCTCCCTCTCACAATGACTCCTACTATCCTCAAATTACCACCATCCACCATTTTCTCTTTTTTCCCTTGGTCAGTATCATTCTATTCTATCTTTTCTTTCTTTTATTCAATCTATTGCCAAATCTCCATCCCCCTTTTAGCCCTCATATACTATTGTAGCTATTTTACTATATTTTAAAACTAATTCTTTACCTGTTTCAGAACCTTACCCCAAGTTTGTACCTGGGTTAGTGGAACAGTAGAGAGAAATATCAACAGATTTTTCACTTTTCATAAGGTTGAATAGTACATGGCTTAGTTCAGTGATTTTAGCAAATAGGGTTTATTGGCATCTCCCCAAATGGACATGGTACTGAAATTAACAGAGGTCAAACACTGAGTTAAACTATTAGTGCCTGGATATTCATACAATACAGGGATCTAGAAACAAAGACGTTTACAAAGTAGTCCCTAGCTTAAAAAAGAAGCAATGACCATCGCAATACATTAGATATACAAGCAATGTGAACAAAAGGGAATGAACCACATTGACCATCCCATTACACTTCAACAACTGATTCCATTGACAGCACAGCAAGGGAAATGTCAGAGAAAGAATTTAGAAAGTCCATACTTAAAATGTTTATGAGCTAAAATTAGTTGAAGGAGTGAAATTGGAGAGCTAATACAGGAACTGAGAGATCACTTCAATAAAGAGATAGAGATTCTGAAAAATAAACAAATTAAAATCCTGGAAATGAAACACTCAATAAACCCAATGGACAATTCAATGGAAAACATCACCAAAAGATTAGAACACTTTGAAGATAGTTTTTCAAGACCCAAAGACAAAGTACATAATCTTGAAAATAAAGTTGACCATATAAAAAGATGTTAAGAAACCATGAACCAAATGTTTCCAAGAATTCGAAATAACATCAAGAAAACAAATTTAAGAATTCATGGGATTGATGAAGGCTCTGAAATATAAACTAAAAAGATATATAATCTTTTCAGTGAAATAATATTAGAAAAATTTCCAAACCTTAAGAACAAAATGGAAATTCAAATACAAGAGGTATATAGGACTCCAAATATACAAAATCACAATAGAGCTGCTCCAGGACACATTATAATAAAAATGCCTAATATACAGATTAAATAAATATAGAATCCTAAAAGTTGCAAGAGAAAAGTAACTGGTAACACTTAGAGGCAAACCAATTGGGATTTCACGTGCTTTCTCAATCTAGTCTAATTGCCAGGAGTGGTATGAATAATATATGACGAGTTTGGAAAAAAAGTGGATGTTAAACAAGAATAACAAACCGAACAAAATTAAGATTCAGAATTAAAAATGGAACAAAAACCTTTCACAATAATTAGAATTTAATAGAATTTTTCACCACAAAACCTATACTGTAGAACATAGTCAAGAAATATTTCATGAAGAGGAAATAAAACTTAAAAAATGAAAACATGCATAGGGTACATTACAGTAGACAAAAAGTCAATTAAAGGAGGAAAACGTCTGAAATAAACATCAAAGATAAACCAAAATGGCAATAAATACAAATCATCTTTCTAAGACAGTAGAATAAATCGAACAAATTTTCTTTGTGTATGAATAAAGTGTAACTCCACATCATATACAACCAACAGACTCGGAAGTTATACTCCATGTATTATATCAAAATACATTTTATTGTCATGTATAACTAAAAAGAACAAATCAAAAATTTGAAAAGAATTGTGCTGACTAAAACTTCATACTAATTTAATTCTGAGTCATGAATTTGTCCATAGTTTTTCCTTGCTTTTTCTTCCTTCCTTTTTTCATCCTTTGTCCCAGATCAGCTGTAGCATAAATGAAGGCATAGGAGACTTCGAGTCAGAAAATCTGATTTTAACTATTGCTTCTGTAATTTGTTAGTTGTGCAACTTAGAAAAATCTTTTTTTTCAAAAAGAAGTCTTTTCATTTCACTCTGGCCCAGTTTTGTTTGTGACATGGGGCGAATATTTGAATTTAAAAATATTTTTAATGATTAAAAGATGTATATGAAATTAGATTCTATGCTTTGTCCACATATGTTAGCTATGTTATGCTTTATATGCAAAGAAACAAAGATTCATTTTTTTAAATAAAAAAACCATTTTTCTACAATAGTATTCAATGTAAACAGTCTAAACTCTGCAATTGAAAGACATTGATTGGCAGATTGGAATAAAAGCAAGACCCAACAATATGGTGGTTGCAGAACAATCATTTTGCAGGCAAAGACATCCAAAGGCTGAATGTGAAAGAATGGGGAGATATATTATGCAACATATAAACAATCAGGGGTAGCCATTCTCATATTGGGCAAAGTGGACTTGAAGCCAACATTAATCAGAAGAGACAAGGTCACTTCATACTCGTTATGAATTATAAATATCTATGCCCCAAACAATGGTACATCTGTTCATAAAACAGACTCTTCTAAATATTAAGACTAAAATAGGCCACAATATAATAATACTGAATGACTTCAACAACCTTTCTCACCACTAGATGGATCATCTAGCTGAAACAGGGAAAATTTCCTCAGACTTAAAAAATACTATTAACCAAATGAACTTAACAGATATCCATAGAATATTTCATCTTTCCACAACTGAATTCACCTCCTTCTCAGCAGCACATGGAATATATTCTAAAATAGATCATATTTGAATTTACAAATTAAATCCTAGCAAATACACAAAAATAGAGATAATTCCTTGCATCTTATCAGATCATAATGGAGTGAAATTAGAAATCAATGACAAGATGAAAAACAGAATCCACTCTGACACTGGAGACTACAAAATACAGTTTTGTATGATTAATGAATTGCAGAAAAAATCAGGGTAGGAAAAAAAACAATTCTTACAAACCCATGAGAAAAATGATACAATATATCAAAATCTCTGGGATAGTATAATGCAGTTCTAAGAGGAAAATTTATAGTGTTGCATTCATAGTGAAAAAAAATAGAAAAATACCTAGTAAATAATCTAACTTCTAATCTAATCTTCTGCACTTGAAGACCCTAAAAAAAGAAAAAGAGACCAATACTGAGTCAGTATGACAGAGGAAATAATTAAAAATCATAGCTTAAATCAATGAAATAGAGAATAAAAAAGGTGTAAAGGATACATGAAACAAAGTTTTTAAAATGATAAAAAAATGATAAATCTCTAGCCAAGTTAACCAAAATAAAGAGAAGACTAAAATAAATAAAATTAGACATGAAGATGTAAATATCACTACAGACACAACTGAAATTCAGAGAATCATCACACACTATTTTGAAAATTTATACTCCAACAAGCTAGAAAAATCTTGAAGTTATTGACAAATTGCTTGAGATATATGACCTAGTGAAATTGAACCATGAGGTATTGAAGTATAGAATACCTAAACAGATCAAATTCAAGTAACAAAATTGAAAGAGCTATCAAAAGTCTTTCAAAAAAGAAAACCCCAAGACCAGATGGATTTTCATCTGAATTCTACCAGACCTTTAAAGAAGAACTAATATCAATCCACCTCAAATTATTCCATGAAACAGAAAAGGAGGGAACACTTCCAAACTAAGTTTATGAATCCACTGTCACCCAGATAACCAAACCAGACAAAAGACATCAAGGAAAGAAAATTTCAGACCAATATCCTTGATGAATATAGATGCAAGGAAACAAACAAACAATAACCCCCTCACACACATTAAAAAGATAGTGCCCCATAAACGAGTGAATTTCATCTCAGGGATGCAAATTTGGTTCAACATTTGGAAATCAATAAATGTAATTCATCACACAAAGAAAGACAAGAATCCCATGATTGTCTCAATAACTGCAGAAAAAGCACTAGACAAAGTGCAGTACCCATTTTTGTCTAAAACATAAAAAACCTAGGGATAAAAGGAATTCATCTCTATATTGTAATGGATTTATATGACAAACCCAAGGCCAACATTATGCTGAATAGAGAAAAACTGAAAGCATTTTCTTTAAAAACACGAAAAAGACAAGGATAGCCATTTTCACCATTCCTATCCAATGTAGTCCTTGAAACTCTAGCAAGAGCAATAAGGCAAGAGAAAGAAATTAAATGGATACAAATAGGAAACGAGGAGCTCAAATGATCTGTTTGCCAATGACATGAGCCTATATTTAGAAGACCCAGAAGCTCCACAGATCACAAATGAATTTAGCAAAGTAGCAGGATGCAAGATCAATACTCATAAATCAATCATGTTCCTATACTTCAATGATGAATCTGCTGAATAAGAAATTAGGAAAACTATCCCTTTCAAAATGACCTCAAAAAATACAATACAATGCAATAAAATAGTCTGGAATCAATCTAACAAAACAGGTGAAGGATCTTTGTAATAAAACTATAGAACACTAAAGAAAGAAATTGAAGAAGACCTTAAAAGATGGAAAGAGCTCCCATGTTCTTGGATAGGCAGAACTAATATCATCAAAATGGCCATAGTATAAAAAGCACTATACAGATTTAATACAATTCCCATCAAAATTCCAATGATATTCTTGATGGAACTAGAAAAAGCAATTATTAAATTTATTTAGAAAAATAAGAGACCCAGAATATCCAAAGTGATCCTTAGGAAGAAACGTAAAGCAGGAGGCATAACAATCCTGGACTTCAATTTATACTACAGAGCTACGATAACAAAAACCGCATGGTATTGGCACAAAACAGGCATGAGACCAATGAAATAGAATATAAGACATAGAGACAAACTGACATAAATACAGTTACCTGATACTAGACAAAGGTGCCAAAAATAAATGTTGGAGAAAAGATAGCCTTTTAAACAAAAGGTGCTGAGAAAATTGGAAATAAACATGAAGAAAAATAAAATTTAACCCCTATCTCTTACGTTGCACGAAAGTCAACTCAAAGTGGATCAAAGATCTAGTCATTAGACCAGAAACTGCAATTTCTGTAAGAAAATATAGGCCCAACACTCCAACATGTTAGCACAGGAACCAGTTTCCTTAACAAGATTACTAAAGCACAAGAAATAAAATAAAAAGTCAATACGTGGGAGGGCATCAAATTAAAAATCTTCTGCATACAAAAGAAACAATTAAATGTGTGAAGAGCCTACAGAATGGGAGAAAAATCTTTGCATTCTGCTCCTCAAATAAGACATTAATAACCAGAGTATACAAAGAATTTTAAAAAAACTTAACACCAAGAAATAATAATAATAACACAATCAATAAATGGGCAAAAGAACTAAAGAGACTTAAAAGAAGAAATATAAAGTCAACAAATACATGTAAAAATGCTCAACATCTCTAGCAATTAGGGAAACACAAATTAAAACTTCATTGAGATTTCATCTCACTGCAGTCAGAATGGCAATTATACAGAATACAAAATGCAATAAATTTTTGCAAGGATGTAGGGGAAAATGTACACACATACATTGTTGGTGGGACTGCATATTAGTGCATCCACTCTGGAAAGCAGTATGGAGATTCCTCAAAAAGCTTGCAATGGTACCTCCATCTGAATCAGCTATTCCACCTCCTGGTACATATCTAAAAAAGCTAAAATAAGCATAATACAGTGATATATAACCACATCACTATTCATAGCAGCACAGTTCACAATAGCCAAGTTATGGAACAATCGAGACATCCTTCAAACAGATGAATGGATGGATGTATTCATTCACAATGGAGTATTACTTAGCCATAGCAGGTCACACAAAATGCATACACACACACACTTACACACACACACACAAACACCATTAGAAAGTTATTCTCTGTCAATATTCATTATGTAAAGTTTTCTATGATTTCTAAAATAACCATGACCACTTGGTGCTCTTAAAACATCACCCAATTACTTCTCCCATCTTAGGAAATAATTTCCTAAATTCTACAGAATGGAAATTCTACAATGAAAATTTTGAGAACAAAGACATTGTGATAGGTTATTGGATTCTAGGATTGGGACTTATGGGTAAATCAATTAATAATTCCCCACAGTGAATGAAATAAGGTTCTAGCAACTCTTATATACCTATTTTAATTATACTGCCACAAGATTTTTGAACTGATTTCCATTCCTCAAAATCTCACAGATTTCCCAACTAGATAATAAAGCTCATGGGCCCCAAACTTCTTAGGAAGAATTACACTGATATTAACAATGCATTTAGCTGCAGTCTCCGTTTCAACATTCTGATTCTTTGTGTCAGTCTACAATCTATTAGACTTTAAATTACTGGGACATGCCCAATGTTTTATTTTGTTATATATTTGTTTCATTAATTTATAATTTACATATTACACATTGACTTATATAAAGTCCATGCTGGAATTTAAAAAAAATATGTTGTGATATGCTGTTGTAAGTAATATTTTCATGTTACTTTTTGCCTGTTTTCTATTTTAGCACATTCATTGTGGTGAATGTTCATAGCATTATAATTGCTTAGCCATTGAATGATAATATTTGTTAGTGAAAATTGGAAGTTTTATTTGTAAAATTCTGCAAAATTCATTTTTCTATTTCTAATATTTGCTGAAGTTAAATAAATTTTTCAAGCCATTGATGTAAAAAAGAATATATATTCATATAGACACACAGAGAGAGACTGTGTATCATACTTGATTTTCTTTAAAATATTTAATTCTAGTAGCATGTACATGACAATGTTCGCTGGTCTATAGGAATAATATCCTTCTCTTTTTATCATTTTACTTTTTCAATAATACCTGACCAAATAATAACTTGCCAAAGAGACACACAGACACATAAGGGATATTAAACAGATAGTTTTGGATAAAGGGTCCCTTAGAGTACTGTCATTCTGTACTTACCAAAATTGATTACCTGTAGGTATAGAGAAGACTGCTTGATTTTCAACAAGAAAGGCTAATTTATGTTCTTTCCCCATTTGTAAACTTTTGCTGAATATTTAGTATTCATCATTTTGTGTCCTGACAAAAATCTGCAAATATTTGTAATGTTTCATTGTTTACAAATTTCATTTGTAATGTTGCCTGTTTTGAAAAAAAATCTACCATTTTAAATTCATAACAAGTTTTCTTTGCAATACGAGGATGTTACTTTTATCAGCATTGTTATCTTTGCCATAGGGTAACATACTCACACTATTCCTTACAATATTTCTGACAACAGAGTGAACTTAGTTTTTTATACTAAAAGTATTTGGTTCTCATATCTTCTTTTAGGTAATCGTGGAAGGAGACACGAGGGAACTATGATTTAATTCATATCTTTTCAATTCCAAATAAGTCTTATCAAGGTTACACAGCTTGCTGCTCTTTGAAACACAGTTGCTGCTATACAAGTTGCCAATTAATATCATATTTAATTGTAAGAGAATGTCAAAAATTATTATATTTTATGTACATTATATTTAAAATATATTTTATCATCTAACTCCATAATCCTATTGTGTACTTCTAATGTCAATATGCATCTTCTTTAGTTTACTTTTGTAGAGCAAAATCTTCGATCCCTTTTTCTTTCAACTAAAAGTTAAAAATCAAGTTTTCTGTAGAATTAAAATAGGATTTATAGGTTCGGGTACTCTGAAGAGAATGAAAGCTAATTTATAGATCAATATCCATTAAATAATACTAGATATCACTTCTATACTTGGTATAAAACATAATGACTAGGTTCAAAAATAAATTCATTATTTCCTAACAATTCAACACTAACAAGTTAGAGTGTCTTTTTAATCCTAGTTATCTGGATTCATATTTATGATTATTCCTAGAACTTTATAAGTTTAATTTTAAACAATTGGAGTTCTTAAAGGAATTTCGGTATATTTGACTTTCACCTAGAGTCTATTATTTTCTAGAATAGTGACTAAAATCTCAAAATGCTGTTCAACATCTCTTCATAATTCATTCCTACTTATATTATTTATCCTACCACTTTCTACATTTCCCTTTTTGGATCCCAGACTAAAGTGAATTACTGGAAATTTTCACATTCTCACCATCATTATCTCGCTTCCCTTCCCTTCCCTTCCCTTCCCTTCCCTTCCCTTCCCTTCCCTTCTCTTCCTTCTCTTCTCTCTTCTCTTCCCTCTGAGTTAAATTAATTATTGTTATTACAAATCCTAGTTCAATAATTATTAAAAGCATAACTTTTCTAGAAATATTTATTTTATGACTCCACTTCAAATTATTTCTACATTATAACTTGTCATCAGATTTTACATCTAATTTTGTTTTAGCCTTTGAAAAAATTGTGAATTGCATTAGAGAAAACATCAATTTTTATTTTCCTCTCAAATTTCTGGATCCAAACCTAGGACTTCACATAGTTAGGCAAGACTTCTACCAGTGTGTTACACCCCCAGCCTGGGAAAACACTAAATTGTATTCCTGTTTTTATATCTGCATTGCCCAGTTCTACTAATGATGGTTTTCTGATTATGCTTAGTATCATCTGCTTTCTGAATGATCTATGATATAATTACTTTGAGCTTATTTCAGCAGTAAAATTTAATTGTGCATACACACTTTTGTCTATGTGTTTGCATTTTGCCAGTTGCCTGCTTCTTTACAGCTTGCATGACTGGTATGAAAATGTCAATGGGAACCATTTAACTATGATATTTTAAAAACATTTAAATCAGAAACTTAGAAAGTCTACATAAAATAGTACATTGATAGATTGCATGCAAAGAAAGAAAGAGGGACAAAATCAAAGAAAATCACAACAGCATGTAATGTTATTAGAAAATAAGCATCTTGTTATTTAATTAATGCATTCTTACTCATTTGAATACTGAATCTGACATTGTTAGACTAGGTTCCCTTAATAGTTATTGCTTCAATTATTTCACAAACATCACATTACTCAATGAATAATAAATCTTTCTAGAAAGTTTCTTTAAACTTCATTCATACATTCATTAGCATAAAAGAGCTTTTTAAAGAAAATATCACAAAATAAATATATGACATTTGATAAGTGCTCAAATAGAATTTGTAGACAAAATGGGAGAATACATAACTTGGGGTTTAGAGAAGAATTCCTGAAGGGAATCAGGCTTTGAGCTGATACCGTGGGCTGACAAATGGAAGCCGAATGGAAAATAACAAAAGTAAGGAGAGGGAATGCATGCTTGAGCCTCGCAAGACAAAATCAGAGCAATCACTAGATCTAGGCACTAGCAATCCATCAAGCATGTACATGCAACATGCCAGTCTCGAGAAAAATGCTAAGAGTCTAGAGGTAAAAATGGATGTGTCTTTTTAAATAAAACATTTTCGTGGGGGACCCCAAAGAGAAAATCAGCTGATTATATGTGTCATTATTGCCATTCATTTGCTGTGTCACTGATGTTTGCAAGATACTACAGAAAATTGAAAATGGGATTAGATAAGGACAAATTAACTTGCCCAGTGAATTATACATAGGCCTTATTTATTCCACAAGTTTTAACTGAACATCTTTTGAGTAAGCAAAAATTAAGACTTTGGGATGACAGGATCCTTAAGGGAAAAGATTCTATTATTAGAGATTTTTAGTCTGACACTCTTAGAAAGCAGTAAGAAGTAGGTTAGAGTAACCTAATGAAGAGCACATGTCAATAGTTCTCTGGACACTCAGATAAAAAGTTCCACATCAAAGGGACTAAGTCATGCTCAGAGTGGAGCGGGAATCAGTGGCCCTGATTCTTTAATAACACACTACTACTCATTGACAAGCAATGAGTCATGCAAAAGCATGAGTACTGCCAGGTATCTTTACTCCCAGTCCAATCATCTAAGGACCAACATGGTTATTTATGCGTTTCTAATGTTTAAATTCGAAGCAATCCCACTAAGATGTAGCCCACAGTTTAGAAGATTCATTGAAACTTGTGAATTTGCTACAGAAGCCCTCTAAGTCTCAAAAGTCAAAATCCCTGTAGTCATTCTCACTAACCTGCTTTAACAAGTTATCCAAATTATTGTTATGCACATTAATGTTTGAGAAGCACTCTGCAAAAGATCATGAATTGAACATTGTATTTATATAATAAATAAAATAAAGTTTATTTTCAGAATAATGTCTTGCAAAAATAGTTATAATTGTTTTCATTTTATTCTTTGAATTATTTAATGACATTTCTTCACAAGAAAATCTGCTCTTTTCATCAAACCAGCAAACTCATATTTTGCTGATATATCATAAAGGTTTTCTTTTGTATGTAAGTCAAATCAAAATTTGAAAAAAGCAAAAGTATATTAATGTCCTATTCATTGCATTGAATTTTCTCTTAACTATTTTACCTATAAAGCTTTATATTCTTATTAGTCTTTCCATTTAAATTTGTAATAAAAAATATAATGAAATGCTTACTTAGAGTTATTTGGTATCTTGAAGTATTGGAAGAATGTTATTCTTACAAACATGTAAGGATACCATGGGATCATATTTAATTAGTAAGAATGCATTTTATCTTCTGTATTATACTATATCTTGATGTACACAGCACTTCATACATTATGCATGCTGTAATTTGATGTACAAAGTAGAATTAGTGAAATTTTTCTACTTAGAAGGTGGTGTTGCCTACAATAATATTTTCAGGGAAGTGAAGAACATGCAATTATCTTTATAATTATCAAAACCATGACACAATGTGATTTGCCCTATATGTTTACTTTTGAGTTTTCTAATACTGAAAATAACGGGAATTACTGCATCATTTCTAAAATGCATTTAGATTTTTCCATTCTCAATACAAGTCATGGAATCTATGATTTGATATACTAAATCACCAAGAACTAGGTGAATATTTTAGGCATGAGATAGATGCCCAATTTTTTGTGGCTATCAAAATCTGTGAAGGACAATGGTCACTATCATGCATCACTTCCCTAAGTGTCAAATTATGCAGTAACTTACAAGTGTGGAGGAAGCCCAGCAGAGGTAGGAGATAAAAATAAAAACTTACATTTCCTAAGTGGTACTCCAGGCCAGTTGATAAAAATCTCAATAACAGTTTAATTTGTCAAGGAGAAAGAGGGGCACACAAGAGGATTTATATTAGAATAAGTTTATAATTTTTAAATCAACCTCTAAAGTACATACTCTCAGTGCTAAATGGAGAAATTTGTCATCATCATAGCTTATGAAACAGTGGTTTTATCATCATTGAAATTTAATTAATTGAATTATATCAAAATAGTGTATAATCTTATAGTCATGTATCACTTTTATGTCTCTATTTGGTGATATGTTTTAGTGTGCAATATAATACACTAAATATTATAAAATAATTTTATTATGTTTATAGTTTTGTGCAAAATATTATCATGTAACCTAGTTTATGAAGTTTTTTTTTTTTTTTGAAGTACAAGTAGCACTTTATTTAGTCACACTGAGAGTCATACATGTGTTAGAATACTTTCGTGGGTGGGAAATACATGCCCTTGATAAACATGTGCCTCAAGAAAAAAGGATTAAAATTAAGGACTTTCTAAAGGCCAGAGGGGCCTTTGTGAGGATCACATGGCAAACGCATAAAAGGACACAGCAGGCAATTACTAAAGGCTGCCTTCTTTTACCTCTTCCCTCAAGAGCAGGAATGGAGGCTAAAGTTTCAGGTGCCCTGTCCCCCAAGTCCTCTTGGAACCTTCTTCCTATGTTCTATTATAAAGCCAGGAAATAGGTAATCCAGCTGTGAGATGATCCCCCTCCGCCTCAGTTAGGAAGCCAGAGTTCCAGTGAGAGCCCATGTTTCAAGTCACAGATCAGTTGAAAAGCTGGAAGACTAAAAAGACTGGTCCTTTCCCTGCAGGAAGAAGTGGGCAGAGTCTGGCAGGGCCCTCTTGGCCCAGGAGGAGCTCGAGGGTAGCTGACCTTCCAGGTCCAAAGGCACTTTCTAGCTAGAGGCATAAGTAGAGGTTAGGGACTTTTTCCTCTAAAAGCAGAACTGAGCCTGGGACTGCAGGCTGAAGGCACTTAACCCTGGGCCAGCAACGTGGGTCTGGAGCACAGGCTTCTCACTCACCCCTCACTGGCTCTCAGTGCTCCTGACGCTGCCAGCTGTGGCCCAGGGGTAATGTGGTCATGGTGCAGCTGAAGGAGCTGCCCATTTTCAAGGGGTCAGTTTCCAGGGGCAAAGGACACAAACCAACAGTGCCCTCAGGTGTTCTTTAAGGGAAAAGCGATTGAGATGGAAGTCAGACTGATCTTGAGACCCTGCTACACAGAAACCCCTGGGGCAGGGGGCTTCGGTTTCAGGGAGTCTCAGTGCTCGCAAGCTCACGCACACTCCTCGTTCGACTGATTTCAGGCTGATGTGCTGGGAAACTGAGGTGCTTTGGAACTTGGGTGCACAGGATGTCTTGTATACTTCAGATCTTAGCCGTGCCACCACACCCCCACTCCCAGTGTGGTGCTGGGGACTAATCCCAGAGCCTGTGCAGGGAGGCAGTCACCTACCACTGAGTGGCACCCCGTCCTCTCAGTCCAACCCTGTGTTAGGATGTACCTCTGCAGTAGAGTGCTGTCTAGCTTGCAAGAGGACCTGGATTTGATTCCTGGGACCATTCTGAAAAATAAAAATTCTCTAGGTGCTATTCCTGGGATCTACAGGAATCTCAGACATACTCAGTTACATATTCTTTGGAGGTAGGAAAGGAAAAAGCATGGGGCAGGCAAGGGGGGCTCATTTACTTCTTCTCAACTGGGGCTCCAAACTAATGCTTTCACTTTGCACATATGTTCAAAACTGTTCTGGACTTAATAGCTTGTCTTGACAATTTCCCTTTAGTCTATTCACAGCTGGGGATGGATCAAAAGCTGGGATTGCTTAGCCCACGCCAAGCAGGTTTCACTGTGAGATACCCTAGGAGTTTAACTCCAGCATTTTCTTCCTAGGTGTCCCATCTAGACAGTGCAAAGCAGTGGAGCATGGGAGGAATGTGGAAGAAATCATGCAAGGGCAAGGAGACAGTCCTCAAAACCAAAGCAATCTCTCCCATATTACTGATGCCAGAAAAACTTGGAGAACTTGATAGAAAAGCAGATACCACCTCCAAATCCTTAGCTGAGGAGGTGCACAGTCACATCAAGGGGTAGGGTGGAAGGAACTGATGGATTCCATCTAAGGCAAAAAGATGAAGAAAAGAGAAAAACCTAAAAGGGGGGCAGAGAGGGGCCTAGGAAACTATGGGTGGAAACTGAGCAGAAACATGAAAGAAAAGAACTGTAAAGCAACAAACACGGCTCACGGAGTGGCTGGCCAGGTGTATGACCTCAGTGAGACAGCAGCATATTGGCAAAAGTCTTTATAAACCCTGGCTCTCCCTGAGGTCTCTGCTTCCAGAGCACCAGATTATCTAAACAAAATTCTCAAAAAATTCCAAGAGTAGGCCAGGCAAATGGGCCAAGAGACAAGAATCTCTGCAAGGGAGGCGGGCTAAGTGTAGCCCTGCAACACCCTTGTGGATGCAGCAGCTCATAAGGGTCTCAAGATCAGACAGACAAGTTCTGGCATCCCCAAACCAGGGGTGGGCTCACTAGTCGGAATTCTTACGAGTGCAGTGATTCTCGCCTGGAGAGAACGACTTCAACCTGGTCAGAGTCCAGAGTCGGCTCTGGCGCTTTGCAATCTCCTCCTGGATACACAACTTGAGGGCCTCTCGCATGGGTAGATCCAGAGGCGTGTGTGCTGACACTTCCTCACTCACCCTTCCTGGGTCATCGTCCTACGTGGAAGAAGAGTCAGGAAGCTCAGGGTCTGGTTTCTTTCAGAAAGGCAACCAACCTTCCCTGTCCCCAGGCAACACTCTCACAGAACTCCATTTGGCTCAAGGCTTCTGGGCAGTGCCTGTCATTTCTCAGGTGTCCCCTGCAGTAGTGATTCTAAACGGGGGTCACAGTCCTCCCTGTTCTCCCCGCTGACAGTCACTGAGGCAGGACTGAGTTGTGCTCTCGAGCACCGCCTGGCAGTTCTGTGCTGTCATGTGGGGCAGTCTTCGCACTGGCCCTGAGGCAAACAGTGGCGCCGGCTCTGGCAGTGATTTCTACCACAGCCCGGGACCTTCAGGCTGCAGCTGTTTCCATGAGGCGTACCTGATACACGATAACTGACGTGACCTCCATTGTCCGCCTCGTTTTCTAAGCAGAAGAGCTGGTGGCCAGAAGGCTCCAGCTCGGAGCCACCACTACTGCTGCTTTCACCGGACTCCTCACAGTCTCATCTCCGCGCAGTGGCAGGTACACCTGCAGGTCGGGCTTGCGCGGCCGCGTGGGCGCGGGCGTGTGCCGCCTCCTCGCCTTCTCCCTGGCCTGCTTCACCTTCTTGTCGTAGTCGTCCCGAGCGATCTGGTTCCGTCGGATGTGGTGCACCAAGCCGTGGCTCATGTCCAGTCGCCCGCCGGGCTTGCAGCAGAGCCCTGGTCCGGGGTCCGGCGCCGCCTCCATCTGGAGCCCGCGGTGCGGAGCCGCCGCCGCCCCGCCGCGACCTCGCGGCAGCCCTCGCCCCTGAAATTTTTTAAATTGATATGGATTCACTACTCTTTTTCATAGTTCAGAAATAAAAGAATCATATAATTTATGACCTACTAATTTAAGTGTTAAACAAAAACTTAGTATATTCTATATAGGTATGTTTTTCCTGAACATTTAGAAGCTCACATGTATATGAGTTTTCTAAATTTCTAAAACCTTCCTTGTTTAACAACTCTCTGTACATATTATCTATTTTTTACATGTTGCAAAGATTCCTTTAACTTTTAAAATTCTGCTTTTCTGCTCTTATAAATATTTGTAATCTATTTTCTAATATCTAAAATAGGCTTCCATTCCATTTTGCTATGTATTATTGATCATTTCATTATACATGTGCATATACATATATTCTTTTCCTAAATTGTAATGAAATACAAAGTTTCAGAATTTATTTTCCACTACTAGAAATACTTTAACAAATTAGGTACACTTGCTTTAGGTCACATTTTTATTTCACATCAAATGTACTTTAGATAATACAATAGGGAAATGTCAGTGGAAATCCATATAGACATACAGAGTGACCTTCTTTTCTTTTGTAGTCTTAGCTCTAAAATCAATTAAATGTGGACAAAGGGAGTCTGAAGATACCAACTGAGTTAACATTGTTTTATTGCTATTGGCCTGCCTTTACAACTGAAACACAATTTAGCCATATGTCAATCATATTTCAACCTCAAAGCCTTTATTATTTTTCATTAGATTATGACTTTCTTCTCAGCTTAAATGGATTGGAAGATTGAAATGCTATTTTACATTTTCTACGTCCAAGACAAAAATACAAAACTAATCTAAAATGAGGCAAGTGTGCAACATATCAACTTAGTCAATCACTATTGATATAATATTCAATTCTATCTGTATGCTAATACTGATTTTTGTCTGGAAATTATTTTTTCAAATATAAGTCAACCAAGAACATGAAGCATTAATATAATTTCAGTGAACAAATATGGATGATTTTTAGCAAAATGATATCAGTGATTATATTTTAGCAATATCTAGCTAAAAAGAAAAGTCACAAAAATCTTTCCAAAATTTCTCTACATTCATTTTGAGTACTCAAGATATTTTTTGAAGTACAAAGTAGGAGCTATATTTTGATATAGGTTGTTGAAGCAATATTTTCATCTTAAAATAAAATATAAAAATCTCTTGATCATAAGAGTTAAGAAATATTTTTCATTAGAAGTATTTTAAAAGGAAAAAGTATTAACTATTTTGACTTGTCCTCTAAGGAGGATAAATTTTCTAGACTTTATTATTTTTCTTCACTAGGAAATTTTATAGTTAATTTGAGAAAAGATCCAGCCATGCATTCTACATGAAACTTTCATTTATAACATTTTGTAGCAATTAGAACTAGCCCATTTGTATTTATATTTTAGGTATTATATAATTATATTTTATATTTAGATATACTGTCCACATGTAATTTGCATATTGTCATCAGAATAAATGTATGAATGATTATACTAGCTTGTTTACTTTTATAAAACAACAACTATGGTGTAACTGAATTTGTTGTCAGAAATTGGTGTAGATATTTTTGCTAACTAATGTCAACATTAGGATTTACCCTTATCTGGTAAATAATTTTATTCATTTTATGTGTGAAAGAATGAGAGAAATATAACTTTGTTATCTTTCTGAGACATGTTTTTCAAGTGACTCCAGTTCTAAAGAATTTTAGAATTTATTCCCATCTTTTTCTAATTTTCTTTAATAATGTCTTTATAAACTTTGCTTTTGAATTTTTGACCAAGTTATGCTTATAACTTGCAAATTTATCTTCACCACTGATTGTTTTCCTGTATTCTTGTGTATTATTATCAATAGTCTAGTCGACACCTTACCTTGAATATCTAATAGCTCCTTAAACTAAACATACCAAACATTATGTACTTCCTTTTATCATTGTACCATATTTTCACTGTCCTCCTGTGTATGTTAAAGTGCTTCATGCTTATTTTTTAGTAATCTATCTATTAGCAATCAACAAAAAAGGATGGGTCTAACTCCTAGTTATAATCATGAATGCTTCAATGACCGGCCTGTATCATGTTCTTTGTGGCTTACATAAGAATTTCCCTGAGATATATATTTAGCAGGAAATTGCTGTTTACAGTGGCTGTATCAATCCATACTTCCATTTCCAGTAGACAAGGATTATGATGGACCCAGATCACAAGACCTGTTCTTTGGCAGCTCTCTAACTTTCTGAACAAAATTAAATATTCATGATTGGAATAAATATTCCAATAAATATTCATGATTGATCATTATATAATTTTGCTTTTCTCCAATTACCAATAACTTTGAGAATAATTTTTAGACTTGTTTACATTTGTTACCCTCTTCTATACATAGCTCATCCCATGTTGTTCACCCTTTTTTCTCTTTATATTGCTCTCTATTTCATAAATATCTTGCATGTTTTATAAAATGTAGTTTACAACAACCTTCCTGCTACTACCTGTATTATACCAATTTTATTTCTGATCGCCCTCTTTCCAACTTTGCTTCATCTTGGACAATCTCTTTATCAAAAAAGTAGCTAAAGTGATCCTGTAAAATTGAAGTCAAACTATGACCTTTCTGCAGAGAATCTTGCATCTGCTATGCACAATGACCAGAGAGTGCCAAGTGAGTTCTCTATACATTGTAGTCCATTAAATCCTCCACAAATCCTTTCATATAGCTGATGGTATCTTTTTGTTTGAGCTGAGACACTGAAACTCAGTGAGGTCACTAAACCTTCCCAAGAATCCACAAGTGGGAACATGGGCAAAATATCTACCTGACTCGAAAGTTCAGGTGGGCCTACTGTTCTGAATTCTGACCTGTTAGGAATTAACTACCTTTCCTCATTATTTTTTTGCAAATAATTATTATAATTTAATTTTAAACTTAAGCATTAACTTTACCAACCAAATACAAAGAGGTCCTATGGCCCATGACACAGACACCAAAACATTAAAGTGTGAGTGCACTTTGTCCATGAACAGAGCCAGCACCTCATTGAATGCTTTCAGGAGGAACTGAAGATTTTTGAGGGTCTCTATGGAAAATCTATCCTGTGCTAGAAGGGCTTTGACTCAACACTTGCACCCAGGCTTTCTGCTCTATCTCAGGTTCCCAGTGAGCCTTGAGTTTGACTGTCTTCAAATCTTTTTTAAAAAAATGGGTGCTGTCTCTCAGAGACACCCACAGGGTGGACTGTGTCCAATGAGGATTAGAAATGTGAAGACATGTCTCAGAAGATGTGCATGATGTGACACTTCCTTGCCAGGGCATTAATAAGCCAGGAGAGGATACATTTGCTGTTATGGATGGGGTGAGAAGCATGAAAAGACCATCTTCATTGTATGGGGATCCCCCTATGCATGTTCACTGACACTCACATGTAAAAGTGTGTACAAACCACAGCCACAACCCCAGCAGTATTGCCACAGTGTCAGCTCAGTCCCATCCTCTCTCTGAACAAAAAGCACCAGGAGAAACAGCATAAATACAACCCAAGTTCTCTCTTGAACTTTTTATTGAGGTCTTTCCCTTTGCTCAATTCTTAGCACGTTAGTACTTCAGGAGTTTGACATGTGTCTTCTGTGTCTCCCATGAAAGTGGAGTATCTGCTAAGGTTAGTCTTGTTAAATATTTGCAGGTAGTAAGAGCAGCAAAAAGAAAGCAAGAGAAAAGGTGACACAACACTCACATTGATTTTAAAATCCATGGCAGAGGGCCTGAATAGGGAGAACTAGCTTTGTAGTCCTGCATGGGAGGGCACAGAGAGTGATTCCACAGGGAATAAATGCCAACTTTGGGACAAAGTTGCCTGCAAGGCCCAATGTCTAAAACCATATTTTAAAGGGAATGTCCTTACTGGAGGACAAACACCACAGGACCTTGGTTGATTTGGTAGCTTTTATTAATAGATAGTACATGACAGTGGGCCATGAAATTGGACAGAATTTAAATCAATATTAGTGGTTGAGAAATGAAAGGGAGCTGGGTTCCAGTTTCAAATATTTAAAGAACCTGGGGGAGAGGACAACAAATTTGTTTTGTGGCATCATTGGTGTACGCAAGGAAAACATGTGATGAAAGAGTTCAGAACATCATGGGTTGGCCATATACAAGGAAGTTTCCTGATTTTGAGAGTTGTCAAATGATAACTGGTTGTAAATAACTTGTTTCACAAGACATTGGAGAATAAACTGCATGGTATGCCAAGAGTCCTTGAAGACAGTCTTGTGACAGTGATTCATTTTAATCCTTGCAACACTAAGATCCTTTTATCTGAGCTTGTCAAGCTTTTGAAAGAGCAGATATATTGGTTCAATATGTTTACCCTTCAGCTCAATACTATTTGTCTCCAAACCTTAATATGCATCCTCGGTGAATGTTGTTCAACTTGTCGTTGCTGTGACCCAAATACCTAAGGACAACTTAGAGAGCAGCTGAAGTTTATTTTAACTTATGGTTTCAGGGGTTCAGATGATGGTGACAAATGACCCAACTCCATTGCTCTGGGTCCAAAGTGAGGCAGAATATCAAGGTGGGAGGGTGTGGCGGAAGAATACTGTTCACCTTATGGCAAGTGGAAAGCAGAGAGAGAGAGGATGCTGGAAGACATTATTGTCTTTTCTGGAGTCAGGAAAGTGTCATCCTGATTCTGGGGGAGGATTTGTTTAACGGAGTGTAGAGAAAGGATGATGGGTAAGCCCGAGGAATTAGTTATTAGGACTACAAAGGCAAGGTGAGGAGTTAGAATTATTTAGTGGACACTTGAAAAATTATCACAAGGAGATTAAAAAGATGATAAGAAGAGGACTTTGAGTGGAAAGACTAATGCTTATCAACCCAGTTAACTGGATAGGCTGAGGTATGAGGGGGGCCTGAGCAAGAGGTTGGTTGAGGCCAACCTGGGCAACAGAGTGAGATTCTAGCTAAAACAAAACAAGACAAAGAGCCTAGTGAGACTCTTCATGTTTGGGGACCTCACAATCAGGGAAGGCAGTGAGGAGGAGAGGAGAGTGGATGCATCTAGGTACCAGTGATGAAAGTTGGATGTGCTGTGGTTTCAGGAAGATGAAGATCAGGTTTATGGAAGATAGTTGAAGAAACGTGAGAATGAGAAAAGAAAGGGGAGTGGAAAGTGTTGGGCCCACAACAATGTGCAGCAGGCCTGGCTGGCCCAGTCCCTTCCTGAGCCTTGAGGATTAGCATGAGGCTGCTGGGAGCCTTTACTTAGCTCATGTTCCCAGGACATGCATTCTTCTCTGTCTGGAAACACTATTTATCTTCATTAGTGAGAACTGAGCAGACCTTTCTAAACAGATGCTGAAAACATAAGAATCATGCACCTGTTATCTCTTTAAAGAAATATATATTGAGAATCTCCAGCACATCTGACCCTTGTAGTTACAATAAAGGACAGGCCCCCCTGCTACCTTGCTCATAACAGGTAACATGCTCCAGAGGTCAATAGACTCTACAGGTGTATATATGGGGGCCCATAGGCAACAAGGAATTCACAGGCTTTCAAAACCATGGAAAGTTCCCCTAGCTTGGAATGTGTTATCAGTTACTCAACTCCCCATTTCACGGTATCCCAAAACCTGAGGTTCTATTTCCATGATCCCTGTGAATAGAGATCTATAGGCTATTTTTCTTTCCATGCTCTGGAGCCTCTGTAGCATGTTCTCTCTAGGGGTGTCATCTAAGGTTTGCAATATAGAGATACTGTTAATAGTTTGCCTCTTCAAACCCCTCCGTACACAAGAGGATGAGTTCAGAAATGTTTTTGTCTTAGCGCCTGCCATCTGGGCAGCCCCAGACATACACAGGGAAGTTGACATCCTTCAGATACCTGATGTCTCTCTGTGCCTGCATCACTAGACGATTTCACTGACAGGTGGGGACATCAGACATGGATGTTCTGGAAGTGCTTAGAAAAGGCAGAACAGGGATTGTTACTGAGCCCTCTTCCTCTTTCAGCTCCCACCCAGGAGGCCTGTCCTCAAGGAACTTTGAGTGGAGAGGTGAGCCCCACCAGGCCAGAGGTGCGAGCATTGTGCACATGCACATGTGCAGTCAAGAGACCAAAGGAAAACTTGTCTGGGGACACAGCTGGGCCCACACTTTGACTGTGGTGACAGTGAAGTCAGATGAACATTTCCTATACCAACTATAGCTTTGTAGCCAATACTGATTCTGAAAAACAAGGGATGCTCGTCCAAGGTAGGGAAGGAAAGGGGAATAGGAAGCCTGAATCCAGGTGTAGGTTGGCAGGGTGTTGTTGGTGTAAAGACAATGGGCCTCTCCATGTTCTCTCTGGGTCAGACTGAACTCAGAGATTCTCTGATATGATGAGGTGAGCAGGATTGGTTCAGTATCAGACCTGCTCTCAGGTCCTGGACTCCTTGACCAGGTGGACTTGTAAGGGTTTACATCTCAATTCCCTCGTCTCAGAGACCTGATAAATAATATCTACATTTATGCATTTGTTATAGCATTAATTAAAATGATTTTCATAGTGACAATAAAGTAAATAAAATTGTCCAATAGAAGCATTGACTTTTTAATATCAAGTCCTTAGGATTTTCTGCTGAAATAAAACAAAATGATTTCTAGGAATTTTTTCATCTGATATAGAACAATTTTTCAATAACAATATTAATACTGGACCCAGAACTCTTGTGTCCTGACATATCCAGCTCATTTTTCTCCTTTTCTCCTCTCTTTGAAACCTTCATACAGAAAGTGCACAAATTGGTCTCCCTGATGGTTCTGCACTAAGATTATCCTCTCCGTCTGTCTCCATGGCCGTGTCCTCCATGTCCTTCTTAGAAAGATTCACTTTGCTCAGATGTGAAGACCAAGTTTTCAGCCCCTCAAACCCACTTCACCTGGATCATGTTCATCTTACTCTTTGTCACTCTCAATATAACCTTCCCGAGCCTCTTCTGTTCACATAAGGTGGTGGAGACCCTCATTGCAGGAGGAGGCAAAGATCACGCCAGATGAGGAACCTGCCTTGCACAATGACAGCTCCCTTGAAAGTGCTCAGTGAGATCAGGGGTTCTTTTTTCCTGGCATGCATGTGATAACATGGTGAAAGAAGAACCCACCCAAACTGGAGTGTGATGCTCTTGAAGGTTCAGCTGCTAACAAACATGGGTCTCAAGTCCCTGTTCTCATTGATGACACAAGTGTCACAAGACAGACGATGATCAAAAGAAAGTTATGGTTTAATAAGTGGCAAACAGCATGCAGATTTCCTGACCTTCAAACTTCAGGTACAGAGGCGATCACATTTGTGGCTGTGGGTTGCATTACTCTTTTTAACTTTCTCTTTATGATTGTAATTCCTCATGTCGTGCCTTCTCTTCACCAATTTTTCGAACAGCTGATAGAACTTCTATCTGATCTTACTTCCATCTTCTTGAGTTACTACCCAGTCAGGACCTCTAATCTGCATTTCTTGTTTGTACTTGGCTGTCTGTTATGTCCTGATGTACTCTGTAACAGGCACAGGGAAGCTCAGTCAGACTAGGGTCCTATGACTATGAAGAGCATCATTTAAACACCTGCTACCCTCCCTGATATCACACACTTCTTAGGGTTTTTTTTTTTTTTTTGGCCTTCTGTCCCAGCTTCCTTGACTCCACTGTCTCTTTCATAAGTCACTGGCACATTGTTCTGTCTCTTGGGCCTGCCTTGAGAAACAAGACTGAGTTAACCCTGGACTGTTCTCTTGGAATGCAAATGAAAAGTGTTAAAATTGATGAGAAAGAGCCAGCCGTGATTACAAACACTGAATTGCAAACTGGGTTCTCCGTGGGGGACATACACTGCCTTGGAGGCACATTTGTCTTCAGCGCCACATGCACAGCCCTGTACCAATGGACATGGGTTTTCCAGGACTCAGTGTCTAGAGATCATGGACACATTTAAGCTGACATTAACTAGAGGACATTAGATGGCACTGTACGTGGATATTAGTCTAAAAATAGACCACTGAGCAGTGCTTCAAACAGTTCAGATCCTGAGCTCCTGAGGCTCTGTGTTGTCTCTTTTTAATCCTGTTTCCACTTCCATGCGTCCAGTGAAGAGTCTAAAATGCAACTGTATTGAATCTTGCAGTCTGAAAATATCAGAGAGCACTTTTATTGACTTACTTGACAAAAGTCTGGGAACCAGCTCTATCAAAAGCAAATATTATTGACAAGAACACAGGACAGGTACCTTGTTACCTCAGACAAGTCCAAATGACAAGACAGTGATTTATGTGCAATTTTCAGATAAACAGTTCCAGCTATAGTGCCAAGGGGGAAGATTCAATCATGAGGGAAATGGGAAGATGAAAGGAGATGATGGGATTCAGGGATCTAGTCACTATATCTAAATTATGCTGCCATGCAATAGGTACCTGGGGAGATGTTATTTAAGATGAATGTGAGGACACACCTGAGAATCTCATGCGAATGGTCTGGGGTATAATTTGGGCATCAACCTTTTCAAAAGCACTCAGATAATTTAAAAATGAGAAGGAGCATGGGGCACACTATGATCTCAGATTACCAACATGGAAGTGTTCCAAACATGTGGCTTGCTGCATAGAAAAGGCTGAGCATCCATCAACCATTGATAGAAATTCAACTTGCCTCTCATCAAGACTCTTTTTGTATCACAGAAAAAAAATCTCAGAGGAAAACATGCGGATTCATGGCTTAGACCTGTAGCCTCTCTGTTGAAGCACCTATGTACAAAATGTTTTGAATACAAAGTAAAATAAGAAGTAATAGCTGCACTGAAACTCAGTGTGCAAAAATAAAAAATACCTCCTGCCACTACAAATAATCGAATTGAATATTTCCTGTTTGATTTTTAAACAAAATCTTTAGTTTACATCCAACCACAAGAATTCACAACCTTTTAATGGGATCAGCACCACAACTGAGAGTTTTACATTAGGTCCATTACTTTCATTAGGTAAAATCCCCCAATAGATCTCTTCATCTCTACTCTCTTGAGAGATATAGATTGATTTTCACAATGGAAACTCATAAAATGATTGTTATTGAGACTTTATTATGTCATTGTTGATACTAGTATGACCTGCTCTGAAGAAATTTTTCAAAGGAGCACTTGGTGAAAGAAAAAGGTGAAGGGAGGAGAGTACAGTAATACTCAATGCCATCCTTTCACCTTGAGAGAGGTGTTGAGCTGTCCAGAGAGAACATCCTCAAAATAATTCACCTTCTGACCAGGTGCAGAGTCACCTGCGGGGAACTAGAGAAAGGGATACAGGCTGTGGTTAAACTCACTGCTCTCCCTTGGCTCTTGCCACTCTGGATGACTCCTTTTTCTCTTCACTCCTGATCTCCTTTGGAAGAACTGCTAATGTTTCCCAAGGATCCTTCTTTCTGTCTAGCCAAGGAGACCCAACAGTCTATGATGCCCTGGGAGGCCTCTGGATTGCACCTTTCCGCTTCCTCCCCCAAAATTTAGGGAAAGCGTCTGAGGCCTGGGCTCTAGATCCAGGCTCCTTAAGACAGGTCATGTGGCTTTACTTAAATCTCAACCTCTGTGTCATCCTTTTTTTTCTCATTAGGTAAATGTGGTAGTGACCTTGGATATTGTGTGTGGTCCCTGCTGGCTTGCCCTCCTAGACTGGTTCCCATCCCCACACCCCCATTGCCATTAGAGCCTGGGGCACAGAGTTCTAAGAGCTTAAAGTCCTCTTCCTCCTTCTTCCTCATGTTCAGTCTATTTCTGAACATGCAATACTGGTGCTAAGAGCCTCCTTCCCTGGGAAGTGGGGAAAATGTGCAGTTTGGTCATAAAGAGGAACAGGAGGAAGGTGGTGGGTATCACTGCTGATGGCTGTGGCAGTGCACATGCTCAATGTCCTGCAGCCCAAGCTAAAGTGCAAGGACAGCAGCGTTTCCTGTACCTTGTAGATGTCACAGTCCCACCAGCCAGCCTGTCTGTGGCCAAGCCCTTTATCTCATCTTTCTACAGGAGTTTAGGGGTCCCCTGACTGTTATTGCCACTGAGCCATATCTCCTGGGTAACTGCCAGCTGGACCTGACCAAGACTCTCTTGATTTCTCTCTCCCTCTCTCAGAGGCCAAATATTGCTGGAACTAAGAAAACATATTGCTGATTTGAACAAAACTGCATTGCCAAATGTAGTTTTCCACTTGATGAAACAGAAAAGACAGCAAACCAACCTAAAGGCCAAAGTGAACACTGCAGGGATCCTTTATGAGCACTGGATTTCACAGATACATACAGCTTTATTTTTCTCCAAATGTCCAGTTTTACTCTTATCCCACTCCCTCAGCCACCAATTTTGACAAATGCCTAAGAATTTCAAAGCTGAGATCTACATACTGTTTGAGCAATCTTAATTCTGGTTGTCTTCAATCTCAACCTGCATAAAACCAAAGACCTGAGCGAGTGGAAGGAGATCACAGTCAAGATGAACACTCTGCCTCCAGATAGGCACAGACATTATTAGCGACTCAGTGTGTTGCTGAGTGGTGAACCTGAATTCAAGCACAAGGAAATTATCAGACAACTGCACAATGTAGACCACTGAAAAAGACAGTCTGCATATCTTCTCCACTCAATGTCACCAGGAATAAGATAACAAAGGAAAAGGCTTTTGGGGTTAAAAATATTTTTAAAATCATATATATATACATATATGTATGCATATATAAATATGTACATACACATATAAATATATCCATACCTTTATATTTACATATGTGCATATACATATATTTTATTTATATATGTATATACATATATATGAAAATGTGGACATACATATATATAAATATATAATGTATAACATATACAAATATAAATACATATATAAACATAAATACATATATGTATTCATGTATTTTCATTTATATATGTATATATGTATTTATATAAATACATATGTGAAATATATATTTTAATATATAAATATATATATTTATATTCATATATAAATATTAATGCATATATGTGTATATGTGTATTCATGCATATATATTTATATACCCATATATTTATGGTATATATATATAAATTCATATATACATATATAAATATATACACTTTATATATGTATATGGGTATATGAAATATATATACACTTTTGAAATGAGATGGCTTCCTCATCTTTTGTTGTCACAGTTTTTGGTGACTGACTTGTCTATTGAAGAGAGCTCAGTTGTTTTGCTCCATGGCCTACATTCTGCAGTTAAAATGACAATCTCCTTAGAATTAAATTCAGCCTGAACTTTTATGTGGAGTTAATGCTATGTGCTTCCCACATCAAAACCACAGGCAGTGTCCTTTGTGCCCATCACTCATTATTTGGTCACAGAGGCATCCACTGGGTGAGACTATGGAGTAGATACATTGTTCTCTCTGTCACTATGAAGCAATTTGGAGACTGGTACCTGGACAATGTATAAATAATCTATTCACTAATGATTTTCTCTGAAAAGTTTACCATCATTTATGGTCCCTATCTGTGTAAAATTTTATATTCCTGTTTGATCCCTGGATATTTTTGTAATTCAGTTCTTCATACATTATTGTGTTGACTGATGTTGTGTTGTTAAAAAAATGCGCTTCTTTCTCTGAACTTCAACATTTTTCCACAGTTAATGTTTATCTGAATATTAAAATGTTTTTTTTATCACTATGGACTCATGAATTTCTTAGTTTGAATATTATAACATTTTAGTACTGTGATGAATTTTGTGATTAAGTATATAAAAACATACCTATTTTACTATTTGTATTATGATGGCTCCTATATCATTTAGGCTATATTTACCATCTGCAGTGGATTATATTAGAGTTTTTCCTCCATGTTTGTGAATGTATTATTTGTTGTTTAGGAAGGGCCATATAACTCATGTTTCACATTACCCTAAGAACATTTTTACATCTTTAGTCTCCTTTACTTGAAAAATATCTAATATTTGTTTTATAGAGTTTACATATCATTCAGTTTCAACTATAATGGCAGTCTGACATTTTTCACTTATTTCATGTCTATCCAAACAAACTGTTCCTTGTATCGTTATTCCAACCCAATCATCTATGTCCCCATTATATTTATTTCTCCCAACTTGTGTACACCTTGGTTTAGATTTACATAAGAACTCAATATGTTAATACTCATCAGATATTTAAAATTAAGTGTCCTTAGTCATCACTTTTTCACTGAAATTATCCTTAACTTATTTTCATGTTGGGACTAATGACACGTTAACTAACTCAGGCTGACTCCTTACTTCCTGGAGAGTGAACAAAATCAAGGCTCAAAGGCGGTTTCAAAGGTTCATGCAGATAAACTAGACCACCATCAGGGATTGGTTCACAACAGTTCCGCGAATGTGATCAGCTTGTGCTTGCCATATAATCCTATGGGACTCTCGCCTGCATGAACACCCCATGCCTTGCTGACCTTTAAACTGATTGGTTCCCGCCTAGCCCCCACCCTACATAAAAGTTGTGTGATTTCCTCAATAAACGAGTTCCTGCTGTGACAGGTCTCCCTGACGCGTCTGATTGACCTCCCCCAGAGGGCTGGGAGCAGGCGGTCAGTCGGCCTTACCTATCCCGGTCTGACCTTGTTGGAGAGTGTCCCCTTCCCTTGTCGCTGGTCGAGAAGAACAGGGGGACTTAAGACCAGGACATCTGGTGCCCGACGTCGGGCCCCTCAAGGCTGAACTGCAGCCAAAACGAAGAGGCAGATTTGAAACCGAAAGTACCGGCAGATCGGGCGAAGTGAGTTCTGAGGTAAGGCATCCCTGAAAAGATGGGGCAAACACACCCCACACATGGTGACCCTGCGCTCTCAGCTCTTAGACTCATGCTGAAGAGTAGGGGCCTTGAGAGTTCTGATACACAAGCGGAAAAAGCCTGGGACACCTTTACTTGGGTGACCCCTTGGCTTCCCGCCACTAATCTTTTTGACTGGTCCACATGGGATCGTGTAGAACAACTTGTTAGGAAGAGGGAAATCAATTTAGGGGAGGGTCCCCCATTAGGAGTCTGCCCTACATTATCCGCCCTTAAGGCCTGCTTCTCTCCAGGACCTCCCAAAGGGGGCTCCAAGTTTCTCCCCAAAGAGCCGCCGCCTAAAGAACCGCCGGCTCCTCCTGTTGCATTTCCTTCCAGAAACTTGCCACATAGTAAACAACGTTGGGAGACCTTTAATGAGGAGCTCAATCCATCTCCATCAGCTCCTCCCAAGGTTGAGGAACCACAAGGGCAGCCAGCCTCTACACATAGGGAGGGTCCACTACCACCCGGGGAGGCTCATTGCTGCCATCTTGTCCAGATGATGAGAAATCTTCCTGGCGACCACTTTATGATACTGGGCAAGAACTCACTGACTCTAACCTCCCCGCTCCCTGTATGGTCTTCCCGGTAAATGTTAAAATGTTAGATTGGGAAGGAATGACTACCAATCACAAATTGGCCTCTGCAGGGATGGAAGATCGCTCCATGGGAAGGTGGATTGTGGCTACCAAAGATATTGGCACACAGCTTCCTTATCCTCAAGTCTCTTCTTTCTTGCGCTTCTCTACTCTTCCTGCAAACTCAAACGCCTCCTTCTTCTCCCCCTCTTAATTCCTCCTCCTCCTCCTACTTCGCCCCACCCAGCCCACCTAGTTCTCCTGCCATGAGGTCCCACATATGCTGGTGTGGAGGGAGTAACCAGCCCAACCATCAGTGGCATGTCCTAGTAAGGATTATGATATAGTAGCCCCAGTCCCCACAAGTATTGGGAGATAATTGTTTCACAATTTTCTGTGTCCAAACCTGAATTGATTACTAACCAGGAATAAGGGTTAAAATGCCCTAGGCATCGAGTTTCTGCTAGAACATTTTAGCCCCTTTCAGATCCTGATCTCAGTCAAGGCTTACATTGAAATGTAAATAGAGAAAGCCTGAAGGCTCAGTAGGAGACCGGTCTCAAACCCAAGAAAAAGAAAAAAGAAAAAAAAGAGCAAAAAGTCTTACCTGAACTCCAGCAAAAGTAAATTTTATGGTGCTTTACTAAAGTAATTAACGGCCTTATCATTTTTCCAGGACTCTTGTTTTTTTTGAATTCTACATTTTTTTTTGAGCTCATGACTTTTTTGATTAGTTCTATTTTTTTATTCAACTAGAGTTTTTGAACATCTGTTACATTGCAATGGAGGTTCACCTATAAAGTTTCAAGGCCTTTGATTTTGTGTTATGTGTATGTTGTGCTGTGTGATGTCATGTTTTGTCTGTATCAAAACTGAGCGCTCCTAAAATTAAAATTTAAAAATGCATCCAAATACTTTTAATTCACGTGATTTAAAAAGGTTCAATTTAAATTGGGTAAACTAATAGAAGTAAAATACTTGAAAATAACTTGCAAATCTCTAGGTGGTCAAACTAATAAAAGGGTGTTAATAAATGTCTAACATCAATTTTTAATAAAATGTCTAACATCAATTTTTCTAGGACTTTCCTCCAACAAGAAAAAGCTGACAAATACTGCTCAGGATACTTGTCTAATATCTTGTTATTTTTTTTTTTTTTTTTTAAGAAAATAAGTGAATTAGAGTTGACATGCATGGGATTACTCAAATGTGTTTGTAGAGAAAATTGTTTTGTGTCATCACTAAACTAAAAACAAGGTTACTAAGAGTTATGTCCTAACAGGTATAATTCTATATACAAAGGGTTCTAAAGGTTTCAACTGTGTTTCAATTAGAGTACTATAAATAACAAAATATTTAATCTTGTTAAAACAGAGTAATTTATCTAAATTCAGAAATTTCATAAGAGTTGTTTCAGAATGTGAACAAAAAGGTCAACAGATAGGAAAGAACAAATAAAAGGTTCTAGATATGGAAATGTATTTAGTAAAAGGGAAAAGGAAGTGTTTCTGGGTAAGAAAGTGCTTGTGTGATGAAATACATGAGGGTCTAAGTAAGTGCTAAGAAAGTCTATGTAAGTAAAGGACAAATTTCAACAAGTTTGCATGTAACTAAGTTGGTTGTATGTATGTGACACAGTTAAAGCTATTTAAGGTTTTTTCCTAAGTGAAATACTAATGTTCTGATATAAACCAAAGTTTAATCTATATGGTAAAATGACAAGGATTTCTTAGAAACACTAATTTACTCTTAACTTTGTGTCTATTAAGTTTTATTCTTTAGAACAATTAGTCTTAAAAATTGGGGTTTACACAATTGTGGTTAAGCAACTGTTAGAGTATTGTACTATGTTACAGAGTCTAAATTTTTCTTTAAAAACTAAATTTGGTAATATAAAAGTGTCAAGGTAATTGTGAAATGGTCACTCTTTGTGTGTTGAATGTGTTCATATTTTCCAGGTATATAAGTTTTTAAATCAGGGAATTTATCACGCTGCTATTCTCCAAACGAAACTTGTCCGTAATGGTAATTATAAAGAGTGAATTTTATTGGGGATTTATTTCTATCATTTAATGTTCTATTATAGGACCTGTCATCAATAGGGTATATGTAAAATTTGTTAAATGTGTTTCTGAAGCTTATTGAGAGCCTGATTTGTTTAAAGGTTAAACATAAAAAACATTTTGTCACTTTGCCACACAAAAGGAAAGTTAAAAACTCTCAGCATTTCTTTAATTCATGTTTAGATACAATGTTAAATTGTGCTAACTAATGTTCATATAGACTCAGGAGTCAATATATGTAAACTTCTTAAAATGACATTTAAGAATGTAATGTGCAGTAGCAAAAATGGGACAACAGTGATTGAGATTGGGGTCTCTGACCTCATGACTTTGGATAGTGGACTTCCTTGAGAGCTACACAGAGCTCCTAACATTACACTTTGCAGTTCTACCATCTTAGGTCTACAGGCTCAACTTGATTCCTTGGCTGCTGTTGTCCTGCAAAATCGTCGTGGTTTGGATCTGCTAATGGCGAAGGAAGGCTTTGCCTGTTCCTTGGTGAGAAGTGCTGTTTCTATACCAACCGCTCTGGCATTGTACAAGATAAAATCAAAAACCTACAAGAAGATCTGGAACATCGTAGGAGCGAGTTCCACTCTAATTTCCTCTGGACTGGGTTACACAGGTGGCTCCCCTACCTCCTCGCACTTAGGGGACTGCTAATCACCATTATCCTTGTGTTCACCTTTGGACCTTGCATAATCAATAAGCTTATCCATTTACTGAAAGCCAGGCTAAGTCTGTGCAGCTCATGGTGGTCTGACAGCATTATACCGCCCTTCATGATGATGATTGGGAGTCCTATAGGATCATGGATCACTTGTATCAAGACACTGGGGTCTAAGTGTCTCTCCCTTAAGCCCTGCTCCTCGTGAGGGGGCCGCCTGAAGTGCTAAGGTGGTAGTCAATGACTGGTAAGATCCTCAGAGGAGGACAACCTAAGACAGGCACACCTTCAAGTAAGTCGGACCCCCAAACTGCTAGGGTGATGTTCCATGACGGGTAAGACCCTTCCAGGGGCAACCTGAGACAGACACACCCTTAATATAAAACAAAAAAGGGGGATGTGTTGGGACACGTTAACTGACTCAGGCTGACTCCTTACTCCCTGGACAGTGAGCAAAATCAAGGCTCAAAGGCAGTTTCAAAGATTCATGACGATAAACTGGACCACCATCAGGGATTGGTTAACAAAAGTTCCGTGAACGTGATCAGCTCCTGCTTGCCATACAGTCCTATGGGACTCTTGCCTGCGTGAACGCCCCATGCCTTGCTGACCTTTAAACTGATTGGTTCCTGCCTAGCCCCCACCCTACATAAAAGTTGTGTGATTTCCTCAATAAACGAGTTCCTGCTGTGACAGGTCTCCCTGACGCGTCTGATTGTCCTCCACCCGGAGGGCTGGGAGCAGGCGGTCAGTCGGCCCTACCTATCCCTGTCTGACCTTGTTGGGGAGTGTCCCCTTCCCTTGTCGCTGGTCGAGAAGAGCAGGGGGGCTTAAGACCCCGACGTTCTCATGATGAGATAATGATGCTCTGAGTTTTGCATAATTCTCCTTATCTACTGCCTTGATACATGAGTATCTTGGAGAATATTAAGTATTTTCTGAAAATGATTTTCCTTTAGTATTTAGACAATTTTGGCTTGGTTTTGGGAATGGGCATGTTGCATGTTTGGATTCTGGGTTTCTACTTTTTTCTTCTGGGACCTGAAATTTCTATGTGCCGCAAAAAAGAACTCTATAAAATTCAATATCCTCTCATGTTTACAAAAAGTAAAAATTAAAAAACCTCAACCAGTAAAGTATTGTAGAAACATACCTCAACACAGGCTATATGTCACAAATCCATTGTCAAAATCATGCTACTGAATTGGAGGAAAGTTGAAAGCACTTCCCATAAGAGCTCTAACAAAACAAGGATGTCAACTTTCACCACTCCTAATCAATAAAGTAGTGGAAATCATAATAATAGGCCAAAGAAAATAATAGTGATCATTCAAATTGGAAAAGAGGAAGTCAAATGAGTTTCTTTGTGGATCATACAGGATATGTAGAAAAAATAGAAACTAAAAGACATCAGCAAGTAACTTGAGCCTGAAAAACATAATTAGTAATGTTGCAAGATGCAAAATTAACATACAAAAAACAGTTCTTTCACACAGAAATAACAGGCCGACTGAAAAAGAAATTTGCAAAGCAATCCCATTGACAATATCCCCAAAGAGTGCCTGAGAATAAATTTTACTAAGGAGATGAAAGATCTCTAGTAATTAAAATTATAGAACCCAGATGAAAGAAAACATAAAGGGCACACACAGAGACACACACATTTGCAAGATATTCCATGCTCATGGATTGGAATCATTGATATTATATAATGTCAATGCAGACTCAATGAAATATCTAGCAATGAATAAATGAAACCAATCACAGAACTGAAAAAAAAAAAAAGAAAACTTATAAGGAGTCACAAAAGATCCAGAATTGCAATAAGAGCTCTGAGGAGGTGGTGGAAAGGACAAAGCAGGAAGCAACAAAATATATGACTTCAAAACACACTAAAAAGTTGTAATAAGAAAAACAGCATGCTACTACCATAAAATCAGACACATATGCCTATTAAAAATTGAGAATTTAATTGAGAATTGAATTTTTATTTTGAAGTAAACATTGAGATATTAATTTATGTATCTGTAGCCACTTGAATTTTTGATGATTCCAAGAACATACCTTGGAGAAAGAAGAGGATCCTTCATAAATGAGGCTGGGAAACACACATATGCAGAATAATTAATCTACTCACCATATTGAAAAATCAACTGAGGAACTCAAGTCATAGCTGAATGGTAGAATTCTTACCCAATATGTGTGTGGTACTGGATCTATTCCCAGAAATGAAAAAGAAAGCAACTAAAACTGTACCAGTGTCTAGAAAGTAAGAATGCAGAGTTTTAAATTACTGAAAGAAAACAAAAGGAAAATAGTTCAGGACACTAGAACATGTTTGGAAATATCCAAAAAGTGCAGGCAACAAGAACAAAAACAGACCAATGATATATCAAACTAAAAGGCTCCAGCACAGCAGAGGAAACATACTACAAATACAGAGACAATGTTTCCAAACTGTTCAAGTATATATTCAGAATATATAAAAAACTCAAAATCTCAACAGAAAATAAAACAAATACTCTGATTTATAATGGGTAAAAGATCTGATATTTCTCAAAAGACGACATACTAATGGTCACCAAATATATACCAAAACAATTGGCATCAATAATCATCAGGGAAATGCAAATCAAAATTATAATGAGGTTTAGTTTCACTCCAGTTAGAATGGGTATTATCAAAAAGACAAAAAATTAATTTTTGTGAGGATGTAAACAGAATTTTATACAATGTTGGAGTGAATGTAAATCAGTACATTCATTATGGAGAATACTGTGGAATACCTTAACAACCTGAAAATAGCATTGCCCTATGACCCAGCAATCCCACTATTTTGTATGTATCAAAGGAAATGAAGTCATTATATTCGAGAGATACCAGCAGATCCATATTTATGGGGGGAATAGTGACAACCATCAAAATATGCAATCAACTTGGCGTACATCTATCAATGAATGGATTCTGAACAGGTGGTATAAATACACAAAAGAAAAATATTCAGCCATAAAAAGAATGAAATAGTGTCATATGCAGTAACATCTATGGGACAGGAGGATTTTTAGTTAAATAAGCAAAGAACAGAAAGACAAATACTGGTTATTCTCATTTGTTGGTGTAGAAAAATCTATCATCTAGAAGTAGAGAGTAGACACAGGTCATAACAGCTGGGAATGGTAAGAGAGGATAGAGAGTGGACAATGAGCACCAGAACACAGTAGGAGGGGAAGTGGTTCTAATGTTACCTTGCACATAGACGAGATTATAGCCTGGAATAAGTACGTAAACATTTCAAAATAGAGAAATGTTGCAAGTGTTCACATAGAAATGCTAATACATTCTTTTACAGTTCTTTTATGTCTCACTCAATTTTATGGTCTATCTTAATGAATGCTCTATGTGTATTTGAAAAAGAATGCATAGTCCTTAGAGGCACTACTTAGTTCTCTGTGGTTGTCAATTTAGCTAACTTGATTGGGTCACTTGTTTTGCTCCAGTGGATGGTTAACTCACTCACTGTCTGATCACTCTGGACTTTTGCAGACTTGGTTTATGCTCTATTAGGGTGGATTCATGGAAAATCCACAGTATTTCCAAAGGTCTTTTAATTTGGCAGAACTAGCCCACAAATACCTCTCCCTCTGGGATTCATCAGGGTTTGGTTTTAAACTTTGGGAGGGCTAGTCTAGAACAGATCTTATTCTAAAGCCTGGTGCAAATATGAGTACCAGGATGGATTCTGTGGAAGTGGGTTTGCGTGCTGAAGAATTAACAAACGAAACCACTTGAATTTGGGTCTTTGTGTCATACTGCAGGATTCACTAAAAGAGATTCACATGAGTTCAAAAATTTATTCTTATCTTTTGAATAAAACAAGTTAATATGCAAAAATGAAACACACTGTGGAGAAAGAAAAGTCTGAGTTTCAACAGGAAAACAGCTTCTACAACCTCATCATGCATCTTGGGTGTTCTATTGGGAAGGAATAGCACATGCTTTCCTCATGGGATGGTACAGAGCCTGAGATAATGCCAGTAAGTCCTGGATTTAGATCTAGCAGCTGGGGTTGCCGGCCAGCGAGGCTTCCTGAAGTCAGAGATGTCCGTGGTGCATTTTCATGGCTACCACACACCTCCTGAGTCAAGCATCTCTCAGAGACGTGACCTTACAAGCTCAAGAAGCTCTCGTTTCCATCACCCCAGCAACTGGCTTTGAGTTCCTACAGGGAAGGCCTGGAGGAAGATTTACAGCAAATACCTGTAAAAGTAATGCAGGGCTCACTCTTCCTCACAGGAATCCAATCTCCCCTCAGAAAAGGAGCTCCAGGCCTATGAACTGGATGAGAGGTCACGAAATCCCACTCTGGTGACTCAATCAGCTCTGTTCTCAGAAAGTTTTTTCTAATGATTACATAGATCAATTTCTAGTGGGATTCCCGTCTATTTTGTTCCTAGGGATCCCACGATGATGAAACACCATCATAGATTCTTGCCTCTCAAGGTAATTACTCTGACTGTGTATAAATGGTTAGGTGCCATGGCCTATCCTCTCCTGCTTCAGAATCCTTCAGAAAAGGCAAGTCCACAGGAGCATCGCTCATCTTTACCTCCAGCCTGCAGAGGGCAGGTACCACAGGACCTTTGCATGGATGCAGCTCTTCCCCTCACCTGTGCATTTTTTAATGACAGAGTGAGGAAATGTTTTGGACCTTCCTAGGTGGGATCCAAAGAAACTAGTGTAATAGTGCTATGGGGATCCACTGAGAAGTGGGTGTGGAAGAAGGTTCAGTGAAGTGAAGGGAGGATGTAGCTACTGCTGGATACTCAGTGCTGCACAGGGAGGAAGAGGGAAGGAGTACATATCTCACCCTTCTCTCATCTTTCAGGCCTCATCGGGCAATACTTTTTCACCAAATTTAACCAGAGATGTGCAAGAAAGGAATCTAAGGAGGTGCAGTATAGAGGATTGAGCCTGGAGTGGCACAAACCTGGACAGAAATGAGGAGGAGAGAGAAAGGAGAATAGCATCAGCTCACACTAATACCACCCTAGACAGGCACTGTTCTACTCACTTTGTATGCACTAGATGGATTTTATCCTCACAGAAACACCTCAGGGTAGAACTATCACTATTCCTGCCTTATTGGGAGAAAACTGAGGTTAAACTCTCCCAAGCAGTATGCTCATGTTCAGCAAAGTTTGGTATAGAGTACTAAACTAGGAGTCACAACACTAGATTTTTTAACCACCATTCCAACAGATATAAAGAGCCAGCTTATGCCCAGGCCCTTTTAATTTGACCTGAAGTGTCAGGTAGCACTGTGGCCAGAACAGCTGTGTTCAAGTGCATGCTAAATGCTGAGAATGACGGAAAGAGCCGAATATATATCAAAAAAATGCCACAGACAATGTGGCCCCAGAATCAGTGACTGTGTCAGGCAGAAAAGTTTCCACGAGATGCTTCATCATCTTTTCAAAAGACTTACTTGAATTTGAGCTTGCTGCGGCATACTTCTCCAGCACAATACAAAAGTCTTAGCCTGCCAGGAGCTGCCAGTGCAGCAGTCAGACCCATCCCTTCTTTGATTCCAACATGTTCCTGGTAGGATGAGGAGGAGGTTCTGGGTCTCTTCCAAATTCTTCTGGCTCCAGCATTTTGTATTTCTGGTAATTTTTCACTGGCTTTACATTCAGAAGCACATATTCCAGTGTAATCATTCAACAACACTTTCTACCACATCCAGGCATTCTTAGGGCTAATTCAGATAAGAGGCTCCTGGATGGCTCTACTCACAAACAACTCTAAGGCCATCTGCTTCCTGGACAAATGTTTACTCAATTGGTATGAACATAAAGGGAGGAGACACACAGAGAGCACACATGCATAGCATGAATCATGCCATCTTAAAAAGGACATGAAGGCAAGACTTTGCAATAATACTCTAAGATTTATTAATGTTAAGCCTAACCTAGTCAAGCATGTCCATAAAATTCTTATCTAAATAATGTTTCAGGAATTGTTGAATGGAGGACACCACCATTGGAAGAGATATGAAAAGCTGTGTTCTCAACAATTAAATCTTCCCAAGGCCTGAGTTTCTCTGGATATGCTATTATTTTGTTTGACCATCCTTATCTTCAAGGGCCACCAAGAGAATTTACATATTTGCCCCGTGGGTACAGGTATTATGTTTGACCAGTGGGGCCCTTTCCAAAGAGTGACCCGATACCTCGATCACGTGCACACCCTGTGTGCTCTGACATCAGCTCCTTCTGGCCGCAGGTTTTCCTTACACAATTAGCCTCCTTTCTGAAGCCCAAGCTCATGGGAGTGCTGAGGTGCCCTTCTTGTCCATGCTCACGCCCAGGAAGGCATCAGCTGTATCTCCAGTTTAGGAAAAAAACACACTTATGTAGAAACCCCCCATGAAAGTAGCAAAAGTTTTCTCCTCTCTCATACATTGTGCAAATGTACAAAGGAATAAACACTTTGGAGGAAATGAAAAGCCTGACGATTCTTGTAAAACTGAACTACTACCTACTTTATGACTTAGGAATTCCAAAATAGTTTTCCAAGAGAAATTAAAACATAGTCCACAAAATGATTTACACAATAAAATTCATAGCAGCCTCATTCATGATGGTAAAACTGGCAATACTCAAGTATCTGTCAATTAAAAATATGGAATAGTAAGCTTTGATATACTTACCCAAGGGGATAGTAAAATGAAGCAAGCTGCTGATGACCACAGCAACATTTTCATTTGTTTGTTTGGAATGAATCTCAAAAATATTTCATTGAGTAACAAGAGTCATAAATAAACAGTACACACACTTGAATCCCATTGATACAATTTCTTTAAAATACCAACTTTAATCTTAGTAGAAAAAATCAGAGTAATAGTTGCTACACCTAGGGCAGGAATTGCCTGGAGAGGGCATGAGAAACTTTTTAGGGCAATGGAAATGGCCAATATCTTCAAAAGGGCTCAGATTACATGTATTTGCATTTGTCAAATCTCAGCTAATATAAACTAATGATTTGATATTTTATTGTATGTAATTTTTTCCTCCAAAGGAAAAAAGTCTAAATATCAAAAGTTAGCAAAGGATGGGAATATTGAAGTACTCACAGGCAAGTATAGTGATGTCTATAATTTACTTGGAAATGCATGAAAATCTAAGATTGATTGATGAATGAATAGAGATATTGTTAGATAAATAGACTGACAAAGCAAAGACAATAAATGTTAGTGATAGAATCTGGATGATGGGTATGTAGGTAAAACAATCCCATGTTTGTAAAAGCCTTTCAGTTTTGCTTTATGTTGGAAAATGTTTGCAATGGAGAGCCCACAAGGAGAAAAACTGCCATCCATATCACCTGTCAGCCACACCAAGAACTGACCATGTTCATTAGAACAACAATCTATGCAGAATGAAACCATCCTTTGCGATCAGTTTGAAACAAAACTGCTGAAGCTGATCAAGGAATAATCAGCCTTATCTCTAGAAAGACCCCCACTGGGCTTGGTCTTTGTACAGCATGATGGAGCTGAGGACCATCATCAGTTGCTGTTCCTCCTCTCACCAGAGCAGGTGAATTTTTCTTCCTGTAGTTTTCACATTAAATGGTTCTGGTCCACATAGCTGACTACCTGAGAAGATGGCTCATGACTGAAGACTTAAATTCACCTCTATGACCCAGGTTGGTCAATGTTGGATCAACCATTCCTCCAAATATTTGGGTGTCTCTGTAGGGGAGAAAGCCCCAAGGAGAATTCCAGCCAGACTAGTTCATAAGCTCATGGATCCTTAAAAAGCTTCCCCTAGTATGTTCAGTAAACATATATTATGGTTTTACTCTATTCCAGGCAGTGTTAGGTGCTTAAACAAAGCAATGAGCTTCTTACTCTTAACTAGCTCACAGTATCAGAATTTTTACACCTCATAGTTGATCCTTACTGCTACAGACTCACAAAATAATTTCATAGACTTTCATTTCTGGCTCTGGCTCTTCCAGGATGGCTTCCTAAATGTTAGCCAGGGCTCAGGTTACTGAAATAACATGGGTACTCTGGGACCCATCACCCAAAGTCCTTACTCTTAAAGGCTCAGGTAGCAAACCAAGTTCATTGCTGCCATTTGAAAACATGTACCAAAAAACCTACCTCTCAGTACACAGGTCTGCATAGTATGAAATCTGATTTCCTACCACTTTGTCAGATCCCTACAGGAAAATTGGTTCACTCCTTCTCTTCCTATCAGGACCAGGGCTTCAAGTCTCCCTCAGTCCAAAAGCATGGAGTCAATTAATTTGTTGATTTCTTTTATTTTTAGAAAAGTTTATAAGCATACAAAAGAAGATGATATAAATCTATCCTTAAAAATAAACTGCCAATATTCACTTCCCCCTTGCAGAAGGAAACTTATTTATTATGCAAAAAATTAGACATCTTTTGAAAACATTCAAGGATATGAATAAATTTTAGGCTTGAAAGTAAATAATAATAATTTCCTATATATTTGAAGAGATTAGAAAGCATAACAAATTTAGTACCCCCATGGGGACTTTGGGGGAAGGGTCTGTTTGTAAATTAAGGGACGTTCTGGAGGCTTGCAGATTGGCTCCAGTCTTGGTTCAGCCACATCTGTACTTTCAAGCATAGCCGTGTATGGGGATGTAGTTCATGTTCAGCATGAAACAAGTGCTTTGGATAGACCATTGGGGGTGCATGCTATTCCACTCTTCCTTCCCAACTTGTATGTGGCACAGTAACAACTGGGGACCTGTGGAAAGTACGCATTTTTTTGAAATCTGATATTTGTTAAGCTCTTATTATGTACCAAGCACTGTGCTAAATATTTTGCATTCTCTGTCTCATCCAGGAGTCACAATTTCTCCACGGAAATTGTCCAATTAATTTTATTAGGTGAAAAATAGTAGATACTTGAAGGTTCAGTATCTACCTCTAAATACCCCAATTAATGAATGGCAGCACCCAGTGAAAGTCTGAGCGTCTGTTGCCAAAGTCCAGGCACTAACAACCATGCTCCTCTGCTTCCCTACAAATCAATTATCTGAGAAGGAGATGACTTTAGAAATCATCCACTCCAAGCCTCTTCTTTTGAAGATGAGAACATGGAAGTCCTGAAAGGAATATTGATTTCTCAACATATGAATTATCTTCTTGAGAAGGGCTGGGACATTTTCTTTAAGTAGGTTTTCCCCCTAGTTTTAAAACAATACACATACAAACTTACATCTTAATTGTTTTAAGTGTTCAGTGGTATCACATACATGTATAATCTTGTGCAACCAACATCAACTTCTATCTTTGTAAATTTTTGTCACATAAAACAGAAACTATCTTTTAAATAATAACTCCTCTCCCCCACTCTCCTCAACTCTTGTAAACTACTATTCTACTTTCTATATGAAATTTTGACTAATCTAAACATCTCATATGAATGGAATCATACAGTAAATGTCTTTTTTGAGCAGCTTATTTCACTTGGCATAATGTCCTCAAGATTCATCCATGTTATAGTGCCTGACAGAATGTATTTTCCTTTTAAGATTGAATAATATTCCATTGTATGGATATACCACAATTAGCCTATCCATTCTTCTGTTGATGGACACCTGGGATATTTTCACACTTTAGCTATTGTGAATAATAGTGCCTCAGTATACAAAAATCTTTTGAAGACCCTGCTTTCAGTTCTTTGGGCCTACATTCAGAAGTGGAATTGCTGGATCATATACTATTATGATTTGAAACTTAATGTACCCTAAAAGTCCATGTGCTCAATGTTGGTTCACAGTCTATGGCACTAGTAGAAGGTGGTGAAACCTTTAGGAGATGGGGACTAAGGGAAGGAAGTTAGGTCATGAGGGGCATACTGTTGAAGGGGATCTTGGGACTCTCTTTTTTTGCATCCTGGAATCCACAAGGTGAGCAGACCTCTTCTATTATGTGCTCCCGCACCATGACATACTGTGCTGCCACAGGTCCAAAGCAATACCATCAAGTGACAGTGCACTGAAACCTCTGAAACTGTGAGTTAAAATAAACCTTTCTACCTTTCAGTTGTTTCTCTCAGGTATTTTGTCACAGCAATGGAAAGCTGAATAACAGATGACAAGTCTATTTTTACATTCTTACCAACAAACTACAAGAGTTTATGTGAGTCCCTGGAACTAAAATCTCCAACATGAACAAATATACTTCATTGTGGAGATACCACATTTTTTTTTACCTATTCATCCACTCATGGCCACTTAGTCTGATTCCATATCTTGTGTATTGTGAACAGAACTGCAATAAATATGGGAATGCAGATATCCCTCCAACATGGGTCTTTGGTGTTTTGTTGTTGAGTTTTAGTAGTTTGTAATATAAATGAATATTAATCTTTTATCAGATATATGATTTACAGATACTTTCTCCCATTCTTTGTATTGCCTTTTTACTGTTTTGATAGGCAGTTTCTGATTCTTAACTTTGGGATTAGTTATAGCACATCAAACATACATATATATGCATATATATCTGTATGTTTTGTCATGTCACGAGGTGTTTTATTTTCATTAATCATACAAATAATTTTCTATAATATCTCAGGGTAAACCAGAGAATTTGGCAGTCTGAGGGACCAACAGGGTGGTAGCTTCACCACAGAGTTCCTGGGTTCACAGTGCAGCTTGTGGCTCGTGTCCATCTAGCAGGTGGCTCCTTCCTCCACATCACGACGAGGCTCTAGGAGGTGATGGGGGTGGGGAATCCTCTAGGCTTTTAGGAAATTTCACTCTGCTTTTCCTGCTCAAAGGTCCATTTGGTCGCCAGCGTGTTCTCTCCTGCGTCTTGGTTTTCTTCGGTTTGGCCTTATCAAAGCTGGCGATTTTCCCCATGTGTGGTTTGTCTGCCGTTTTCTTAAAACAATATGTGAATTCTCACTCCAAAACGAGCTCCAGATGCTCCCACTCCCGTTGCTGCAGCAAGAGACCTGTATATATCTTACTTTTTAAATGAAAACAAAAAAGGACTAAAAGATTGACAATGCAAAGTGTTTCTCAGGATGTGGAACACTTCTAACTCTCAGGCATTGCTGGTGTGCATATAAAATATTTACAATGCTCTGGAAAGCAGTTGGTCAGTCTCGAACAGATTTAAAAATGCACGTATCCCATGACAGAAAACTCATTCCTACATGTGAAATGAAAACATATGTGCACCAAAAAAATTGTATGAAAATATTCACAGCACTTTTATTTTTTTATTTTATTTTTTTTAACGTTGGAATCTATTTTTCAGATTTTTTTTTATTGTATAAAAATGGGATACATGTTGTTTCTCTATTTGTACATAGAGTCAAAGCATACCATTTGTGTAATCATACGTTTACATAGGGCAATGATGTTTGATTATTTTTTTTTCTTCCCCCCCTCCCCTCCCACCCCTTTTCCCTCTATACAGTCCTTCTTTCCTTCATTCTTACTGCTCTCCTTATCCCTAACCCTAAACCTAACCCTAAACCTAATGCTAACCCCTCCCACCCCCCATTATATGTCCTCATCCGCTTATCAGCGAGATCATTTGTCCTTTAGTTTTTTGAGATTGGCTTATCTCACTTAGCATGATATTCTCCAATTTCATCCATTTGCCTGTAAATGCCATAATTTTATCATTCTTCATTGCGGAGTAATATTCCATTGTATATATATGCCACAGTTTCTTTATCCATTCATCAACTGAAGGGCATCTAGGTTGGTTCGCGAGGATGTGGTGAAAAAGGAACACTCATACATTGCTGGTGGGGTTGCAAATTAGTGCAGCCACTCTGGAAAGCAGTGTGGAGATTCCTCAGAAAGCTTGGAATGGAAACACCATTTGACCCAGCTATCCCACTCCTTGGCCTATACCCAAAGGACTTAAAATCAGCATACTACAGAGACATAGCCACATCAATGTTCATTGCTGCTCAATTCACAGCACTTTTAGTCAGAAACTGGAAATAGCCCAAATGTCTGTCAACTAAGAATCAATAAAAATAACAAAAACTACTTTTGCTGTGTTCATGGAATGAAATGCTACTTAGCAATATAAAAAAGCAACTACTATGTCTATGCAAACAACAATGTGGATGGATCACAAACACATTATGTTGAGTGAAATAATTCAGACATGAAAGAGTGCATATTATATGATTTCATTCACTAAAAATTTAGAAAGTGGCAAAACTAAACCATTGTGATAGAGATTGGCATGGTTGTTAACTTGGTGGGGGTACCAGCTGGGAAGAGGCAAGAAGGACTCTTCCAAAGAAATGGAACTGGTCTCTATCTGGATCCATGTAATTGTTACACAGATATACAGACCTGTCAAAATCCTTCGAGTGAAATAAGCCAATCCCCAAAAACCAAAGGCCAAATGTTTTCACTGGTACGTGGATGACGATACATAAAGGGGGTATACAGGGAGTAAGAGAAGAATGGAGGAACTTTGCATTGTGTAGAGGAAAAAGAGGGGGGAGGGGACAGGGGAAGGAAAGTGGAATAAGACAAACATCATTACCCTATGTACATATATAAGTACACAAGTGGTATGAATCTACATCATGTACAATCATAGAAATGAAAATTTGTATGACATTTTTGTACAAGTCAAAATGCAGTCTGCACAAATAAAAATAAATAAATTTTTAAAAAATTTATCATCACCTATAAAAATATTTTGTTTTGATTAATTTGGTTTCAATCAGGAGGGAGAAAATTTAAAGCCATTGGAACTCAAAGTGAAATGAAAGAAAAATGAGAACAAAAGTAACTAAATCACATGCTATGACTTCTGGTTAAAAGCTTTCTCCAAGAAAGAAGAGGTATTGACAAGTTATCAGATAATCCTAGTCATTAAAGGTGTTTGCAGACAGCTAATCCAGCCTCATGGCATCCCAATGAGGTCAGCAAACAGGAAAGGCATCCTATATATTTAGTGCAGGAGAGCAGTCCTCCTTGAACCCAGGATTAACAATCTCCAATTATTCACAAAGCCCAAGGCAGCGGAACAGCTAAACTCTTGAGAATGTGCTACTGAAGCCCCTGAGGAAGAAGGATGAAATTCTAAGAGCCAGACTATTGAAAATCAGGGGACAGAGACAAACCCCAAAGAATATGAACTTAGCAGGAGCTAGAGAAAGCATCTAGTCCAATTCCCTCATTTTAATGATAAATGAAAAGTCAAAGTCATGGGGTGTATTGCTAAAAGTTATAAGTCCTTCCTTATGTGCTTATATCAAAGTGCTGAGTTTAAGGGACTTTTTTGCAAGATAAAAATTACTTATTTTAATGTTATTGTGAATGCAATCATTTTCCTGATTTCTTCCTCAGTTGGTTGGAGTATGTAGGAGAACTATTGATTTTTGGATGCTGATTTTGTATCCTGCTACTTTGCTCAACTCACAGAAGTCTTCTGGTGGTGTGTTTTTTTTTTTTTTTTTTTTTGAGGAGGTCTTATAGATAGAGCATCATGACATCAACAGATATAGTTGACTTCTCTTCTTATTCCTATTCTCTTCCTTTGATTTCCCTTTCTTGCCTGATCACTATGACTACTATTTCCAGGACAATAGTGAACAGGAGTGGTGAGAGTGCAGTCTTGTCTTGTTCCTGATGTTAGAGGTATTGTTTTTAGTTTTCTCCATTCAGCATGTTGTTGGTTTGGGTTTGTCATGAATGACCTTTATGATGCTAAGTTGGTAAGATTCTTTAATCCCTAGCTTCTCCAGTGTTTTTAACATGAGTGGGTGTCGGATTTTATCCAAGGCCTCTTCTTTACCTATTGAGATGATAGTGTGCTTCTTGTCTTTAATTCTGTTTAAGTAGGGTAATACATTTCTTGTTTTTCTTCCATTGAGCCAGTCTTGAATTCCTAGAAAGAAACCCACTTCATCATGGGTATCATCTTTTTGATGTGTTTTTGAATGTGGTTAGCTAATATTTTATTAAGGGTTTTTACATCTCTCTTCATCAGGGTATTGTTCAGGTTTACCTTCCATTTCAGTCTCATGAAATAACTTGAGAAAGAATGGTGTAATTTCCTTTAGTGGTCTCTTACTACTCAGATGAGGACTTATCTAGTTCAGGCTTTTTCTTTTATGGATGATTTTTACTAACTGTTCAAATTTCATTACTTGACATTGGTCTGTTTAGGTTTTCTGTACCTTACTGATTCAATTTGAGCATGTCATGGATGTCTAAATGTTTTTAATATCTTCTCTATTTTCCATTTCATTGAGTATATTTTTTCAAAATAGGTTCTAATAATTCTCAGCACTTCAAAAATATGTGGTGATATTGCCTTTTCACCTCTGATATTTTCATTTGGGTCTTCTCACTTTTTCAGTTAGTTTGGCTAAATTTTGTCAATCTTCTTTATCTTTTCAAAGAACTCACTCTTTGTTACATTAATGTTTGTGTATTGTGTTCTTAGCCTTAATGTCATTGATTTAGACTCTGATCTTAATTATTTCCTGTTTTTTACTAGTTTTGGGGTTAGTTTGTTTTTTTAAGGCATTGAAGTACAGCATGAGCTTAATATTTGAAATGTCCCAATTCTTTTAATATACACAGGGTATAAATATTCCCCTTAGAATTGCTTGCATACCATCCCAAAGAATTTTATATGTTCTATCCTTGTTCTCATTCATTTCTAAAAATTTCCTCGTTTCTTCTTTCATCCATTCTTCATTGCAGAAAGTATTGTTTAATCTCCATGTGTTTATGTGGTTTTTATTTATTTATTTATTTTTGCTATTGATTTGTAGATTTAGTCCAGTATGATCTCATAGAAAAAATGAGATGGTATTGTACTTGCTAAGATTTGCATTGTGGTCTAGAATGTGATATAATTTGGAATAAGTTCAATGTACTGCTGCTAAGAAGGTAAACTCAGCTGGTTTGGGGTGCAATATTCTGTAGATCTCTTTGATATATAGTGCTATTTAGGTTGGAGATGTCTTTATTGATTTGCTGTTTTGATGATGCTTCTATTGATGATAGGGTGTATTAAAATCCCCTGGTATTATTGTGTTAGGGTTCATCTGGGATTAAATGTTTTAGAATATTTCTTTATGTAATTGTGTGCATCAAACTTTGGAGCATATTTACTATTATTTAATATTTAATAGTAAGAATAGTAATATTTAATATTTAAGAATTTAAATATTAAATTCTTATTGGATTTATCCCTTTAGCAAAATATAGCGGCCTCCTTTGTCCCTTCTGATCAACTTTTTCGTGAGATCTGCCCTGTTTGATATGAGAATATCTACTCCTGTTTCTTTTCCGGGAAAAGAAATATGCATGGAATAATTTTTCTCCATTCTTATACTTTGGATTTGGGTGTCATCACCTAAGAGTCTCTTGTAAACAGCACATAGCTGGAACTTGTTTTTTGATCCATTCTGCTAATGTGCACCTCAGTGGGGGAATTGAGACTACTAACATAAATACAAAATACAAAATTACTTCTTAAACTGGATAAAGAGTATTTACCACAAAACATTTAATAGGCAACAAAAATAAATTTTGAAAAATGGAAAGAATGACTTACAATTCAAAGTATTTACTGTCTTGCTGAGCTTTAATGAATTCAATAAGAAAAACAATATGATATAAACATTGCTATCAAAGAAAAAAATTTATGATTTCAGCATTTATTACTTCAATAAAGAAATTGAGAATTTAAGGGAAAACTGATAAAAATGAGATTTTATAAAAATGAGATTTTATAATGGGAAGTGTAATAAATGAGCAGCAACCAAGCATATGGCAATAACTTTTAACAAAAAAATGGAAAATGTTTTCATCAACAAGTCATAAAATATTAACTAATATGAATACATTCAACAAAAGTATGCAGGATATGTAAGAAGAAAATGTTATTAATGTGTGATCTTAAATACTATGCAAAGATGTCATGTACCTTATGGGAAGATATATTAATTAATATCTACACTTTCTATGGTTATATTTACAAACAATGCAATTCTAAAGAAATAATACTTTATCACAGGAAAGAAACATTATTGAAGAATGTGCCATAGCAGATTCTTTTAAATATATATTAAATTAACCAAAACAGTATGACATTGATAGAAGAATATTAAATAGGGCATGACAAAGGTATAAACATTCCAGCATGAAATTAAACTGCATATGGGAACCCAAAATATGAAAAATGTGGGGAAAAGGATGGATTATAAAATAAATGAAGTCATCATAACTGGATTTTTTTCGGAAAAACATTAAATTCTCTCCAATTAGATTCATTATCCTCATATTTGAAAACACGAAGCATCAAAAAGTCTAGAAGCTTCCGGATTAAAACAGGAAATCACGTGCTAAAAGAGAAAGAAAATGGAAAAAGAACAAAATTGACTTCACCAGTCACAATGAATTTCAAAAGGAGATAAAGAGTTTAAATACCTTTAAATTTCTGATAGAAAATAATGTTTGTCTTGAGTCCTCAGTGAAAATATCCATTAAGCCCTAACCTCCCAGCACCTTGTGTTGTACAATTTCATGTACTCATGTGAACCGGAATACTAATAAATCTATGACCATTGTTTCCACCTGGGACATGCCAAACTTACTTCACATAACATGAAAGGTCTGCATAGTCTGCATAGCTGTATGGAAGAAGATGATACAACCCCACATCTCTGTTTGGGAATCTGCTGCCTCACATTTTGCAAGTCTACTCCTCATTGTACTACCTGTAGAGATGGAGCAGCTCTGTTCAAGTCTGGTAGAGTTGTCTGCCCAGGCAAGGACTGCTGGCTATTCTCCACTGTGAATAAGTCCCAGGTCATTTCAAATGTTTTCTATTTATTAGAAGTTTAAATTTAACTATACATCTTCTATTTATTTGCTAAATCTGACAATCCAGAGAGAATATCTCCATGTGTCTGAGTACCACTTCTGATTTTCTGGATCGACATGTCTCTGCCCTGGCGGAGAGGTCTAGTTGAGGCTCATGGTTGGAACATGGGTTTGTCTAGAGCACCTAGATGCTACAGTGTGTCCCTGGATAGGACCAGGTGAAGGAGATGTTGCCTCTAAATCTTCATGTTGGATTTTGAGGAGCCACTCATAAGGCTTCCCCTCCTTGGTGAAAGAGAAAGATTTTATCCACGTGAGAGATATTATCTCTCTTCACACTTATGCCACTCTGGGTAGACCTCATATGTCATCTGGATGATGCTGGCATCAGCAATCTTTGCCTCAAAGGAGTGATGTGTGACACCAACGCTGTGAATGGGCAGTACATCTGCACCTGCCCTGTGAATGTGTGTGCCATGGGTGAGTACTTAACCTTTCCCTGCTTCCAGTGGGTGTCAGATCAAGTGTTTCATTGGGAGCTCATGTTACTACAGTAGTGTGTCACACCCAAATCTCACATCTGTCCTATGAGGTCTCCCTGTTTGCAACTAACTCTTCAGGACAACTGTATATTCCGTTCTGTGGATTAAATATAGAATGATCTGTACTTGATTCTTCATATAGTTTCCTCGGTGTCAGTTTGGCTACAGAATACAGAAAGGAACAAGAGCAGAGATTGCCCATGCCATTTGTAAATTACAAAAGAGAAAGTAGAAAGAAGCTCATAGAAGTCCTGGTGCTGGTGTGACCATCAGATGCTCCCGTGTAGTCTGCATTTGTGGAAACACTGGCCAGTCCTTGGGTTCTGGTCATCGGTGCTTGTGTCTTGCAGCCAATACCATTCCTGTGAGCACACAGGCAAGTGTGAGAACATGGATGAGAGCTCCCACTGTGAGTGTCTCAAGGGCTATGGAGGACCTCGCTGTGAGATGCACATCAACAAGTGTCATTCAGACCCCTGCCAGAATGATGTCACCTGCCTGTTATACATGCCAGGTAAATAGATGCCTCCATGCTGGGGTGTGAGAAGAAAAGCAACTCTGTCCTAGGGAGCCTTCAGGAACCAGGGAGGTTCCATGTACTGTCAGCATTTCATTCCCTGACTGACTGGGGACTGTAGGATGTCTGAGCTCCCAGGTAAACACTTTTCTTACACAGAGGAAGGCAATATGGGAGTTGGCAGGGCAACAATGTCCAAACTGAACAAGTCTGTTATTTCACAAGCCAGATGCACGTCACAGAAAATTTCACAGGGAATATACCATAAGACTTTTTTTAATAGCAAACTTTCCTGATGTAGAGAACAATGTAGTCTGGTTTAAGAGTGCTTCCAAAAAGTGAAATCAGGGCAAGGAGTAAACAACTTGCATGAGAAACTTAGTGGTCTGGCAGTGCCCCGGTTCAAGGACAGATAAGCTCTCTGTCCAAGAACATTAAAAAACTTAAAGACACCTGGTTTCTGCTCTCATGGCCTGGCTCCTGGCCAGATCCAGGTTTGGAGACTAAACATACTGATGGCACTGAGCCCAGTGGCTCCAGACAATAACTTTATATGTTTACTCCAGTGTATTTAAGAGAGATAAGAACTCAAAGGTGACAAGACTGCTTTCTTTGCTTATGTATGCTGCGAAATGCCCGTGATGTCTCTCCAGTGCTGAGTCACTCTTGGTATACTACCTGGGATGGTTTTCCTTTTGTATATACTTTATATGTCTTAATAAATATTACCTTTTCCTATACAGCTTGTGGTGGTACATTCAGTGGATCGACCAATATAAATTTTAAATCTGTGCACAGCAATGGGAAATACATTCCCGGACACCTGATCCCCCAATGTATTGCAAAATCCATCCCATTTCATTAATGGAACCAGATGTTACCTGCAGCACATGCTTAATGGTGCCCTGGAGTCATTCTGCAGAAACAGTACTTGAATCCTCAGAGGCACAGCTAACACTAGTGAAATCACAGCTGAGGTGGCTGCTCTGGCTGATGAACCATGCCAGCTGCTCTGGTCATGTAAGGTGCCCTGACTTTGACCGGAACACTGACTGCAACAGCAGCTACCACTCAGCTGGCATTTTGGAACACAGAGGGAGGACACTTTGGGTCTGGCACTGTCTGGAAAGTACGGATTGACACAAAAAGCATGGTAGAGTCAGTTTGCTTGTTAGGTCTCACCAGTGTCTCTGTCAACTCTTCATAGTGACAAGGACCTTTCACATAATCCACTGTCCTAATTACAGGGACTATTTCTTGACATTACCAAGTCCCTTAGTCTTGGCAGAAATGTCCATGCTCATGGAAGTTGTAGCCACCTCTGCATACTGTCCTTTCTTAGCTGGAGTATGGCTTTGTCTCTTTCTGAGCTGTGTGTGGTACATTTTGTGCAGGTTTCAAAGATGTGTATTGTGAACTGGAGATCAACCAATGTCAGAGCAACCCTTATGTGAACAACAGGCAGTGTGTGGACAAAGTCAACCACTTCCAGTGTCTGTGTCCCCTTGGTAAGTGTCCACCACCTGGCCCTGTTGCCTTCTATATTACAAAGCTGACTGACCATAGGAAGGAGGGGGCATGTGAGTGGGCTGTGCATGAGAAAATCATTAAAGTGAGGACTTGGTGAGAGGTGTGTGTGGAGGGATGGGGAATTGTTTAAGCTAGCCTATCTTCTGACTCATTTGTGGATGGAGGTCCAAGTTTGTTCTGGAATGGTCCATGACCTCTGTAGGTATATTTCAGATCTCTCACTCCCATAGAAGACAGGGTTTTAGGTTGTTCAGGACTATTTTTCCCACCCGCCATGGGTCACACTATTCAAGCCCCTCTGAGAGCCTGAGACTTTTCACCTCACAAATCCAGACAGACAACATGCATCCAGTTTGTTGCAAGATTCTGTCTGTTCTTTCCCTTCACGCTGTTGTTGAAGACATGGCAATTGTCTTCCAGCAATCGGCCTGTCCAATTTGTCTCCAGAGAGAGGGTCCCCTTGTGCTCTTTTGAGGGACTTACATAGCATTTCACTTCCTCTCGCTCCCTCTAGAGCTGAAATCTGCTCTGAAGCAACAGTGAAGACAGGAGGGCCTCTGCCCCTGAATTCCTCCCCGGTATCCTGGTCACCTGCTAAAGAGAACCTCTAAGTAGGGAGAACCACCTGCTAAGAATGCCACTGTGTTGACCCACCACCATGAGCTCTAGTGGTAACCTGACCCACCCTCCATGGGCATCATCCACTCAGCAAGTAAGACACAGGATAAACTTTGACTTAGGCCACACTTGTGCCTCCTCATGGTTTCATGGGGTCAGTATGGCAGATTGATATGGAACACTGTTCTAATACTCCATGCCTGCATGGGGCCAAGTGTATCAATCACTCAAATGGCTACAAATGCCAGTGTGCCACAGGTAAGTGCCTGCTCACTATTTGTCCCCCAGAAGGTCCCTCTGCACAAGGTGGCAACAGTCCTCTGATAGCTGCTCTGAGTTAGAGACAGAAAGGGCTTTGCTCTAACACTCAGAGCCTGCCCTGTGTTAGAGAGAGCTACTGACAACAGATTTTCTAATGTCCTCGTGGCCCATTTCTGTAGCACCTGCCTCCTCTTCCACCATGGTAGTGTTCTGGCCTGGATATTCCACTGGTGTCCATGTCTTTCTGGGACATGGAGAGCACTGAGCATCCAGCTGGCTTGACTGACTCATTTGAAAAAGTAGGATTCCCATGGAATGCTGTTCCTCACTGGGACATCTCTGCATCTGCCCTCTCTCTCTCTTGAGGCCAGTGACTAGAACAGACCTAGGAGTCGAAGGGCTGAATGCACACTGTGGAAGCTGGGACGGTGTTGCTCTTGGGAGGTGGGTGTGTAGCCAACAGGCAAGAGCTCTGGCTGAGAAGTTTGGAGTCTCCTTGCTGATTTCTGCTATGGTTTTCTTTTGCTGCTGGTGTCTGCTAGATCCTCAGGTATTGGGAGGACTCTGAGAGAAGAGCCACTTTGTTACACATCACAGTAATTATGAAGAATGGGCAGACATGCTGTCTGTCTCCAGAATCCAGTGCTCTTCCCTGACCCTGGTTGAAGGCTGCCTGGTAGATGGAGGGCCTGCTGCTCCTTCTGGGTGGATATGGAGTTGTTTTCTCTAAGAGCACGTTCCATAGGTTTCATGTCCCAGAGCAAAGGAAACTATCAGTGGAAGAATAACCAGTGTATGCCTTTATTAGAAGAGAAACTGCCAAAATCGGGGGATTTATTGAGAACTCGTCCTAGACTTAAGGAAAATGGTCTATGTAGTAGGTAGAGGTAGGGTCATGGTTAGCTGCTGTTATGTCCAAGTTCATGTCTTCAATCTTGTCTCACATATGCCAAGTTTGAAAACACTCTTTTCTGACTTACCTGAACAAATGAAATACATCCCATATCTTTGGAGCTGGGAAGGCCTGCCTCTTCCCACATTTAGATAAGTCCCTCAAAGAGCTGAACAGACTGTTTTGAAACCTGAAAGTACTTTGATCCAGGGCTGCTCCACAGATATGAGATTTGCTGGGAAGAAATTTAATTTACCAGCAGCTGCATTGTCACCTTTAGAATGGAGGTGCTACTGTGGTCCTTGCCGTCATTCTTGTTATAACAACATGTTAGGAACTTGGATGAGAGTTGGGTTTAGGAGCACTTAGTTTCCTATGGGATTACATCATGTGCCAGGAGGTATCAGATGTGCTTTCTGGGGTGGAGAGGGAGTGCTTGGTGTAAGTAGCTGTCACTGAGAGTCAAGGGGTAAATATGAGTGGTCTGCAGCAGGCAGCCTGGAGAGGGACCCAAGGAAGGTCTCAGGGCCCTTCCAAATCCACTCCTGCAGCTGTTAGAAGAATTCAAGCAAAGAACTGCTGGCAACATAAAGAAATGTTTGTAGAATTAGAGGTGATTTAAATATTCCCTATCAATTCAAAATATACCTCCTAATTGGCACAGGCTCTTTAGTTAAGCATTTGAACTCAGGTTTTAACCAAAATTGTTTCAAAGTTCAGTCCTGGAGGAAGAACATAGTTATTTCAATTTCATAGACTTCCAGAATCTGTGCTATTGTAGAGTAAAATATTATAGTTGTCTCAAGAAGAGAATTTCTCAAAATCTAAAGTTTGAACCACCTGCATGTTTTAAAATATGGCTGTTGAGTTCCACCCATCACAATTTATGCAGTAGGGCCTAGGGATCTCAAAAACAAGAGCCTTAAGTGGCTATTTTGCAGAATAAAGTTCGAGAAACATCGTCTAGACTGAGAGATAATGAATTGTTTTCTTTGTTTTCAGGGCTCCATAAAATTTTACAGGGAGACTATTTCCTGAGGCAAAATACGGATTCATAAAACTTTAAGAATGAACACAAAAGGCTTTTCTTTATAATCGATTTAATCATTGAACTAAATTATTAGTCCATTGACTAAGCATCCCTCTGAATTGTAATTTACCTAGGTAGACAAGGAAGAGGTTGACTAACTGAAAAGTGAATTGGTGGTAAGCCAGCAGAGAGCACGTTCCAGAAGGTTTCTGAGAGTGTAATCACAGTACCAGCAGCACGATCAGCCATCTTTCCTGATGTCTGAGGTGACTATCTGGCAAAACCTCCCATCATATGAATGTCATCAGTAAATACTGGGATTGATTCTCCTGTCCATATGGTTGGATGTACTAAAGGTGGATCTGGGAAATGGGCCTAAGAGATTTCCCTTATTTTAATTACCTGAGAGCTCACTTGGGCTAGCATATAAATGTTGTGGTTGGAGATTTATGCTCTCCTTATTGTGCATTCTACTGCTCCATGTGTCTCTCAGCAGGGGTGGAACTCCTAATATCATAATTTAGGCAATATTTTTTGAAATTAAGTGGATTTACAAAGGGATCTGTTTCCCCTTTTTACTTTTATTTATTTTGCAGAAAAGACTGCTATAAATTGGAGATTAACCTTAAATTGTAGACAATGGTCTAGCCTTGTACAAATATTTAAACCATAAGAACTGACTTAATAAATATTTCTATTTGGCACGAAGATTAATAAAATTTACCTATTGTTAAAGTCAATGTTGTGTTGAAAAGGCCATTACAATAAAAGAAAACAGGCCCGAATTCCAAGGATTTGATTTTGTCACAGATAGTGAGCTGAGTTACAAAGCTATAAAATGCAGTGAGTACAGACAGTGAAAACTAGACTCATGACCTGTTTTTATGGGTAATGGCCTTATTATTCTAAATTAACTTAAAATATTATATTGGAATTGGTAGTGTCTGTCACGACAGCATTTCATTAAACTATTTAAAAATCTTAGAATTTATGTCACTGATTTAACAATTATATTTTAAGGGATCTTATGGAATGACAATCTATGTATAAAGATACAGTTGTATGAATATCTTTAATAACCTTGTTTTAAAATTGGAGAATATCATGCTAAGTAAGATAAGCCAATCTCAAAATACCAACGGACGAATAATCTCAATGATAAGCGGATGATGACACATAATGGGGGGTGTGAGGGGGGCAAGAATGGAGGAAGGAAGGACTGTATAGAGGGAAAAGGGGGGGGAGGGAGGGAAAAAATAACAGAATGAATCAAACAACATTACCCTATGTAAATTTATGATTACACAAATGGTATGCCTTTACTCCATGTACAAACGGAGAAACAACATGTATCCCATTTGTTTACAATAAAAAAAACCCTTGTTTTAAAAGTAGGAAAACTAATCCAAATGTCCAACATAGGGCTTTGAATAAATGAACTATATGACAAACATCTCGCATTAAAAGTAATGCTGCAAAAGAATACTAATTATGTGTAATCTAAAACAATATGATAAGCTTTAAAATTAACAATATAACTGTGTATGTACAAAGTATGTATATTTCTGAGCAGTTTGAGTATGGAAAGCAGTTTAGAGGATTTAATAAGTGTTAATAACAGTTCTTTGAACCTCAAAAAATATTCTTTTTATGTATATTTAATTTTTCTTAAGTAAGTCTCTTGACAAAATCTAGGCAAACTACTTTAATCTTGAAATCATCTTTAGCCACTTTATCTGAATATTATTTTGTAAAACTTCCATTTATTATTTCTTTGGATTAATATAAATTAAGTAGCATAATCTAATATCACATCTGAAACATGAAACAGACAAGCCAAGAGCTTTCATCCCCTCTTGGGGGAGGGTGTCAAAATACTTCCTTAACCCATATTGTTAGACTTTAAATGAGCCAGTATCTCCTGAATGTCTTCTAAAGTTTACCTCTTAGTGTAGAAAGTAATATAAAAAGTGTACAACTTATATTTATTTAATTTTGAAATATTAAATATTATAATTAATTAATTAATTAATTTGTTGTTATATAAATTTGCAAGAGACCATTAATGAAAATGTTAGTTTGGGGAGTATCAGCTTAATAACATGTCCCTATAAATCAAATACTTTAAAGACTTCCATATCTGGAAAACAATAATATGATTAATATGTCAGTACTAATTACTGTGGTTAATAAAATATAGCCAATGATGTATTCATATTAATCAAATTTGGCCTTTAAAGAGAAATTTGAAATTTGGAATACAAGGTGGTATTTTACAATAACAGGTATTGTTTAATCAAACTGTAGAAGACATAATGTCTTTGACATTAGCCCCCTTTGTTTTTATAACAGAAATTTAAAAGGCATAAGAAATTAATAGAATGAGAAATAAATATTTTAAGTATTTTCTTTTTCTTCTGTCCTTTAGTTAGAAGGTCCAATTATATTTGTAAATAGCATTTATGAAAGAAACGTACTATAATTTAAAGAAAAAATTTTCAATAACTGTAGCTGATTGTGTTAATTAAATATAGCCAAATTAGTACATACAAAGCCAAATATATATAGCTGATGTAATTCTATAAATCTTTTGAAAGTTACTGTGCACAAATTTTGTTTTAATTTACTCAACATGTTATACTCTTCCATTTTATCAGGTGAAACAAAATTATTTTTACATGCTTATGCATCACACCTGATACTTAAAGCGCTACTATCTTGGTACTCAATGAGAAGATAGAGAATAAAGGAATTTTAGACCATCTTTGTATTAACCTAATTACAAATATGTCTAATGTGTAAATATATTTCAGTTAAAAGTTTTCATATTTAGCAGACGATGTGCCAAACAAGGATATTTTAGCATTCCTTCATTTTTAAATAAATTATCTCATGTAATAAAATTTAAATAATTTTATTTACCTAAAAAAATTTATTTATTCTTAATTGTAAAAGTCAAAATATCAAATGTAAATAATATTAATAACATCCTTCCATTTAAAAAACCATCAGTAATAAGGGATACATATCTTACATATTATAGAATTTGATCATTTTATTACATATTTGACAACGTAAAAAAATGGGAATAATTAAGAAGCCTTTTCACCTGGGAAAATGTGAATAAAAAAGTATGGAGAAGGATTTTTTTTCTTCTGGTTCTTAAACCAATATATATTAAAAGTCATTAATTCACATAATTAAAATTATACAGATCGAATGGTATTATAACTTTAAAAGGTGAGCATACTACTTGAACTGTAAGTTTTGAAATGTAAATATAGTCATGGTGTGAACACATAAATAGATGAGACAAAAATATAAACTTTTATAATTTATTGTAAGGGAAGCTACATAGCAATGAACACACATGTATTAAACATTTAGTTAATCTAATAATTTAAATATGAAAGAAAATCTTAAGAATAATTCAGAATGCCAACTGTAGTCCTGATGATTGTTACTCACCTTAGAAATCATGATGAAAAGCAAATTATTGATACACCAAAAGACACAATTAGATGGAACAAAATACATAGAGAGCTAAAATGAGTAAGTGCTTCCAAGAGTAACAGAAGTGAGCACAACTCTACCCAAAGCTTGAAGGCCAGGGAATCTGCAGGCAACGCTCCAATTGCTCAGGATTAGTGGCTTTCTCTTGAGAACATTCTCAGTAAAGACAGTGGTGGCATCAATGAGGATAGGCACCTGACACCCAGGTGTTTCCACAGCTAAACCTTCAAGCTCATCACCCTCGAGCTCGGGAGGGTTCTTCGCTTCAAGCTGAGTCCCCAAATGTGCCTCTGAAAATAAAACCACAGACAGGAACTGTTACTTTCTATGACCCTTATATGACACACCTACAGACCCCAGAGGGTCAACAAATCAAGAAAGCAGCCTCGCACAACCAAGTACAAGACCCGTGTGCATGTTATAGTGACTGATCCTTCCATTCTGCACATGCCTCTGACATATGCAGTACTGGTAATCCTGAGAGGAGGCAAGCACGACTCCAATTTGTGAAAACATTCAGGAGAAATGGAAGGAGTTGATACGTGTAACTCCCAGTTACATAAGGCAGTAATACAACTAGGGATATTGGCAGTGCTTTTAGTAGGGAAGAGATCATAAAAGTCAGGCAAAATCAAAAAATAAGGCAAAAACATATGAAAAAGAAGAACTAGGGAAGAATCACTACTGGAAAATTTTAGATCCCACTGCGACCCTTGACTACTTTTACATATATGCATTATTACTAAATAACTACTACATATGGCTTACATATGGTGGATCCATCATATGAACACAAAATTATGAATGCTCATGTGAAGAACTGTAAAATACTTTAATATTCTATTCAGTAACAACTGGAAATAATTTACAAAGGAGGGGAGAGAGATAGAGAGAGACAGAGAGAGAGAGAGACACAGAGAGACCGAGAGATGACAGAGAGAGAGAAAGAGAGAGAGAGAGAGAGGTGTGTGTGTGTGTTTGAAAAGCAGAATATCCTCTTAGACACCAGCAGCCAATCACTGCACTGGGGAGATGAATTGGATTCATCTGCAACACCATAGGTATACTCACTGGCTCCATCTAGGGCAGAGCTGAATTTAGTCTCATCTGGTGGCGGAAGCTGTCCTAAGTCACATGAATGAGCATGACCAGAGGATTGAAAATACTCTTCTCCTGGCAGGAGGTCATCCTCTTTCTCCTCAGGCAGTTCACCACTGAGACTGCTGAGATAGGGACAAATAACACAAGAAATCCAGATGGTTTAAGAAGACAGGGCCTCACTCTGGTCCTGATTCAAAGCTGAAGGGTGGAGGCCCAGGACAAGGACCCCACCTTCAAATATGATCAAGAAAACATTCTCAGTCCATGGACATAGTTCAGGTGCCATGCTATGAGAGAGAAAGGGAGAGACACCAGTGGCCAGGGTACTGTCCACATAACAAGCTGATGGGCAATGGAGGCTCCACTCCACCTATAAGGCACAGTCCAGAGGGAGCACAAAATAAGAAACATAGCATTGGGTCAACCTGTGCCTGACTCATGTTGACACCAACACATAGCTGGCCAGTGAATACAGCCTGCTGTGTTGCAGAGTGCCAGAGAACTTGTGCCTTCTGGAACTCTTTCTGTCCAGTTTTTGATAGAATCCCATCTCTTCTTGATCTTTGTACTTAACTTGCTAAGGCATACCTGTCCATGACCTCAAGCCATGAGTGTAGAAAGACGGTATGCCTCTAATTCCGATTGCAGAACTTACAAAGATAACAACTGATTGCTTTAAGGGAAAGAAGTGCCCAACGCTGACTGTGCAGGACCTCTTAGTGAGACTCCCTCTATCCTTAAGACAGAGAGAAAAGATGACCTGCTACAGGACTCCATCACACCACAAACAGCAGTCTTTCTTAACCCTTGATCGGGAAACACATGGCTACTTTTGACCTCATGGTCTATACTTTCAGATCATCCTCAACCCTTTATTTTACCCTTTCTTATTATCCACAGATAACTTGTCGTTACCTGGAATTCAGCGAATCTTCCTCTTCATTGTGTTCATTTTCATGGTTCTCTGTAAACAATTCAAAAACATCCTCAAGTCACTAAACAGTGGCATTTCACCAGATCCAAGACACAGCCCATTGGCATTCTCCAGTCACCTTGGCTAGACAGGAATAAGAACCTGCAGAGAACCTTGGAAGTTCTTCCCATGTAGGTCAGGAATGTGTAGAAAAAGGGTCATACAAAATGCAGGGAGCCAAGGAATGAAGACAAAACAACTCCAGACCACTTGGCATCTGCCACCTGGAGTCCAAATGACATTCAGTGGTTGAAACCTGGGCTCTTTCTCATCAGTTTTCACGCTATTCCTCTGTGTGTCCAAGATGCGAAGCCAGGTTTCAGTGAAGTTCTATTTCCCAAGGAGGGTCCAAGAAGGAGCCATATGCCAGTGATATAGGAAAGACACGTTTCCAGAAGAAAGAGGCAGTGGAGGAAAGGAAGTTGGCAAGAGAAGGCAAAAAGGCCTAGACTGTGAGATTCCATGGAAAACCACTTATGTCTGAGAGATGCTCCTCAAAGGATTAGGAGCCCAATCCAGCTGGACTTTCCTGTGGCCCTTAGGCGGAATATCCGGACAGCAGGTGGGGGAACAGAGCAGAGTCCAGAGTGCAAACAGGAGATGGAGATGGAGAAGGAAGGGCCCAGTCAGGGTGGAAGCCCATGGAATTTAGAGGCAGGACTGCACAGTCTCCAGCTGCATTTGGAAACAACCAATGGTGAAGAGGAATCACAGTAGAAGGAGCTACGAACTTATAGAGAGAGCTAAAAGGGAAAAGTGCTTCCCAGAGCCAACAAGAGATCACCACTCTACCCGAAGCTTGAAGGCCAGGAAATCTGCAGGCAATGTTCCACTTGCTCAAGAGTAGTGACTTTCTCTTGAGAATCTTCTCAGTGAGGATGGTGGTGGCATCAACGAGGATAGGCACCTGAGACCCAGGTGTTTCCACAGCTGAGCCTTCAAGCTCATCACCCTCAAGCTCGGGAGGGTTCTTCGCTTCAAGTCGAGTACCCAAATGTGCCTCTGAAAATAAAATCAAAAACAGAAACTGCTCCTTTCTATGACTCTTATATGACACACCTACTAACCCAAGAGGGTCACCAAATCAATAAAGCAGCTTCGCACAAACAAGTCCAAGACTCGTGTGCATGGCATAGAGACTGATCCTTCCATTCTGCACATGCTTCTGACATATGCAGTACTGGTCATTCTGAGAGGAGGCAAACACGCCTCCAATTTGTGAAAACACTTCAGGAGAAATGGAAGGAGTTGACACGTGTAACTCTCAGTTACGTAAGGCAGTAATACCACTAGGGATATTGGCAGTGCTTTTAGTAGGGAAGAGATCATAAAAGTCAGGCAAAATCAACATAGAAGGAAAAAGTTATGAAAGAGAGAACTAGGGAAGAATCACCGCTGGATAATTGAAAATCCCACTGTGACCCTTGACTTCTTTTACATATATGCATTATTACTCAATATCTACTACATATGGCTTACATATGGTGGATCCATCTAATGAACACAAAATTATGAATGTTTATATGAAGAAGTGTAAAATACGTTAATTGATTTTATGGTCAGTAACAACTGGAAATAATATACAAAAGGGGGGAGAGAGAGACAGAGTGTGAGATAGAGAGAGAGAGAGAGAGACAGAGAGACAGGGAGACAGAGAGACAGACAGATGAGAGAGAGAGAGAGAGAGGTGTGTGTGTTTGAAAACCAGACGCCCTGTTAGACAGGCAATCACTGTACTGGGGAGATGAATTAGATTCATCTTCAACACCATAGGAGTACTCACTGGCTCCATCCAGGGCAGAGCTGACTTTAGTCTCATCTGATGGGGGAAGCTGTGCTGAGTCTGATGAATGAACATGACCAGAGGACGCAAAATACTCTTCAACTGGCAGGAGGTCATCCTCTTTCTCCTCGGGGTGTTCACCATCGAGACTGCTGAGATAGGGACAAATAACATATGAAACTGAGATGGTTTAAGAAGCCAGGATCTCACCGTGGTCCTGATTCAAAGCTGAATGGTGGAGGCCCAGGACAAGGACCCCGAGTTCAAAAATGATTAAGAAAGCATTCTCAGCCTATGGACATAGTTCAGGTGCCACGCTATGAGAGAAAAAGGGAGAGACACCAGTTGCCAGTGTACTATTCACATAACAAGCTGATGGGGAAAGGAGGCTCCTGTCCCCCTATAATGTACAGTCACCAAGGGAGGACACAATGAGAAACATAGCAAGTCAATATCTACGTAAATGATGTTGAATTTTAGATACTGGTTTCTTGTCAATAGTGTCCTGAATTTATAATTTCCAGAGACATTCTGCCTTCTTTTAATGTCAATATTATCACATGACATAATATTTATTTGTCTACTTTTCTTCTCATGGCTTACCACCCCTTGATCTCAGGCCTGCAGTAGAGAAATCATGTTTTGGGTGTCATCCTGATACTAGCCCTTACCAAGAGGTTACTGCATTTCTTTAAGAGCAAGTAGTGCCCAAGGCTGCTCTGTTCCCCTTGATCAGACTCCACCTTACAATACCATAAAGAAAACCGAAACCCTTGCAAATGGGTTCCATCATCTTTGATTGAGTCAACAACTTCACTTAAGAGTCCTACTGCGCCTTTGGTTAAGAAATCTGTTAATGGGCTGGGGAGACAGCTCAGTTGGTAGAGTGCTTGTCTTGGAAGCACAAGTCCCTAGGTTCAATCCCCAGCACCGCAAGGAAAAAAAAAAAAAAGAAAAGAAAAGAAATCGGTTACTACATTTGTCCTCATGCTCTGTAGTTTTAGAATCCTGAACCCCCTTTATTTTACCCATGCTTTCTAGCCCATGATCATTCATTGTTACCTGCAATCCAGTGACTCCTCTTCATTATCAACCCCATTTTCATGGGATTCTGTAAAAATATTCAGAAATGAAGACATCATTAAATAATTCCATGTCACTCTCTCCAATAGAGACAACTACCTCAGAAGAACACATAATTTATATATGCTAGATTCGGGGCGCACTTAAGGGAATTATATTGAAAGAACTCACATGCTGAGTTTAAAGAAATGGTCTTTATGCTATGCTGATCCATTATGCACAATGTCTCTAATGGGTTGATTATTTTCATGGCATACTTTTCCTTCACTTAAATGGTTAAATTCAAAATGCATTTTGGTCTCCTAATCCCTGCATACGTGTTCAGCTTCTTCTGGATTTCACTAGCTGAACTTTTCTTACTTCCACAAAGTTCTTTCACAACCTTAGTGGCTCTGTGCTCCCTCACAACTCTCAAATAGAACCAGTTCCATTCACTAAGAAGAGGATTCAAATCCCTCAGCCTCATTTCCCTCAAAAATAGGGACTGTTAAAGATCTCAGTGTTGACCCTGGCAGTAGAGGGAAATTCCTCTTTGCAAACTATTCTGATATGAACCAATATTTCTACCACCTGATTCTAGCATTTTAATGGAAGCAAAATGAAACACTTCCAATAAGTCATTCTGTGATGTCCTGAACTGTGATGTAGAATCTAGGGCAGCTGGTGAAATGTTACTACTGTAAGGGTGGAGTATTAGACACTTTGGTTCAGATGAGAATAAATGCTCATATTAGATTTTGGTACAATATACAAAGTCTAACAAGGCAAAGAATACTTGGTGCTCCCCAGGGCACAGGTATCTTGACCATTTATTGATTCTGCAGGTCAGAGGCTGTAGCATTCCCATCAGGGAAAATTCCACACCCAGGGTATGAGAGGATGGTACTGGAGTCCAGAACCCAGGCACCATGATACCATCTCCCAAAATACATGTGAAATTACCATAATTCTTGGGCAGTCAGAAAGACCCAGGAAAAGTGTTCAGACTTAACATTTAGCAGGACAGATGGAGGAGCAGATCCCATTGTAGAACAGTCTGTTAAACAGGAGACATGGCATCTGCATGTGGCAGAACCAACAGTGCTCGTCAGCGCACCTTTATTCTCCTCACCCCAGCCTACATTGCTTCACATCCTGCATTAGCCAGTGAGTGCCGAGGAGGAGGGGTGTGGCTGGAAACAGGAAGAGTGCAAGGAGCATGACCCACCTCATGTCTGTGCTTCAAACCTGGTCCTACCGTTTGACTGAAACCAACAAGTAACTACAGGACCTGCCTGCAGGGAGATCCCTCTGTCCACACAGAGGGCTGATCTTAAAGTACAGGGAGACTCCTGGAAGCCCCAGGAGCCTTATTCTCCTTGGAAGTGATGGACTTACTATCCACATCCACGTGCTCTTCAGAGAGCGAGGATGGACTCTTGGGAGGCTGGTAAGAGTCAGGCAAGTTGTGGCAACTGGAAGGATTCAAATCCATCTCAACCAATGGGTCCAGCAGCACTTCATCCATTTCCTCACTCTCTTGTGGTTCCATCCTGAGTCCAGGTATGTAAGGAGAAAAGAACGTTAAAAAACAAAAAGTTTGGACTTCACAACTGCTCAGTAGGTTATGACTGAGGTTCCTCTATGAGAAGAAAGCGTGGCTACCTCTTCAAACTGGAGTATCAAAAGTAACCCTGTCTAGGTCAGAATGTGACTTTCATGGGAGTTTGAGAAGATGGGTATACAGTTGGAGAGAGGGCAGCAAGTGGTCAATGCACTGGCCAGAAAATATGCTGATAAGGAGACTCGGCTTTCCCACAATGACAGCCATATGTGCACTTCATTCCACTTTCAGGCAGGCTTCTAGTAAATTGTTTCCTGAAGTGTTACTGACTCCGAATGATCGTGGCTATTCTAGGCCTTGTTTCAATACTGTGATGTAACTTGAATTTTCTTGGATCTGTTCACATTGGCTACTATGTAATCACAGCCAAAACACTCATGGCCAGCATGAAAGCAAAAAGAAGGGAATCCTTCCAATTTCCCTGTACAGGAAAGTACAATGGTTCACCCTGAGTGTAGGAAAACCTGACTTGAGTTCACCTTATTCAGATTGTCTCTAGGTAATGAAAGTTGGAAACTAAAAGAATCATAAAGAAAACACCCACTATCTGTTTAGCAGAATAGATGAAACAGACACAGTCAGCACTTTCTACATTCCCCTGGACCTGAGATCTCCACGTCACCCTTGCCTTCAGATTCACCTGTGGTCTGTTGCCTCTTCCTCTTCCACTTGCTTCTGATTATGTTGACTTTCTGCAAATACATTTAGACAGCAACACTCACAACAAAATCCTACTTATGCCCCATTACCAACTCTCTGCCAATTTATACACAGGGTGTGTTGAGTATTCTTGGCATGGGAAAAGGATTCTCTGAGAGGAACATTTGAAGATATCTCAGCTGTGTCAGATTCCGAGAAATGGAAAGGCTTCCTGGGCAGATGGTTCCATCACATTCTGTGCTAAATTTCATAATCGGTTAAAACTCTTCTTTATTCCAATGATCAGGAAACACTAAAGAGTGGCTGTTGGAAAAGTTTCGTCAAAACTCAGAGCTTATTCCATCAGATGTGCTGATTAAGTGTGCTTGAGTTGAGATTATATACTCAGACTAAATTGATGAATGGAACTGCAGACTCTCCAGGAGGAAAGATCTTTCATGCTACAGAGAGAACAGGATACTTCCTAATAAAGGGGACAAAGAGTGCCAAGGTGAAAGTCATGCCCTCAGGAAAAATTCCAGACACATTCACAAGGGATCATGTCAACAGTATCTCCAGTGACATACTCAAGATAGTAACCTATCTGGACAGTCACTAATCCTCAAAGTACATTCTCTGTGTAGGATCAAACAGTAGCAAAAACATTATAGGAGAGATCAGCATCCCAGGCTGGAAGAATGAGGTCATGCAGACCCCTGTTATGCACAAGAATCAACAGTGCCTGTGAACAGGTCATGATCTCTGCAACTTCCTGACTCTTGTTAGTCCTAGGTTTACCATCTTGAATATGCCATTGGACCCTCAGAAGTATGACTGCTAGGAGTACATTTCTCTTTTAATGGGATACTCATGAGTGGCATCTAGAGAAGGGGAGACTTCATGCTCACCCAACAGATCAGCACCAGAGCAGAGAGGCTGGTGGATATCTGACAATTTACAGTGACTGAAGGAAGACTTATGGCCCTCATCCAATGAGTCCTTCAGGGTTTCTTTCACTTCCTCCTCCTCCTGTCCTGCTTTGCTCAGCCTGGTGGGATAGAGTACAATTAAACCAAAACGATTAATATAAGAGTCCCATGTGGTCATTTGCCTGCCTCTTGCCTGTCCATCGCCTGCCGTACACCTATCCATCACCCAACGCAGGAGGTTCACCTCCAGATTGTCTGGCAACAGTCAGCAAAGTGATCGCCAACCACCAGTGGAGCACCAGCTGCCTGCTGTTGCCTGGAAGTTCACTGTTACAGTACCTGCAGGTTTGATTATACGTGGCTGCAGTCATTTTGAGACAACAGCCAGGACCGGTAGTACGCCTGGCCTGACTGACTGAGCCCCATCTCCAGTATCCCTCAGCTGGACCGATCACTCCCTGCCTCTGGGGCCCTCACATCGACTGACTGCTCTCCGCCGCCAGGACCCTAAGACCAACTGACAGTGCACTATCACCAGGAACCCAGACTGACTAATTACAACCGGCCTCCAGGATCCCGCAACCACACCAAACACACCCAACCTCCAGGACACCTGCCTGACCAACCGCACCCCGCCTCCATGACCTCCAGCAGATCACGGCCACACCCTGACCTGCAGCTCCCCATTTGCCAACACAATTTGAAGCCAGAGTGGCCATCTTGGATAATCCTGGAAGCCATAGCTCTGATCTTTAGGTGGGTCAAAACCCATTCTGAGATGCCTGCTGAAAGACTGAAGCTCATTGTCAGGTACCTCTCATGCATCAGGTCACTGAACTCTGGGAGGTTTCATTACTATATGAGTGTTATACTGTAGATTTTCTTTTTTCTCCTTATTGAAAAAGTTTAAGTTTTTATTTCTTTACTTTTCTTGCTCTCTTTTCCTTTTGTTTACCTGTTCCCTCAAAGTCTCTTTCTCCCTTTTTTGATTGCTAACATCCAATTTCTTTTGATTGTACTCTCACCCTTTCTATTATCTAGAACTTCTGTATATTCTTTTCTTATCCCATTAACAGCCACATTCTACATCCCTCTGCATCCTCTTTGTCCTCCATTTGAAACTGCAGACCTTATTGCAAATCTCTTTGTTTTACTGAAGATAATATTTGAACTCATTCTGTTTATTATGACAATTTTGTTATTGTCCTCATAGGGGCTATTTGGTCTAGGATTGCACAGTGTCTGAATTGGGCACTGCTAATATTGATCTCCCCTTAAAGAAAGGGTTTTGGAAACCTATAGGCCACTATAAGCCTATAGGGGGAAATCTGCAATACCCCAGATCTGCATTGCTAGAGGGGAAGATACATGAACAACATAAACAAACAAGGGAAGAAAATGATCCAAAAAAATCTAGATTCTATATTAATAGAATCCAATGACACTATGTTAGAAGAAATATCAGAAAAGGACTTCAGATTATACATGATTAAGATGATTCATGAAGCAAAGGATGAGATAAGAGAGCAAATGCAGGAAATGAATGATAATACCAATAAGCTCAAAGAGCAAGTGCAGGAAGCAAAAGATCATTTCAACAAAGAGAGATTCTCAAAAAAAAAAAAACCAAAAAAGGAAATCCTTGAAATGAAGGAAACAATAAAACAAATAAAAAACTCAATGGAAAGCATCACCAAAAGACTAGACCACTTGGAAGACAGAACCTCAGACAATGAAGACAAAATATTTAATCTTGAAAATAAAGTGGCCCAAACAGAGAAGATGGTAAGAAATCATGAACAGAATCTCCAAGAACTATGGGACATCATGAAAAGACCAAATTTAAGAATTATTGGGATTGAGGAAGGCACAGAGATACAAACCAAAGGAATGAACAACCTATTCAATGAAATAATATCAGAAAATATCCCAAACCTGAAGAATGAAATAGAAAATCAAATACAAGAGGCTTACAGAACACCAAATGCACAAAATCACAACAGGTCCACACCAAGGCACATTATAATGAAAATGTCTAACATTCAAAATAAATATAGGATTTTGAAGGCCACGAGAGAAAAGCATCAGATTACATATAGGAGGAGACCAATACGGATAGCAGCAGACTTCTCAACCCAGACTCTAAAAGCTAGAAGGGCCTGGAACAATGTATTTCAAGCTCTGAAAGAACATGGTTGCCAACCAAGAATCCTATACCCAGCAAAACTTACCTTCAGATTTGAAAATGAAATAAAATCCTTCCATGATAAACAAAAGTTAAAAGAATTTACAAATAGAAAACCTGCACTACAGAATGTTCTCAACAAAATATTCCATGAGGAGGAAATGAAAAACAATAATGTAGTTCAGCAAAGGGAGGAACTACCTTAGAGAAAAACCACTCAAAGGAGAAACCAAGTCAAATTAAAAACCAAAAATAAGCCAAACGACTGGGAATACAAATCATATCTCAATAATAACCCTGAATGTTAATGGCCTAAACTCATCAATCAAAAGACATAGATGGCAGAATGGACTCAAAAGAAAGACCCAACAACAAGCTGCCTGCAAGAGACTCATCTCATAGAAAAAGACATCCACAGACTAAAGGTGAAAGTATGGGAAAAAACCTACCACGGACATGAACTCAGTAAAAAAGCAGGGGTTTCCATCTTTATATCAGATAAAGTGGACTTCAAGCCAAAGTTAGTCAGAAGGGATAAAGAAGTACATTTCATACTGCTTAAGGGAATCATAAATCAGGAAGACATAACGATAGTAAATATTTATGCCCCAAACAATGGTGCATCCCTGTATATCAAACAAATCCTTCTCAATTTCAGGAATCACATAGACCACAACACAATCATTCTGGGTGACTTTAATGCACCGCTGTCACCACTAGATAGATCTTCCAAACAAACCAACCAAAGAAACCACAGAACTCAATAACACAATCAATAACCTAGACTTAATAGACATATATAGAATACTCTATCCATCAATGAGTGGATTCACTTTCTTCTCAGCAGCACATGGAACCTTCTCAAAAATAGATTACATGTTATGCCACAAAGCAGCCCTTAGGAAATGCAAAAAAAAATAGATATTGCCCTGTGTTCTATCAGATCATAAAGGACTGAGAATAGAAATCAATGACAAAATAAAAAACAGAAATTACTCCAACACCTGGAGACTAAATAATATGCTATTGAATGAAACATGGATAACAGAAAACATCAGGGAGGAGATAAAAAAATTCTTAGAGGTCCATGAGAACGACGATACAACATATCAAAATCTCTGGGACACTATGAAAGCAGTACTAAGAGGAAAATTCATTGCATGGAGCTCATTCCAGAAAAGAATGAAAAGTCAACAACTAAATGACCTAATTACAGCTCAAAGCCCTAGAAAAAGAAGAACAGAATAACAGCAAAAGTAGTAGAAGACAGGAAATAATTAAAATCAGACCTGAAATCAATGAAATTGAAACAAAAGAAACAATTCAAAAAATTGACAAAACAAAAAGTTAGTTCTTTGAGAAAGGAAATAAAATAGAAAACCCTTAGCCACTAAGAATGAGAAGGAGAGAGAAAACTCAAATTACTAAAATTCGTGATGAAAAAGGAAATATCACGACAGACACCACTGAGATACAGAACATAATGAGAAGCTACTTCGAAAATTGTATTCCAACAAAATAGAAACTACCAAAGACATTGACAAATTTCTAGAGACATGCTCCTCCCAAATTGAACAGGAGGATATACACAATTTAAACAGATCAATATCAAGCAATGAAATAGAGGAAGCCATTAAAAACCTACCATCCAAGAAAAGCCCAGGACCAGACAGATTCTCAGCCAAGTTCTACAAGACCTTCAGAGAAGAACTCATTCCAGTACTTATACAGGACCCCTTCATGCTCAAAACACTAGAGAAAATAGGGATAGTAGGAACATACCTGAACATTGTAAAGGATATTTATGCTAAGCCCATGGCCAACATCATTCTTAATGGAGAAAAACTGAAACCATTCCCTTTAAAACAGTAACAAGACAGGGATGTCCTCCTTCACCACTTCTATTCAACATTGTCCTGGAAACTCTAGCCAGAGCAATTAGACAGACTAAAAAAATTAAAGGGATACGAATAGGAAAAGAGGAACTTAAGACATCACTATTTGCTGATGACATGATTCTATATTTAGAGGTTCCAAAAAACTTCTCCGGAAAACTTTTAGACCTCATCAATGAATTCAGCAAAATAGCAGGCTATAAAATCAACACATATAAATCTAAAGCATTTTTATATGCAAGCGATGAAACAGCTGAAATGGAAATGAGTAAAACAACTCCATTTGCAATAACCTCAAAAAAAATAAAATACTTGGGCATCAATCCAACCAAAGAGGTAAAAGATCTCTACGATGAAAACTACAAAACATTGAAGAAAGAAAATGAGGAAGACCTTAGAAGATGGAAAGATCTCCCATGTTCTTGGACAGGCAGAATTAATATTGTCAAAATGGCCATACTACCTAAAGTGCTATACAGATTCAATGCAATTCCAATTAAAATCCCAATGACGTTCCTTACGGAAATAGAGCAAGCAATCATGAAATTCATCTGAAAGAATAAGAAAGCCAGAATAACTAAAGCAATCCTTAGCAGGAAGAATGAAAGAGGGGGTATCGCAATACCAGAACTTCAACTATACTACAAAGCAATAGTAACAAAAACGGCATGGTATTGGCACCAAAATAGACAGGTAGATCAATGGTACAGAATAGGGGACATGGACACAAACCCAAATAAATACAATTTTCTCATACCAGACAAAGGTGCCAAAAATATGCAATGGAGAAAAGATAGCCACTTCAACAAATGGAGCTGGGAAAACTGGAAATCCATATGCAACAGAATGAAACTAAACCCCTACCTCTCACCCTGCACAAAAATCAACTCAAAATGGATCAAGGACCTTGAAATCAGACCAGAGACCCTGCATCTTATAGAAGAAAAAGTAGGTTCAAATGTTCAACTTGTTGGCTTAGGATGAGACTTAATAGGACTCCCATAGCACAAGAAATAACTGGGACAGATTCAAACTAAATAGCTTTCTCTCAGCAAAGAGAGAACCTACAGAGTGGGAGAATATCGTTTCCACTCATACTTCAGACAGAGCACCAATTTCCAGAATATATAAAGAACTCAAAAAACTCTACATGAAGAATACAAATAACCCAATCAACAAATGGGCTATGGATAGGAACAGACACTTTACAGAAAAAGATCTACAAGCAATCAACAAACATGAAAAAATTTTCACCATCTTTAGTAATATGAGAAATGTACATCAAAACTACACTATAATTCCAACTCACCTCAATTAGAATGGCGATTATCAAGAATACAAGCAACAATAGGTGTTGGAGAGGATGTGGGGAAAAATGTGCACTCATACATTGCTGTTGGGGCTGCAAATTAGTGCAGCCACTCTGGAAAACAGTGTAGAGATTCCTGAGAAAACTTGGAATGGACTCACCATTTGACCCAGCTATCCCACTCTTCGGCCTATACCCAAAGGACTTAAAATCAGCATACTACAGAGATACAGTCACATCAATGTTCATAGCTGCTCAATTCACAATAGCCAGACCGTGGAACCAACTTAGATATCCTGCAATTGATGAATGGATAAACAAACCGTGGTGTATATATATACAATGGAATATTACTCAGCTATAAAAATAATAAAATTATGGCATTTGCAGGTAAATGGATGAAAATGGAAAACATCATGCTAAGTGAGATAAGTCAATCTCAAAAATCCAAAGGACGAATGATCTCATTGATAAGCGGATGATGACACATAATGGGGGGTGGGAGGGGTGAAAGAATGGAGGAAGGAGGGACTGTATAGTGGGAAAACAGGGGTGGGAGGGGTGGGGGGAAGGAAAAAATAACAGAATGATTCAAACATCATTACCCTATGTAAATGTATGATTACACAAATGGTATGCTGTTACTCCATGTAAAAACAGAAACGACATGTATACCATTTGTTTATAATAAAAATAAATTTAAAAAATAAAAAAAATTTTAAAAAAGAGTCCCATGTGTTCTGAATAGAGGGCTAAGGGAGTGGTCACAAAAGGCCAGGGTACTCCTTTCAAAGAGAAAGAAAATGATCTTCCTAGCATGTGGGCAGATTGCAGATGTCTTCATGGCAGGAGACAGGAGGAGAGGTTCATGTACTGGGAGAAATGAACTGAGGAGGATGGAGACTCTACTCTCCCTGTGTGATAAAACCATGATCCATAGCATAAACAGAGGGGGGAAAAAAACTATAGATATATACATATTTAAATTTGAAGGCTATAACATCCCTGCCTAGAAACCCATCAACCATAAGGAAACTAGACATACATCTCATCCTAATCTATACAAGAAAGGAGATGTAGATGCTGAGAGTTGAAAAAAACTTTAATTAGGCAGATTGTCTCTACTTACAAAGCAGCACCATAAAGAAAATGGACACCTTGTTAAAAGACAGGCTTCTTCCTTGGCTGAGGAATGTCGTCATTCCAGCAGTTTTTGTTTGCCTTTGCATGTGAACTGTGTGGATACTTTGGACCTCTTGGTTTGCTCATCTGGGACCCTGCTCATATTTTACCCATCCTCATCCAGGCTCTTAAAATTCATTTTACCTGAGAGCCAGTGATTCATCTTCTTTTCCACTCTCCTCCTCTGCACCATTCTCTGAAATCAAATTCACAAATGTGCAGTTAGTCATTGAGTAGTTCTACATCAGTCACTACAAACACACTAGGGTCCTGATCATGGATACATAAATACCAATGGAGGACCTGTTGGGTGAGCCTAAAGTTCTCTGGAGGCAGCTCATGAGGCTCCATTCAAAGGTGAACTGAACTCATACCAACCGTATTTCTCAGGGCCCACTGCAATTCATGATGATGTTCAGAGGACTAACTGGAGTGGAGAGGTGTAGGAACACAGGGAAGCACTTGGCAAAGTCAGAGACCAATGCATAAGCAGACTAAAACCTGAGACTGAATCATAGGAGTGTGTGATGCTTCTGCATCCACACCTCACCCACAGGGCTCCAATAGTAGCAGAGAAATCAATCTTCACGAACTATAGACTCAATGCTGGGTGCAGTGGCGCACGCCTGTAATCCCAGTGGCTGAGGAGGTTGAGACAGGAGGATCGCGAGTTCAAAGCCAGCCTCAGAAATTCATCGGGGTAATAGGAAACTCAGTGAGACCCTATCTCTAAATAAAATACAATATAGGACTGGGAATGTGGCTTAGTGATAGAACTGTCCTTGAGTTCAATACAAAAAAAAAAAACTTCAAAAAAAAAATTAACGGGACACAGAGCATCCACTTTTTGCAAAATTAAATAACCATGATTCACAAACACAGGTGCAAAAAACAAGTATTTTTGTAAATGTACTATAGATGACAAGGAAGAAAATCTAACCTAGGTGACCTTGGGTGCCGTGGGATTGTTCGTTGTGAAGGTGGATACAGCACAGGGAAACTATTCTCTGGGACACTGCACCTTGAAGGTACGGGACATTTTACATTTTCCAAAATACACAGAATGTACAACTAGAGTAAAACTAAAGAAGTCAATCGGCCTTTAATCAGTAATTTATCAATCCTGCCTTATCAGTAATGATAATCATAGCAATCGAGCCCATGCTGGGTTCCTAGGAGAAATTCTCTCTAGGAAAGGAGTTGGAAGTATAAAGTAACATTCCCATCATCAGATGCTACTATGTCAAGGTCTGAAATTCCAAAGTCTGACGTTCTGTATCTTTTTTAAATGAGCTCTTCAATATTTCATATCCACACATGATAGCTCTAAAATACTGCTTGAATTTATTTAGACATAAAGAAATGGAAATTCAAGAGAAATAAAATCATCCCTGGCCCACAATTACTAAGGGAAGCAGCCATGCTGGAGGTTGGGCAACTCCTTACTCCTGGCCTCCTGTCACCTCCCTCTTCTCTACTTTAATATGTAAAGGATGCTGCCTCCTCATCTAGAGGCCACATTCCATCAGGACACAAGGATGTAGCTGAACTGCTAGAACTTCCTTGGGGTGCAATTGCCTTTCGTGTTCCCATTCAGGCAGCCCTGATTTTACCACACCCTAAATATGAAATGGAAAACTAAAAAGCTGTTCAAAAATGTCACTTTGGGAGTGGAGATTCCTGTGATTCAGGAACCATGATGTAGCTCAGTGAATTCAGGGCCTGAGACCAGCCTACCTGGGCTGAGTTTGAGGATGAGGCGATCTGCCAGCTTATACATGGAAACAAGCAGTTCATGCAATTTGTGGCTGTCAGAACTGTGCAGAGTGAGGAGTTCCCACAGATGCTCTCTGATGAGTAATGAAACATTTTTCCCATGATGTACTCTATTCCTCAGTTCAGACAGCTCCTGGGTTTGATGGTCGATGATACTGGATTCCCTGAGGTAGAAGAGAGAAAAATTTAGGCTTACAGAGTTGAACATTATATGAACTTTGACACAGATTTCTGTGAGAACATCTCCAAGTTGTCCTCTTTGCAGAATTCTCCTTGACTGTAGCAAAGTTGTGGGGTGGGGGTACACAAAGCACACTCCTGTCACCAGAAAGTGCTCTGAGACTGCGCGACATGCCCTCATCTACTATTCTCTCATCAAAGGCACATCTTCCTGAATCTCCTTCATAAAAATGCCCCTTAGTACTCATGTGGCCAAGGACATTCCTTCATGGAAACAGACATAGTGCATTGTGCCTAGATGGGATGTAAGCCACACACATAAATGTGTCCTGATCCTGGGGTTAACGCAGCTGGGGTTAACGGAACAATGAAAGTAGAAGAGATCAACACATTCAAGGAATGAAATCTCTGCTGAGTGAAAGGTTACTGAGCCTTACTCTGTCAGGAGGAGAAGTGGACTAAGAGTAAATGAGGCAGCACTTACACAACCTTGTGGCTACCCCAAGGTCACACCACTAGGTTGCTCAATTTAACTCGCCTAATTTTAGATTTGGTGAGTATATTAGCTCGATCCATTTTTAAATAATGGAAATGAAGCTTTTCATTAACAATTTTAGACTATATTGTACCATATTATTTCTTGCCTAATTGTTTTATAAATGTCTGTGCGGCATGCGCCTGCCATGGGACTCTGTGCTCTTCTTGCTCAAATGAGCTCTTACTCCCCCAGCTGAGCTGCCCTAATTCACACTCACATACCTTCCCTCCTGCCTGCACTGTGCAGAGCCCCCTTACCTTAGCTGCTCTTCTACCATCAGTCTCTCGGCCAGTTCCCCGTCATGGGACTGCATCTTCTCCCCCAAAACGGAAACAATTAGGTCGTTGTCCTTGTTGCATTCTGAGAAGAGACAGATGTGCCTTCCTCAGTAGACAGCTGGACATGCTATTCTGGGTACTGCCTTCAGAGGAGGCAGGCCCACCCCAGGGACAACAGGAACTTCAGTCCCAGCCTCTATGCAGGGACCCCACCTCTTGAAATCTCCCCAAATACATGGTATTTGATGATCCTCACTTTAAAGATGAGAAAAGAAGCTCAAGGACATAGAAACTGTCATAAGAGTGATTCAACGTATTTGGCAGGTAGGGTCACATCTAACTCTGAATCCTGGACAACTGTCATTACCAAAACTAAATTCCCTTAAGTTAAATACTGAGCTGGGAATGAAGCATTGATTCCTTGTACACTCAGGAAGACCCCAAAGGACTACAGGGCTGAAGGTTCCCTGTGTTCACAATTTCAAGAAAAAGCAAATATCTCCAAGATAAAAAATTGTATCTGGATGTTTTTGGGTAAAGTATAAGACTTAAGACTGTAAATGTCTAAAAGAAATATGTCCAACACTAGTAAGTTTGTCTTAAATGAGAGGTAACAGAACAAGGAACTATGGGTGTTTCCTTGGTCCCAGGCACTGATGTAAGATCTTGAAGAGGACTAACACATTCGTACATTACAAACCACAGATGTAGAATTGTATAACGCAAGAGCAGAGCAGGAAACTGGGGGGCAGAAAAACACAAAACCCTTCCTTGATTAGAGCCCAGGAGACTGGCTGGTGCCCACATGCAATACACAGTGTTAACCCAACAGGTTCTTGAGGGATATTTTTCTTTTTCAACATCAATTTTTTCCTTCAAGTATATGATTCTGAGAAAAGAGATTAATAAAAAATGGTCTGCCTTATTCCAAACCTCATTTCTTGAATTCCTTAGCAGACTTCTATACTTACTTCTTTGGTATTCCTTCCACATTAAAAATTGTACCACTAATTTTTTGAAAACAAATCTGGTGAAGGAAGAAAATTTGAGCTCAGTGGCAGCAAGGTTTTTTCTAAGGATAGTGATTATCACAGGTCCCTGTTTCCATGATTCCTTTAGTCCCAACAGCCCACCTTATGGAAAAGGGCAATGGGCTCCATTTCCAGGCTAACTATGGGAGGGGAGGGCCTGCCCTGCAGCACTGCTTGGATTTCCCTGGAGCTGGTGGTTTCCCCCACCTGCCCTTCTCACTTTGATCTAGTGTGTGCTATGGATTCTCTGATGTTCCAGAAACACCTTCCACTGCAGTGCACGGAGAAGTCTCTCCTGCAGTTCCAACAAGAGCCTGTGTCCCTGGAACCAGGGATTTCCCCTCACCAACAGAGTTCCTGGTCTGTGGTATCACTTCTGGATACCTTGGTTTCTGTGAGCAGTAGACCATATTCAACTCCCTTAAACAAGGTCTGGGCTCTATCACACTGGTTCCCAGCATTACCAGAAAGTGCTGTCCAATTAGTACTCAACAGAAGTTTGAACTGAAGGGAGGATCATTAGTCCCAGACCTTTAGAACAACATGGTTGTTATATGTTTGTAGGATCTGATATGGTAGAGAGAGAATACTAATAAAAAAGATGTGAGCTACTCTTGAGGATGAAAAGGTATTTCCATGCCTCTAGTTGCTGGGAATTAACCCTATTCCCACCCTACATTTCCTTGTAAATTAGAAGTTGCTGTAGTCTTTGTGCCTCATTATTCCATTGTCAGCAAAAGGAAGGCCAAAATCCAATACCTATTCTTGCAGAAATGTGCTAACAATGGGATGTATTTTCAGGAAAATAAGGAGAATAAATTTTGGAGAAAATCTTATTCTCAGAGGGGAAACAGATCATCACACCTCACTTTAGTGACTGCAAACTTATCTACAACTCATCTACAACTTACGATACTTCTGGAGCTGGCTTTGCCAGGGAGTAGGTCGTAGATTTACAAATGAGAAATTGTTCTTTGAGGTCCTGGAAAGCCTGCTTGCTCTGTTGTAACTGAGAATGCAATTCCAGGACGACTTCTTCAAGATCCATTTCTTCCCCTACATTCGGAGAAGAACTGACAGGTACTGCCATGATGTTTTTAGCAGTATCTTCACAGCCAGGGCCTGCAAAGAAGAAACCCAGGTATGCCATAGGTTAAAAACAAATGAAACCAAGTAGGATTCACCAGGACTAAAGGACGACAGTAGCAGTCATGATTAACTTACTGTTGAGAACAGATTAATCAACAACCCACAACACTTGAAAGTCCTTTACCCCCCAAACAAGGCTCTGTCTGTAGCTACAACTCAGACAGCACTGAGGAGGTAGGGCTGAGTGCGCCAGGTAACAGGCTAACAGAATTAGAAGGTGGGATGTGTCATGGAATGTGAGGAACCCCTCCCTTCCAGTGGCCAGGCTGATTCACTGGTCTCTTGAGAAGTGAGAAGGTCACCACAGGTGTGGACCACCACTCATCTGCCAGTCTCAGTAGTTGTGTACCCTTATGCCATTATTACCAACTTCTATTTGCAATCCCTCCCCAAACTCACCATATTTCACATTTCTTCTAAGTGTGTATGTTGAGAATCCTCAAAGCACAAATGGTTTCCTAAAAAGTTGTATTATCTACAGGGCTACCCAGTAGTCTCCTCATTATTTCTTTAATATTAAAGTGGATCTTAAAAGCTTTTTCTCAAGTGAAAAATACAAACTGGCAACAGGGAAACAGTTAAGATGTTCTTCCCTGAATTTCGACGCATTATTTCTAAAGCCATAAAAACTACAGAACAAAGATTACTCTAACACTAAAAAAGTAAACTATGAGTGTTTGAAATTATTTTCTGCACGTTATCAATATTATCTTTTTTTTTAAATTGTGGCCTCTTCTCTCTCTCTGGAACATTTGTTGGTGTATAAGGCTCTAAAGAAGTCCTCACTTCCATTAGAAAAGTTCCTATTGGTTCAGGTGAAGACAGGAAGAATTTGGTAGAGAATGGTTGCACATCATACAGTACATATTAAGTGTTCACTTGGTCCAAAGTTCTGCACTCCTTTTCTAAGAAACAATGCTACTCTGACCCAGCTCATGTTCTGTTTCAGAAACCTCAAGTCCTTTTCTCCACTACTATCTGCTCAGTGGACAAACTCCTCCTCCTCCTATGTCTCCTACCTAGGATGCCTTTCCTTTCTTGGCCCCAGAGTCATAGCCATCTTTCCAGCTTGTTTAATGCATGAGGGGCCTCTCTGGGGTCAGTGAAAGTCTTTGCTATTTGGTATAGGGCCACCAATTGGGTCACTTAGGAATGTATTTTCTCCAAAAGTCACAAGAAGCTACTAAGAGCAGAGAATATTCTCTCACTATAGAACAATTAACCCCACTCATATATTGAATTCCTCTGGCTTCACTTTCTGCACAAACACATATTCAGGCTTTCCAGACCATCTCTGTGTGGCTTCCCTTAATTTTGCTACTATTTAAATATGATCTGAGAATGGAAACATGAAGGGAAACCATGCTGTGTTTGTGAACCCTCAACTGTGGGACACTCATTGGAAGAGATTTTCCAGATTCCTCTTGTAGCAAATCCTCAGCAGATAGAGGCCAGTGCTGACTCTGCTCTTCACTGCAATCTTCCCTTCACCAGATTGGGCTATTGGTGTCTGCTATCAATGTTCTCACCTATTGAAAACAATGACTGAATTTGGAGCAGACATTTTAAGCTCCTTTCAGTTAGGGCTGGATACCCTTCCTAGCATGCCCCAATGCTTTACCCATAGAAGCTCAGCAAATGTATTCATTGAGCTTAGCTCACATAAGATGTAAGTGCTCTAGAAAAGTGGGGATTTTATAGTTTATAAACATGATAAGGTAAACAGAGGAGCAAACCATGGGTGTTAGTTGATTTTAAGAACACAAGAATTATCAACTGCCATTTACTTGAACATAAGAAAGCCAGGATTTTAGCCACACTCTCCTCCCTTTGTACTGCAAACCTGAAAATTACTTCAATTCTTTCCCTGCATTTGAAATGAACTTTAAGAAAAAATAAGAGTTACATGTGGAGGGATATGAACAACATCAGTTTGTTCTGATGTGGATAGAGAATGCTGAGGTTCAGAGAAAACATCATGATAATTTTCACAAGGATGAACTTATATGTCTCACCTACCTTGCCTCTTTTCTTTCTCCACCTGGCCAGAACACACTCAGTAGCTACTGATGTCATCAGAATCATCACGAGACAGTGAGAATATGAATTTCTATGAGATAATCTGGAGACCAGGTGTTGGTAGTAGTCTTGAGATGTTGCCCATTATTATGCAGAGACCTGTTACAAACAACCAGTAGGAGCCTCAACTCGACTACCAACATTTTTTGACACAGAACTGGCTATATTCACCAATTAGCCCATTATCAATTCTTGGATTTGCTGGTTACCAGATTGACAGCTCTGTCAAAGCTAAGATTATGTTCTCTCTCTCTCTCTAGTCATAGTTTCCATTGAAGCCCAAGCACTGAGGCACTAAGCAGGGTCCACTGAATGAAGGCAAAAAAGTGGTTGCAGACCACTGTTATTAGAATTAAGTCCCTTTACAATGTCATCAAAAGTCTTCCTGTTAGGACCCCTTCAATGAGTCCATGAGAGTCAGATACATCACTGTGCATATGATGCTGAAGATCAAACTGTCCTCAGAACAGTTTGTGTTTCCCACCTATAAACTCACATTGCAATTTAGGGTTTGTAATCAGGGCTCTGGTCAGTTTTAACTTTTTCATTTGTATAAAAGTTAAAGGTTGACTGAAAAAACACTTCAGGGATGACTTACTCTTGTTCTAAAAGATGGGTCTTAGAGAAGTGTCCATGTGCCAATGATTGATGAAGACCATGCCTCCAAGAATAAAGAGGAAGCGGAGTTGAGGAAGCTGGAAGAAAGGAAATACAGCCTACGAACTGTAGGATTTCAGAGACACTGCCATCTGTTTAAAAGATGATTTTCATCACAGATGGACACTGTGTTGGCTCTGCCTCAGTGTCACAATTACACAGATAACAGAACAGGAAAGAGTTCAGAGTGAAAACCATAGCAGTGGGTGAAGTGTATAAACAAAGTTGAATTTTACACCCACCTATCCAGCGAATACAACCTCCTGCATTTGGAAAGTTGCAGAGAATTTGTGCCTTCTAGGGTCTTCCTATCAATAGTTGACCTCATGATATGCTGTTGTTGTTGTGTAGGTGATATTTTTGTTATGGCAGAACAGGTCATGATCTTGGGATAACAGTCCAGAAACAAGTTATTCATATCATTCTCACTTCAGGGTTTAGAAAGCAACAAGTGATTTTTTTTTTTAAGGGCAAGAAGTCCCCAAGACTCCTTAGATCCCTTTGGACAGTTCCACCCTACAACTATCATAAAGAAAATCAATCACCTGGTAAGAGGACTATGTCATCTTTGGTTATGTGAACAATATCATGGCAAACAGTCACTTTATACCTTTGATTCTGGCGTTCACAGCTAATTTTGATCTCATGATGTATATTTTAGAACACTCAAACCCCATTATACTACCTTTGCTTATTAGCCTTGATCATTCATTGTTACATGGAATCTAGTGACTCTCCATCTTCTTCTTCATCCGTCTCATCATATTCTGCAAAACAATTGAGAAATGTCCAAAGTCATTAAATAGCTCTATTTTGCACATTTCCATACAGCAGCCTACCTGAGCCTGCTGGCATAAATTATGTGTTTATGAATTTAGGATGCACACACAGGATTGTACTGAATAATCTCATATGTTGAATTTAAAGAAATGCTCTGTGTTGATGTACTGATCCTTCATGTGCACTCACGAGGTGTCTGGACCATTATGGCAGGCTCTGAGTTCAATGGTAGAGTCTAAATGTACTTTTGTCTCATGGTCACTGGATGTTTGTCCAGGTTCTTCTGGATTCCTATAGTTACATCTCTATTCTTTATACAAAGCTCATTCCCAGGCTTACGTGTTCTGCATGTCTCCACAGTCCTGAAACAGAACCTATTCCCTGTTGTGCACTTCTTTCCATATTGAGAGTTTGGTGCTCATCTCCAAGGTGGCTTCCGCAGTGTACTATGGGCAATTTCTCTTTGCAATCTGTACTAATATGAACCAACATTTCTACCACCACATTCTTTTTTTTAACTGAAGCAACCCCAAACATGAACCACCACTATGGAATCTTAAAATAAATCCATGGGAATCCCTTCATTCAATTGCTACAGCTAAATGCAACACATTATTTGATTCACTTTACAGGAGAGAAAGCAAAAACCCCAGAAGGCAGAAGTGAACCATGTGCCTACAGGTATAAAAGCCAGAGCTCAGGAAGAGCTGGGGAAACTTTACTAGTCCAGTCTCTCTGCCCTCTAAGAATCTGCCTCCTGTCCTTGAGCACTGGAAATTGCTATCTCTTGCCCCAGAGGCCACATACCATTGGGGAGGATAGAGAGAGTTGGAATACCATCACCTCCGATGTAATGCAGCTGTCCTTTTGTTCCTGCCCACACTGTACTCATCTTGCCTTGGCCTTGACTGTGATGGAGAAATCAAAACATCTGGTGAAATGTTACTGGTGGAGGGGTGGACTGTCCCGTGAACCAGGGACTTCAGAGCACCTCAGTGTGATCAAGTACACCCAACCTGCACTGAGACTGAGGCAAGGCTTTCTGCCAGTCTGCAGCCCTCAGCCAGTTACTTCTGAATGTCCTGCCCCTGGTAGCTATCAGGGTCTTCCTGGGGGAGGAATTTTTTTGAATGCTGACGTAGGTAGACGTCAGAATCTCTCTTCTTATATCTTCTGGCTTAATTGATGCGGTCCTTACACCTGAACTTGGATCAGAAAATAATATTTCCTAAGGTGGGATAGAGACATTTTCAGAAAGGGAAAATGGGATTTCTCTCTCTCAAACACCTTCCAATTGTGATTCTGGCTCATTTCTTGTAAACTGCAACATTTTCTTTTCTCATTACATTTTATAAGCTGTGGCCCAGTGAAGACATGCTCCTGAGTCATGAATAGAAGCCCAGTTCTTCTGACTCTTAATGGTAGGATGGCATGTGATATTTTTATTTTTCATTTTGTTTGGTTTTTGCTATAAAGTGACCCATACAGGAAACATACGCCTCTTGCTTGGAGTCAAGAAAACATGGTACCATTTCCAAAAATAGATGTGATTTTGCCATCCTTCTTGGATAGCCATGAATGCTCAAAGAACATTGTTGAGAATTTACATTTACAGGACAAATAGAGGAAAAGTCAGATAACTCACTGCAAAACAATCATTTGGACTGATGATGAGGCATCTGCATGTTGAAGAACTGTCTGAGTTTCCTTGGATACATTCACTCTCCTCACCCCTGCCTGCACTGCTCCATACCTTGCATTTGCCAGTGAGTGCCCAGGTGGGACAGGTGTGGCTGTAAGTAGGAAGAGTGCAAGCTAATTGACCCACCCAATGTGCTTCAAACCTGATCCTAGTGTTTCACTCAAACCAATGAGTGACCACAGTACCTGGCTGCAAGGAGATCTCCCCACCCTCCCAGAGGGCTGAAATTAAAGAATACTGAGGTTACCTGAGAAGTCTTCTTCTTCTAAGGGGTGTACTCACTTGCCACATCCAGAGTAAACCACATGCTCCTCGTCCAGGAGGCTGGTCTCTTGGGAAGCCAGTGGAGTGAGACAAGCCAAGACAGTTGGAATGAGCTGAAAACACCCCATCTAATGAGTCCACCAGCACTTCCATTTATGTCCTTCTCTTCTTGCAGTGCCATGCAGAGCCCTGGTATGTAAGGAGAGCAGAATGCTAAACATTCAATAATTGTTGTTACTTCACACCTCCTCACCTGGTCTTGACTGAAACCTTTAAGGAAGAGCTTCAGAAAGCAGAGTGGCTATACCTTCAAAGCAGAGGAACAAATCAATCCCCTTTGCTTAGAATGTGAGTTTCAAGGGAGTTTGAGGAGGGTGGAGTGTGAGAGAGGGCAGCAGGTGCTCAGTTCACTGGTTAGGTAACACTGCTGATCAGGAAGGAGACTCATCTTTCCCTCGGTGGTTCAGGCATGTCATGCCACAGTGACAGTCATAACAGATGGGACAACCCCAGTGTCCTTTGTTCCACTTTCCTTGAAGGGTTCTGGTAAATAAGGGTTCCCAAGGCATTATTCATTCCAAAAGATGTTGGGTATTCAGGCCTTGTTCTTTAATATTTTGATTTAATCTGACTTTGGTTTGGTTTGGTCACATTTCTTGCTATGAAATCCCAGTCAACAAACTCAGGCCAAGCTCACAGAAAATGATGTACATCTCCTAACTACCTTACACAAGAGAGTGCAGTGGTTCACTGTGAGTAAAGGAAACATGACTTTGGTTTAACACCATTGGAAGAACTCTCTCTAAGTTACTACAGGTAAAAACTAATGGAAGGTAGAAACCAAGAAAAGAATCACCAGGGGGGAAAAAAAATTGATCCCCTTCCTGGTTATCAGAATGGTGAAATAAGTACATTCAGCACTTTCTGCTCTTCCCCAGACCTGCAATCTCAAGATGTCACCATTACATACACGACCCATGATTTTCTTACTTACCTGGAGTCCACTGGTTCTATTGCTTCAGATTGCCTTGAGTATCTGCAAATATATACAGACAGACAGTCCCAAGAAAAACTTCACTTTATGCCCCATTACCAAACCTGGGCCAATTTAAACATAGGGTGAGCACATTCTTTATGTGATAAAAGGAAACTCTGAGGAGGACACTCATGGAAGTCTTGGGTTGTATCTTCTGAGAAATGGAAAGGTGTCCTTTCCTTAGTCACTAGACAGAGACCCCTTGTTTGGTCAATTAATAGCTTCACACTTTAGATGATCAGTTAAAACTATTCATTATCCAAGTGATCAAGAAAAGATTGAAGACTGGTTTCTAGAAAACTTTCTTCAAGACTCATACCTTACACCAGAAGCTGCTATTTCTTGGTAGATTGGAGATTATATACTGGGACTGAAATGATGTGTGTATCTACAGAACTTCCATGAGAAAAGACCTTTGGTGCTAGTGAGAAAACGGGATAATTTCTATTAAAGGGAGTGGAATATGTCAGGCTCCAGTTCAGGCCTTCTGGAATAATTCTAAAACATTAATGAGAGACCATGCCTACACTATCTCCTGTGAGGCAATCAGGAGTACTAACCTATTTATACAGTCTCTAATCTCAAAGTAGACTTACTGTTCAGGATCAAAAATTAGCACAGATATTATGGAGAGATCGGCTGATATAGCTTGGAGGAAAGAGAGCATGCAGACCTCTGCTACATATGCATCAGTGGTGCCTGTGAGGCTGTTGTAGTCTCCACAACCACCCTACTCTGGTTATTCCTGGGTTCACCATCCTGAAGTTTCATTGCACCCCTGAGAAATATGACTGAGAGGAATACAGTTCTCTTTTAATGAACTACACCCAAGATGCATCCAGAGAAGAGACTTCATGCTCACCCAGAGGTTAACACTGGAGAAGGGAGGTTGGTGGATGTCAGGCAATTCATAGTGACTAGAGGATGTCTCAAGGCCGTCATCCAATGAGTCCTTCAGGACTTCCTCCACTTCCTCCTTTTCCTCCTGTCCTTCTTTGCTCAGCCTGGTGTGATAAAGTGTATCATTAAACATTAAACCAAGAAGGATTAGATACAAGAGTTCCAGGTGGTCCTGAAAGATACCTAAGGGAGTGGTCACAGGTCAGGGGTACAGCCTTCTAAGAAAAAGAAATTGGTCCACCTAGGATAATGGCAGAGTGCTGCTGCTTTCATGAGTTTCATCATAGGAGAAGATGCACTGACTAGAAGTGAGCTGAGAATGATGGATGAGAATCCCCACTGTGTGATACAACAGTGACCCACAGAGTGTACACATGCGTACACACACACACACACACACACACACACACAAACTTTTCTATAAATTGTGTCCATTTTTACACAAATCAGAGGTTGAAGCTCTTGAGACATTGCAGAATCCAAGAGATTTTGTGCATTCTAGGATTCTTTCTCTATATTGTGAATAGATATCATAATTTTCTGGTTCTTTGCTATGAAATCCCTGCAAATAAGCTACAGTCAACCACACATAAACCAGATATACATCTCTACCTCAATTTATCCACGCAAGAGTACAGAGGTAGATTCTGAGTTTAAAAACTTTGGTGAAGCTTGATTATTTCTACCCTCATGAAGCCCAGCATAGAACAGTTGCCCCAATTAGATGCTTATCAAATAAATGGGTAAATTTGTGTTTGTGTTACTTTGAATCTCAGAATAACTTGGGCTGGAGCCATAAAAAAAGACTTGGTAAAACCAAGAGTGCAGGAAAAATATAGGAAATTGTTGGAAATTGGCTCTTATATTAGAAGTAGCAATGTGGTATCTTTCCTATATGAATCAATGAATCAACCACCTACCTATTTACCTTCATACATATGTGAGTGTATACATACACACACAAATATACAGGCATTATATTTTATGACACTGTATAATCTTTTTTCAAACATGAAGTCAAATTGTTTTATAAATTTTGTTATTAAACTTGGAATTGTATTCTTTTGTTTCTCATTTGAAAGAACAAACAATTTAAATCATATTAGTTTACACATTATCTTTTAGTTACAATCTGCCAACACCAAGTGACCTGTTAGGTAGAAATCAAAACATCTCTATTACACTCTCTTCATTTTTCAACTGTTATCTGTAAGAAAGACATTACACAGAACATAGCTACAAAAAGGAAGTTACATAAGTCTTATCTTGATCAACTACATTAAAAATGAGATTTGTCTGCATATAGAGTTATTCAAAACAATCATTTAATAACTTCGTCATTTGATATATGGTTGTCCCTTGATCTGTAGAGAGTGATTTCAAGACTTTTCCTCAGGTACTGAAGTATACTGATGCTCAAATCCCTTAAGTAACATGGTGTAGTATCTGCATATCATGTACACACACACTACCTGGTACTATCAGTCATCTACAGACTCTACATGATACCTAATACAATGTAAATAGTATCTAAATGGTTTTTATACTGTATTGTTTACAGAATGACAAATCAGCCTGTACATGTTTAGTACAGCTGCAGCCAGAAAGAGGTCCAACTACATACATTATGAATGATCTGCGGTTGATTGAATCCACAGGTGTGGAAACCACAGATATGAAGGAACAACTGTACTCAAGTTGCTTTAAAACCATTTTATGTATTTGCATTTGCTTTTATAACAAAGAAAAGCTTTAGTTTAAGATTTGTGTGAAGTGTTAATATTTGTTTTGGATCCAATGAAAATGTGAACCTAGTTGCTTCTAAAGTATGACTGTTTTCATAATCATCATTGCAAAATTCAAAGAAACCAATGATTTTACCCTAAGATTGCTTAATGTTATTAACTGTGTTGGCTATCCCTATGTGCACCCATTAAAAAAAAAATGTTTATGTAGGTTATTTATCAGCTAGATTAAGCCTTTCATTATTTCTAATGTTTACAAGGTGATTATATAGGAATTTGTATGATTTAGCATAAAAGTTTCCTATATTTGGTTTCTGGCAGTTTTATAATCTCTCATATTTCTATACTGAAGGATTCACACACATATGCTACACAATATTTGCACTGAAGTACAATGAACTGAATGCAAAGATTATGGTTTTTAGAAGAAGTAAAAATTAAATTTGTCAATAACACATTGTTCAATGTGTGAACACACATTATCTACTTAATATTATTTAATAACATTTAATAATGAACATTTAATAAAATTACATTTAATAAAGCACTGCTTTTATTAAAACATGCCTCAAACTAATTAATGTATTTCAGTACTCCATTCCAATCTTACCAAAGTCCTTGTTTAATCCTGTCCTTTTTCCTTGGGAAACTAATTGGATTCAGTGTTCAACACAATTAACTAACATTATGACAAATCAAATTTTTATAGTAATGGGAAAATAAGTAAGTGTGAACTGTATCGGTGCCTGGTTGTTCTTTTTGGGTTTGTGTTTTGTTTTTGCTCTGGGCAAAATAATATGCTTTGTATCACACAGGGGGTATTCTATTTAAACATACAAAATATATTCTTTGTATATTAATTAAAGACATTAGCAATCACATTATAACTAGAATGAAATAGTCTGGGCTTACGCCACTTCATGAAAGATAAAGATGACATTTCTGACAGCCTGCTTGAATAAGATGGGTATTGACATAACTAAAAAATAATATTAATTCAAACAGATCTTACATAGTGGAAAAATTATAGAATATTCATAAACTATATGCAATTGAAGTATACATAACCAATTTATGTATACACGAGATTCACGCCATGATAAACAGTAAGTAGTATGATTACACACCAAGGGAGAAAAAAGAATGAAGCTTTGCCTCATAATTAATAACTGACTACAACAAAAAATATTTTTAGGGCTCATAATACTATTCACATTATGAAAATAGCACTGAACTATTCTATTGGGGGAGATTAGTTAAGCATTGTGAAATAAACACAGCACCTATACTGAGAGTTCAATTAAGTATTATTGATTTGATGTTTATCTGGTGAACTTCCAAGTACAAACTCCAGGAAAATGAGGGATTGGCCAATAAAATCTTAAAACAACTTAAGGGACACAATGTGGGGAAAATGACGAAACACAATCAAATGAGCAAACTGAGAATTTTGATTACTATGTTGATAAAATACACAGAACTTTTTTGGCCCAAAATAATTTGTCAAGTACCAGAACAGAGGTCAAACAAGTTGCTTTAGTCATCCTCAATCACTGCTTGTGACTCTGAGACAAAAGAAATCAAGGGGATGAAAGTAAATAAATGTCAAAGATGGTACCTGTAGGTCAAGAGTCTTGGACATTTTTCCTCTAACACAGGCAACTGACTAAATATTTTTAACAAACATTTTTCCATGAATGCTTTCGGCAGGACATTATGCTTAGTAGTCAAAAGAGGAGAATTAATGATAGTAAATTATTTATATTTCAGATATAAAACCTATCATTTATGTTGTTGCTAAAAGAGAGACAGCATCAAGATTTTAAATTATAAATTTAGAATAGTCATTAAGTTCCTGAAAATTAAGAGGAGTTTAGGTTTAACCTTTGCCCATTTTAGGAAACTGCCAAAACTACTATTGCTCCCTCAGTAACTACCCCTATGAAACACAAACATTTTGTAGATATTGTGTGTCCTGTGAAATTATCAATGTGTGAACTTGATGCTTGATCAAAAAAAAAGTTAATCTCATTTTACCACCTTTAAAAATTAAAATGAGAACAAACTGTCAATCATAGGTCTGCACCATTTTGTATAGTAGTGTTGTAATATATAGATAAGTGTGTGTGAATGTTACTACATATACATATGTGTCTATATACGTACCTAGGCAAATACACATATGTATCTAAATATCACACTAGTAACATATTCACTTGTATCTGTGATGGCTCTGTACTGGCTCTGGTCTGTCTTCTATCTTTCATCCACTGTTATATTAAGAAATACAGGAGGTATGGGCAGGATTAATCCAATGGTTGTCAGGAAGGGAGTAAAAGAAAACTACTTGTATCACAAAGAATGCAATCCTCTGACCTTGATGACTTCAGCTTAGTGCTGGATCAGATAGATAGGAACCTTTACATAAATTTATCAAGTACATGATATTTTGCATTCAGTCCTTTATTGAATTATTTATATCTCCTCTAACAATTTAGTCTTTCTTGAAACTACAAAATTCAGAATATCAAATTACACTTCAGTAAAAATTCTTGGAAATCTCAATTATACTTAGAAAGGGAAAATGTACTTACTTGGAAATTCAGAATCTCTAATATTATTCTAAAAGCTTTCTTCAACTCTTACATTCTAAGTTTTTAAAGAATCATATAATATAAAATATAACACTTTCCAATAATGAGTAGCCTAAGGCATGGAACATTACAAAACTGCATGCCACACACTCAAAGAAATTTAAGAAAATTGAAAAGGATTTTACCTTTATTTTAAATATAAATGAAGTTCTAAAGACTAGAGAATATCAATAAGAGACTATAAAGAGCTTGCGTCAATATTAACACTGTTGGAATTTAGCCCTATAGAAGTAAAGCTGTCAGAGATTCCACAGTCAGAATCAAAGTGTGATTTCATAAATAAAGGTTAAAAAAACAAAACAACTGGTTAACTAGAAAAAGGAAAATGAATCAAAAGTTTATGCAAAACAAATTAGCTTTCTAAACCAAGATGAATTTAACTTCAAGAATTGCTAAAATCACTGCAGTACTCTTCACTTTCCAAGGTTCCAGAAACCTTTCATTATTTTGCAAAGAAAATAGCACACATGCAGCAAACACATACATTTATGCATATTTTCTTTGAATACAAGTATATAAAATTTTGACCAGGATATTTATTTGTTTCTATAGGATTCAAACAATAGGGATATCGGTCAACATCACATTTTGACTTTTAAAGCTAATTTCTTATTTTTCATAGGAAACATTTAAACTTGTTTTTCAGTCTAGTCAATATTCACATGTTAGTTTAATTTGGGGTGTTTAATTTCCTAGAGATTAGACCTCAAAATTACAAATTACAGTCACAAATTGCAATGAAAAGGAAGTCTCACAGATTACTATGTTACTTTTTCTAATTGTATTATACATATTACATCAGTCATATATAACAAAATCCTTAAAATACTACATGACATATAGTAAGCATTTGATATGTCAAATGTTATTTGTGCCATTGATTACTACTAATTCATTTACAATTATCCCATTTTCTATATGGACTAAAATGATGTTCACATGATAAAGTTATATAACATGAGAATTTAAATTTTTATAATAAATATTTTAAGTTTAGTGGTGGGTAGATAGCTTCTGGAAAAGTTCTGATGACCTTCAAATCTTAGAAACGTGGTTCATAGAAGAAATTAAATTCATCTATGTTGATAAGACTTTCCATTTCTTTGTAGGAAATTTAACCTTGTGTAATCTAAAGAACAACAATAAATATAGTCGCTATTTAATTATACTTTTTTATACATCAAGTTGCATCCTCAGGTTAATTATAAATGCCTTTTACTTTTAATGCTAACTTGTTCTGGACTAATGAGTTTCTGTACATCTGTCCCTCCTTTTCTTGTCCACTGGTATTTAGATGATCATATGGAAAACTGTCAGGTTTTTTACTTATAAAAATGGTAACTTCATATGGATCAATCAAATACATAAGTCTTTCCCCAAAACACAATTACATCACATCGTGGTTTTTAAGAAAGGTGCGTTCTGGCTCTCCAAAGATGGGACACGATAGCGAAAAGAGTACTTCCTAACCCACTTTCTATGGATGCTCAAGCATGATCATATTTTTTTTAAATCATATCAAAGAACTTAGGTTTATGACAGGATTTTATTTTTATTTCTGTTTACTTTTTAATTGACAAATAAAATTGTCTATCTTGACAGTGCATACCATGATGCACTGGTATTTGTATACATTTTGTAATAGCTAAATCAAGATAATTGAGGTATTTGTTTCCTCACATATTCATCATGGTTTTGTGGTAAGAATATTTAAAACTGACTCTCAGCAATTTTCAAGCATTCAGCACACTCTTAGAACTACAGTCACCAAATTCCACAGCAGATAGCCTGAATTTATTCTTCCTATCTACCAGAAATTTTATCTCTTGACTACATCTTCTCACATACCCACAGCTTCTGGCAGCCACTATTCTACTCTTTGTTTCTGTTCCACTTTTGGAGATCCCGCAAAAGACATCATGCAATGTTTATCCTGATGTGCATGATTCTTAGAATAACAGCCTCCAGGCTCATCCACATAGTCACAACGACAGAATTTCCTTCTTTATGAATACTGCATAGTATTCCATCATGTACATACACATTTTCTTTTTCTATTCATGTGCTGACAGACATTCAGGCTGATTCCTTATCTCAACTAATATGAATAATTCTGCAAAGAACAGGGAAGTGCAGAGAACTTTTTGAGAAAGCTCATTTGCTTTCAATATATAACTAACCAGAAGAGGAATTGCTGGATCATCTGGTAGTTCTTTTTTGATTTTCTGAAGAATCTCCATAGTGGTTTCCACGATGGCTACACCAATTTACAGTCCTACATATAATGTAAAAAGGCACCTTTTTCTCCATTATCTTTGCCACAATGTGTTACTTTTTGCCTTTTTGGTAATTCTCATTCTAACATATGTAAGGTGGTATCTCAATTTGCATTTCTATGATAATTAGTGATATGTGACTTTTTTATATACCTGTTTGTCATTTTCATGTCTTCCTTTTAGAAATGACTTTTAAGGTCCTTTGTCCCTTTATCAATTAGATTATTTCTTTGCGTGCTATTGAGTTCTTTGGATTCTTCATACATTTTGGATATTAACTGTTATTAGAGAGATGGTTCAAAAAACAGACATATATACCAATGGAACAGAGAAGAGAGCCCTGAAGTAAATCCACATCTATCCATCTGATGTTTGACAAAGGTACCAAGAATACACAATGGGGAAAAGACAGTCTCTTCAATAAATAGTGTTGGGAAAACTGATGACCACTTGCAGAAGAATGAAATTGAGACCTTCACCTCTCACCACATACAAAATCAACTCAAATGAACTAAAGACTTATATGTAGATCTGTAATGATAAAACCACCAGAACAAGGAAAAGATTCTTAATAATGGTCGTGGCTAACATTTTTTAAAAATTACCCCAAAAATATAGGTAACAGAGGCAAAAATAGAGGGCATTTCACTGAATTAAAAGGCTTATACATGGCAAAAGATAACAAAATCAACAGAAGAGAGAGGCATGGAATGAGAGAACGATTTCTAAATGATATGACAGCATATTAAAAAAAAAGACTGATTTCCCCTTTTAACAGTCTTATTTTGCTAAGTGCCTGGTTGTTTCACATGTCTAATATGTTTTTTTTTTGTGAATACAAATCCACTTTTTAGTAGTAATATTCTTTGAGTAGAAAAATGACATTTAGCAGAGACCATTTACTTGAACAACTGGGGGAGAAGTAACATCATGTCTTTTTTTAGTGGTAATATTCTTTGAATAGAAAAATGACATTTGGCAGAGACCATTTACTTGAATGCCTGGGGCAGAAGTAATGTCATGTTTTTTATGTAAGTCTAGAGATAAATGTAACACAGATTCTTGTAAGATAGACTCTAAAGAAGCTGGTGATGCATGATAGCAAAGTTGTTTGGAAAAACAGAGAAAAGAAAATATACACAAGCTTGACCTTTATAAAAGAGGACTTTGTGCAGAGTACTGTTAAGGAGAAGAATACAAAGACTAGGTCATCACACACACACACACACACACACAGAGAGAGAGAGAGAGAGAGAGAAAGAAAGAGAGAGATACAGAGAGAGAGAGACGGGGAGAGAGAGAGACAGAGAGAGAAATGAGAATGGGTAGAAAGAGAGAGATACAGAGAGAGAGAGAGACAGGGAGAGAGAGAGACAGAGAGAGAAATGAGAATGGGTATGGGTATTCCTGCAGGCAGAAAAAGCTATTGGCTACAGCCTGTAAAAAACTGTGATTAAAGATGTGAGGCAGACTAATATGTACTTACATTTCAGGTCAATCTGTATCGGGGTGTTATCAGACAGCTTTTGTACATCCCTGTTCCAAACTGGCATCTATGGTCACAATAGGCATGCTCAATCAGGTCATCCTGATGTTACCCAGGTACACATAATTCAATGGAGGAATGTATAAAGCAAACATTTCTCAATCCAAAACACTCAAAGTATTCATCACATAAACCCAAAGGACTTAAAATCAGCATACTCTAATGACACCGCCATATCAGTGTTCACAGCAACTCAATTCACAACAGCTAAGCTATAAAACCAACCTAAGTGCCCTTCAATAGATGAATGGATAAAGAAAATGTGGTACATACACAAAACGGAATATTACTCAGCCACAAAGAAGAATGATATTAATGCAAGTGCTAGTAAATGGATGGAACTGAAGGCTATCTTACTAAGTGAAATAAGCCAATCCCAAAAAACCCAAAGCCCAATGTTCTCTCTGATATGCAGATGTTGACTCGCAACAGGCAGAGAGAAGGAAGAGTGGGGGTTCAGTGGATTGGACAGGGAAGAGTGAGGGGGATGGGAATGGCAAAGGCAGGAGAATGAATTGGACATAAATTTTCTATGTTCGTATATGAATACACAATCAGTGTAATTCCATATCATGTACAATCACAAGAATGGGAAGTTACAGTCCATCCATGTAACAGGTCAAAATACATTCTAGTGTCATGTATAACTAAAAAGAACCAAAAAAAATCTGAATTCCTATTACAATTTTAGAGAAAAAAGACTGGAGGAATTTCAGGTGTCATATCAGAATTCACAACAATCATTAAGAACAGAGAAATCAAGAACTGAATTTAAGTGTCCTCTGGAGAAAGCCTTTATCAAATATGCCTGAAATCAACTTGTTAGTTTAAAAAAACTTTTTAAAAAAAGTTATTTAAAATCTACATGATATCTTTCTAACAGGGTATATACTAGAGACTAGAAACAATTGAGAAATGAAATAATTCAGAAGTTAATGACTTATTTTGCTTCAACAGACATCACAATATCAACATGAAGATTTGTTTTCATTAATACCCTATTTCTATCTTGCTATTTAATTTGAAATAAACAATTTCAGTAAATACTTAAGAGTAAAAACTTGTATAAAACACACTGTTACAATAAATATGTTAAAGTTAAAACAACTCATTTTCTAATAATTATAGATTATATTATAATCTATTATCCAGGTTGACCAATAAGGTAATAATTCTACTTCAATTGAGAATGACAACAGCTTATCAATGCCAATGCCTTAAGAAGTGTTACAATAATTCTATCAAATTATTAATTTATTTGATACCATAGATTTTTAAGTACAGGAATAGATGATCTATCAATAATGTAAGCATTTTATATGAAGATAATTTAGAAAACATTCCTGATTGGATAATACAATTCTGACCCTTGGCACATGCCTGTAATTCCAGTGGCTCCGGAGGCTGAGATGATACAAATTTAAAGTCAGCCTCAGCAACAGTGAGGTGCTAAGCAACACAGTGAGACCCCTGTCTCTAAATAAAATATAAATAAGGGCTGGGGATGAGGCTAAATAGTTGAGTGCCCCTGTGTTCGATCCCTGGTACCAAAACACACACACACACACACACACACAATTTTTCTGGCTTTGGATGACTACAGGTTGATTCTTTTCCAATCATGATTGGATGCCTTGCCTAGTATGGTTTACTAGTACAGATCTACATGCAGAAGAATAAAATCAGATCTTGAGTGGAGAACAACAATTTACAACAATTTAAAAGTCATTCTTATAACTGTCATGTAAATAAAAATTACAGGAGTCACTTAATGTATGGACAAGAATTCTTAAAAGGCAATAGATTATGCCTGAATTCAGCTGCAAATGAACTGTTCAATTTAAGTCTATGGAATTAGTTTTTTTTCTATTTACCCAATGCTCCTGAGAATTTTTGACATCTCTGTTCATTCACTTTACCCCCTGAACTCCTTGGTCCTTTGTTTACCCTCATATCCCCACAGACTTTGCTTATGCTGATTCTATTCGGAACTGTGCACAGAAAAACAGAACTAGCTCCCTTACTCCTTTCAGGTGTCTCATCAAATGTCACCTTAATAAGAATGGCTTTTCCTAACCCACAGAAAAGAGAAACAACCCATCCCACCTTCCCCATCTCCTTTCCCTTTTACTTGCTTTATTTTTCTATATACCACTTAGCATCACTGGCATATCATGAATCTGTTTGCATATCACTTTCTCATCCCTAACAACATGTTGACTTAATTGCTACAGCCCTAGCATTTAAAGCAGTATCTGGAAAGTAATAGGTGATTAAAACACACACACACACACACACACACACACACACACACACACGGTTCAAAGTATAAGCTTCATTAGACAGTATGGATTACTTTGGGCCAAGCAACACATTATGCACTCAGAATGCATCAAACAAGACTTAAAAATACCTCATATGAAACAGATTAGTGAGACAAAAAAATACTTTTTAATGTTCAAGAACTTACATAAAAATTATAATACACTATCTGAAAACAGAGAAAAAACAGTAATTTGACTTGAATGCTAGAGAGACCTCTATGAAGGATGCAGCATTTGAGTAAAACCTAGAACAAAGAGGATTCCCACATGAAGATGCATGTGAAGGCCACCTAGTAACAGGAACACCAATAGTCAAGGTATGGAGAAAAGAGAGCATAGACAACGTGGGGGACAATCCTTTCCCTCATAAAGACTAAGGCAAAGGTAACTTCAAAACAAACATTACATAAAGAACCACAGGAGGGTTTTGAGATGTAATATTACGTCATTTATTCACTGAATTTCTAGTCTTTCAATGAATGGGCTCAATGCAATGAACTCTCCTCTTAGCACTGCTTGCACAGTGTCCCAGAGATTTTGAAACACTGTATCAGTGTTCTCATTTACCTGTAGATTTTAGTTCATCCCTGATTTTCTTCTGCTATCCATTCAACATTCAATAGTGTATTATTTAATCTCCAGGTGTCGGAGTAGTTTTTGTTTTTTTTATTTTCAAGCAATCAGAGAGACGACACCATCAAAGCCTGCCAATCAAGAACAGCTCAGGATCAGACAGATTCTCTGCCCACCTCTACAAGACCTTCAAAGAAGAATTAACACCAATACTCCTCAAATTATTCTATGAAACAGAAAAGGAGGGAACCCTTCCAAACTCATTCTATGATTCACCCTAATACCAAAACCAGACAAAGACACATCAAGGAAAGAAAACTTCAGACCAATATATCACTGATGAACATAGATGCAAAACTCTCAATAAAATTCTGGCAAACCGCATATAAAAACAGAGTCAAAAGAGAATACACCATTATTAAATGGGGTTCATCCCAGGGTTGCAAGGATGGTTCAACATATGGAAATCAATTAATGTCGTTTACCACATCAATAGATTGAAGACAAGAATGGTATGATTGTCTCAATACATGCAGAGAAAACACGTGACAAAATACAGCACCCCTTCATATTCAAAACACTAGAAACACCAGGAATGGTAAGAACACACCTCAACATTGTAAAAGCTATCTATGCTAAACCCAAGGTCAATTTATTTCTAAACAGAAAAACTGAAAGCATTCCTTCTAAAAACTGCAACAAGACAAGGATGCCCTCTTTCACCACTTTTATTCGACAATGTCCTTGCAACTCTAGCCAGAGCAATTGGAAGAAAGAAATTAAAGGTATTCAAATAGGTAAAGAACTCAAGGTATCACTATATACCGATGATATGATTCGATATTTAAAAGAGCCCAAAAATTCCACCAGAAAACTTCTACAACTAATATATGAATTCAGCAAAGCAGCAGGATATAACCACCCACAAAATCGTGTCTTTATATATATCAGACACAAAACGTGTCTCTATATATATCAGTGAAATGAAAGAGAAATTAGGAAAACTACTCCATTAATGATAGCCTCAAAACAAAACAAAACAACAACAACAACAAAAAAAAACACCTTGGGAAACAATGTAACAACAGATTAAAGACCTCTACAATGAAAACTACAGAATATTAAACAAAGATACTGAATAAGACCTTAGAAGATTGAAAGATCTCCCATGTTCTTGGACAGGGAGAATTAATATTGTCAAAATGGCCATACTACCAAAAGAACTATACACATTTAATGCCATTTCTATGACATTCATCATAGAAATAGAAAAAGCAATCATAAAATTCATTTAGAAAAATAAGAGACAGAATAGGCAAAGCAATCCTTAGTAACAAAAGTGAAGCAGGAGGAATAACAATATCAGACCTAAAACTATACCACAGAGCCATAGTAACAAATAGGTATGGTATTGGCACCAAAACAGACACAAAGATCAACAGTACAGAATAGAAGACACAGAGTCAAACACACATAAATAACAGTTATCTCATACTAGACAAAAGCACCATAAACCTACATTGGAAAAAAGACAGCCTATTCAACAAATGGTGCTGAAAAACTGGAAATCCATATGCAGCAAAATAAAATTAAACCCTTCTCACCCTGCACAAAACTCAACTCAAAATGGATCAAGGAACTAGGAATTAGAACAGACCCTGCACCAAATAGAAGAAAAAGTAAGCCCAAATATTCATCATGTTGGCTTAGGACCAGACATCCTTAACAAGACTCCTAAAGTGCAAGAAATCTAAGCAAGAATCAATAAATGGGATGGATTAAAACTGAAAAGCTTTTTCTCAGCAAAGAAAACAATAACTTGAAAAGAGAGCCTAGAGAGTGGGAGAAAATCTTTACCACACCCACATCAGGCAGAGCACTAATCTCCAGAATTTAAAATGAACTCAAAAAAATTAACACCAAAAACTACAAATGACCCAATCAAAGATGGGCTAAGTTACTGAACACACACTTCACAGAAGACAACATACAAGATATCAACAGACATATGAAAAAATGTTCAACATCTCTAGTAATTAGAGGACTGCAAATCAAAACTACACTTTTTTATAATTTTATCTCATCCCAATTTGAATGGCTAGTATCAAGAATACAAGCAACAATAGGTGTTGGCGAGGATATGGGGGAAAAGGTACACTCACATTCCTGGTGGGATTGCATATTGGTACAGCCACTCTGGAAAGCAATATGGAGATTCCTTAGAATGGAACCTCAAATGGAATAGAACCACCATTTGACCCAGCTATCCCACTCCCTGGCCTATACTCAAAGGACTTAAAATCAGCATACTACACAGTGAGGCAGTCATATCAATGTTTATAGCAGCTCAAATCACAATAGCTACATTGTGGAACCAACCTAGATGCACTTTCAACTGATCAATGGATAAAGAAACTGGTAAATATACATACACAATAGAATATTACTCAGACATAAGCAAGAATAAAATTATGGCATTTTCAGGTAAATGGATGGAGTTGGAGAATGTCATGCTAAGTCAAATAAGCCAATTCCAAAAAACCAAAGGCTGAATATGTTTCTCTGATAAGTGGATGCTGATACTTATTGCAGGAGGGTGGGAGTGGGGGAGCTATAAGAGAAAAATGGAGGAATGTTGGGAATGGTGGATTGTATAGGGGAAAATGAGGGGAGAGGGTGGGGGAGAAGAAAGATGGTGGAATGAGACGAACATCATTATTCCATGAACACGTAAAATTATATGAATGGTGTGACCCTACATTATGTACAACTGGAGAAATGTAAACTTGTACTCCATTTGTGTATAATGGATCAAAATTGATTCCACTGTCATGTATAACTAAATGGAACAAACAATAAAAAAAAAAACGCAGGCAACTACCAAAAACTAATAGAGTTATGGCAAAATGACCCAGAAACCATCATCAATATGGTGCCAGAATATTTGGTCATAATTATGATAACTATAGGAGATTGAAATGAACTGCATTGAATCCTTGAGCTCATAAAATTACTGATTTTTTAATAATCTCAATTTTAGGTTGAGAATAAGACAGAGCACTTTACTATTTTGAACACGAGGATAAAGGGAAAAGAATCAGTAAGTTATCTTTTGTCCCCTATAAAATCCTAACTCCAGGTAACCAAATAGGTAATAAAAGAAATTTCTCTTTTTAGAATAAATACTTCCAGAAAACATACAAAAGGAAAATGATAGGCGTTGATTACCATATTCAGTTGTTGTAGGCATCACAAAGGAGAGGAAATCAGACCTGTGTCTCCTGAGGAAAGTTTACACAGTCACTGTGAAAAAAATCTTTAAAAAATTCCATCTAAACGTGGATAAGTCTGTAGGTATTACTAATGATTTCCAGAGGATACAAGAAACAGAGAAGTCTCTCAAATGATGCCATAAGGATGCAATCATCAAATTGCAAACCTTATGAAACCACATAGGACAAATGCATAGGGCAGGATAAAATGCATCTTCAAGATAAAATGCAAGGGGAAGGTGGGAATATGTTGAAAGCACCTGTAAATTGGGAGACTTAGGGACATACCAATAAATCTCAATTCCTATCACTTATGAATTCCACTTTAAAGAAATTAACAGAAAGAAAATTATGAGAGGGAATTATGAAAAGAGAAGACACTGACATGATTAATATGTAATGTCTGAAATTGTTTCAAGACAATCAAGAGACTAGGAAGGAAATGGATCAAGTATAGAAAAATAGGGTTGGCTCCTTATAATTGCTGAGACAGGGACATGTGTAGACCTATTTAATTAGGCAGTTCTCTTCCATTTCATGTATGCCTAAAAATCTCCAGAATAAAATGTCAGAAATAAAAGATAATCAAAATTAAGTTCATGATAGCTTTAACACAAAAGTTGGGAGGAGGATGAAAAAACTCAAGGTTTTATGGACCTAAGGTCATCTGGAAAGAAGTGTGAAATTTATTTTACATCAGGCTAATATATCAATGCTACCTGCTACAATTTTTAGGATAATCATATAAAAATAGTAAAGGATGTATAACTCACAAACTAATAGACTGGAAACTCCAATATCACACAGGAAAGTTAATCTTAAAAGGGCAAGAAAAAAGTGCAAAAATAGATCAAATAGAAAAATAGCAAAAATGTAGATATAAATTCAAATATAACCATAATTTAATGTGAAGAGATTATCACGATTAAAGACAAAGCCTTTCACAACTCATTTTGGAAAGGTTACATGTTGCAAAAAGAACATTTTAAGTATTAACAAGTAGAATCACCAAAATGAAAATGAAAATCATTGCTCAAGTATATAAAACAAAAACTTAAATAACTAAAAAAAATCATAATCATCATTCACCTATCTAAATAACTGTTGAAAATGATCAAATAACAATAAATGATGATGATGCAGAAGACTGGACCAATTAGAAATTTGTGGCTGCTCTACATAAAGAAAACCACTCAGAACAACAGAAGATACACTGTTTGTCAACTGCCTATAGGAACACTTAGAAAAATTGACCAGTAGAGGTTATTAAAAGGTCTCACCACATTTTAATTCGTTTAATTATTATAATAGTGTTTATTAAGCCAAAATCGATTTTAAAAACTTGTAAATTCAGTAACAAACTTCCAAAGAACCAATAGGTCAGAGAACTATCAAAATGAATTAGAAAATGTTTATCTGGTATGACCCACACAGCACAGCACAAAACAGTTCTCCAGGCACAGGCAGTGAGTCAGACTAGGAAAATCAGAAATTATAATGAAGAAAATAAGAAACTATAAGAAATAAAAACAAAGACTCAATTATAAGTGAAAGCACGACCTGATAGGTGACCCAGCTCTGATGGACTCTGGTTCTAACAGTAAGTGAGGCTCTGCATGTTCATTTCATAGGCTTTAAACATCAAAGGGATTCACTGTGCAAAGGTTTCTTGATGTAAACAGGAGTAAACTGTGACAAAATCAGCTTAGTTGGGGGCTTATCAGTTTATGCCCACATCTTTTACCTCAAGGCAGTTGGGATTTGAATTCAAGATTTTTGAACTAGTAAATTACAACAGAAGCATGGAATTCTCACTATCAACAGAAGCCATTTGCAAATGGGCATCCCCTTGGTGCCCTTGCACTGAAGGATTCCCATGAGAGGCATTTCACCGTCCAGCACTATAGAGTTTAAAGAAATGATTCATTTGCAGTTCCAATGAAATGATCTCAAAAACATACTAGAACTTGAGGGATGAGGCTGCAGCTGAAGTCAAACAAAGTTACAGACTTAAATTGTTTTGAGAATTTATGTAAAGAACTCAAAAAAATCTACACAAAGAATACAAATAACCCGATCAACAAATGGGCTAAGGATATGAATAGACACTTCACAGAAGAAGATCTACAAGCAATCAACAAACATGAAAAAATGTTCAATATCTTTAGTAATAAAAGAAATGCAAATCAAAACTACCTGAAGATTCCATCTCACCCCAATTAGAATGGTGATTATCAAGAATACAAGCAGCAATAGGTGTTGGAGAGGATGTGGGGAAAAACATACACTCATACACTGCTGGTGGGGCTACAAATTAGTGCAGCCACTCTGGAAAGCGGTGTGGAGATTCCTTAGAAAACTTGGAATGGACCCACCATTTGACCCAGCTATCCCACTCCTCAGCCTATACCCAAAGGACTTAAAATCAGCATACTACAGAGATACAGCCACAACAATGTTCATAGCTGCTCAATTCACAATAGCCAGATTGTGGAACCAACCTAGATGCCCCTCAATTGATGAATGGATGAAGAAACTGTGGTATATATATACCATGGAATATTACTCAGCCATAAAGAATAATAAAATTATGGCATTTGCAGCTGCAAATGGATGCAGTTAGAGAATATCATGCGAAGTGAGATAAGCCAATCTCAAAAAACCAAAGGACGAATGATCTCGCTGATAAGCAGATGATGACACATATAGGGGGTGGGAAGGGGGCAAGAATGGAGGAAAGAGGGACTCTATAGAGGGATAAGAGGGGTGGGAGAGGTGGGGGGAGAAAAAATAACAGAATGAATCAAAAAGTATTAACCTAGGTAAATGTATGATTACACAAATGGTATGCCTCTACTTCATGTACAAACAGAGAAACAAGATGTATCTATCCCATTTGTTTACAGTAAGAATGAATTTAAAAAAAAGAAAATATGAAAAGCGGAAACTTACTTTTCAAATGCTTCATTCATAAAGTCAGGAAGAAAGTGACACAAAAAGCAGGGAAATAGTATAGAGGCTTCAAGTGGGAAGAAGGTGGAGGTTGATGATCAAAGGATACAGAATCTGTTTTGTGTCTTTAAAAAAAAGAAAACAAAAACCCTACAGCATAGCATGGCATATATAGTTAATAAAAGAATATCGTACATTGAAAAATTCCTGAGAGTAAATTTCAAATATGTCTACCACCACAATAAAAAACTTTAAGTATGTGAGGGGATGGATATGTTAACTAGCTTGATTTAATTCTTCCAAGCCATATGCATAAATCATAACATTATTCTCTATCTTATAAATCATATAATTATAAACTGTCAATACATAAAGAAAAGAAAATTACACAGCAATTTTAGAAACAAAAACAAGCACACAAGAGAGAAAATACAGTGCAATAATTTGATTATTGAATACATGGCAAATCTCACTAAGAAAAGGGAGAAGGAAGAAATTATCAAAATATCTTTGCCACTCATACCTCAGATAGAGCGCTAATTTCCAGAATCTATAAAGAACTCAAAAAACTCTACACCAAGAATACAAATAATCCAATCAACAAATGGGCTAAGGAAATGAACAGACACTTCACAGAAGAAGATGTACAAGCAATCAACAGATATATGAAAAAATGTTCAACATCTCTACTAATAAGAGAAATGCAAATCAAAACTACCCTAAGATTCCATCTACCCCAATTATAATGGCGATTATCAAGAACACAAGCAACAATAGGTGCTGGTGAGGATGTGGGGAAAAAGGTACACTCATACATTGCTGGTGGGGTTGCAAATTAGTGCAGCCACTCTGGAAAGCAGTATGGAGATTCCTCAGAAAGCTTAGAATGGAACCACCATTTGACCCAGCTATCCCACTCCTTGGCCTATACCCAAAGGACTTAAAATCAGCATACTACAGAGATGCCACATTAATGTTCATTGCTGCTCAATTCACCATAGCCAGATTGTGGAACCAACCTAGATGCCCTTCAGTTGATGAATGGATAAAGAAACTGTGGCATATATATACAATGGAATATTACTCCACCATGAAGAATGATAAAATTATGGCATTTGCAGGCAAATGGATGAAATTGGAGAATATCATGCTAAGTGAGAAAAGCCAATCTCAAAAAACTAAAGGATGAATGATCTTGCTGATAAGCAGATGAGGACATATAATGGGGTGTGGGAGGGGTTAGCATTAGGGTTAGGGTTTGGTTTAGGGTTTGGGATAAGGAGGGTGGTAAGAATGGAGGAAGGAAGGACTGTATAGAGGGAAAAGAGGGGTGGCAGGGGTGGGGGGAAGGGAAAAAAATAATAACAATGAATCAAACAACATTACCCTATGTAAATTTATGATTACACAAATGGTATGCCTTGACTCCATGTACAAACAGAGAAACAACATGTATCCCATTTGTTTATAATAAAAAAAGAAATTATCAAAATTTAGATTAAAAACTGGAACGGCATCACTTCCAGACAAGGATGACAATACAATATAAGAAAAGACTACAGTTTCATGCCAATACATTTGAAAATGTGTAGCCAGTGAGCATAATCTTTGAAGCTTATTTCTCCAAAACTGATGCAAGAAAAAACTTTTTAAAAACCTCAATCCTGCTTATGTCTATTAACAAAACAGAATATATATTGAAGATATTTTTACAAAATACTCCAGATTCAAATAACATCATTAATGAGTTCTCCAAGTACCATGAAAGAAAGAACACCAATCATATGCACATTCTTCCTCAGAATAGGAGAAATAAAAAGAAATCTTTTCCAGTTTGTTTTATCAGGCTAGCATTTTCTCAATTCTGAGTCCAGGAATGAGATAAGAAAAAATTATAGGGCAAAGTCTTATCAAAAACAGAGATTTTTTTTTAAAGAAACTACTTTATGAGTTTGATTCCACGCATGTAACACTTATTTGACATTCAAAATTCAATCACTTAGGCCATCACCTTAACAGAATTAAGAAGAAGATAAAAATTCCATGTATATGGGAAAAGTATTGAATACAATTCAGTGTACTTTCAGTATAAAAATGGTTTAGCTAACTAGTAGAGAATAAAAGTTCCTTAACTAGAGATTGAGTTTCCAAAAACAAAAAAGTCCTACGGACAGCTGTTTTAGTAAAATAAAGGCACGTTTCTCATGTGATGAGAAAAAGATACTACTACCACTATGGCTTTTTGATATTAAGCTGGAAGTTCTCGGCAAATGAAACAGGGCAACAAAGAATGTGTATCTAGAAACACAAGAAATAAAATAATATTTGCAAGAGATACTGATGTGCACATAGAATATTCAAAAATATCTAAAATACACTGTTAAAATTAATACACAAATTCAGAAGTTCAGAAAGTATAGCAGTACTACCAGTAATGACCATTTAGGGAATGATATCTCCAAAATGGCACCATTTATAGTAGTATCAGTATTTTTACAACATATTTCTGGCATGATTATATATATATGTATATAAATGTATATTTGTAAATTGACATAGATGCATATATATGTTTGAATATGTGTCTGACTGTCTATCTTGCTGGATCATGACCAAACTGACACTCTCGGAAAGTGAAAAACAAAAGGACAATTTCTTCAAAATTGTGGACAATTTCCACAAAAGCGTGTGGAATTAATTGATATTCATGTGGACATGAAGGAATCTTGTTCACTACCATGTACCACACAAAAGTCAATTCAAAGAGTATTAGTAACCTCACCTAAAGGATAAAGCAAAGCAAAACAAGACAGAACAAATATTCCTGAAGAGACAGAGGTTGTCTTCTAAGGCCACAGAGCAGGTGAAGATTTCTTGAGCAGACAGAAAAAGCACAAACCAATAAAACTGTGAGTTGTCTGGGAACTTAGAGATCACCTAACCCCATTCCCTCCTCACAAACGATCAGACTACAAAGGATACAATTCTTATACAGAATGGACATCTCCAGGAAGCTAAACATCTATTGCACTATCTCCACTTTACAGACACTGAGACCTTTAGTAAGTCGCCCAGAGTGACAGGGCTGACACATGGAGAACTGGGACTCTAACAGAAGCCTAAGTCCAGAGCCTGCACTCTAAACCTCCATCATTCATAAACACTGGAAGCTAAAATTTCAAGTTCTGCGTTTTAGTTTAACTTCAAATAACTGAAGAGTTACAGCATCTAAGGATTTTCTCCAAAACTAACATTCAAAATTTCAGCCCTTGCTATAAAGGAATAAACACTTAAATTCAAATCTACATTTTCTAAATGAACTTCTTCAAACAACTTTATAATACTGTCTCCCTTTTTAAAACCGGAAGCACTTGATGTTGTGTATTACATACAGTTTACTTTACAATTCCGATTATAGGTTGTTTCACGGGTACACATTTTATTCCCAATTGAATTGCCCTGACAAGTCTTCCTTAAGTACACTAAAAACCCTTTATCCTTTCAGGGTACTTGATCTGCATTACACATTTATTAAACAAATCTTATTCCTCTTTTGTGACCTTATTCTGCATGTTATTTTCAGGATTTTACTCCAGAATTAGAACAGTTCTCATCATTTAGCTTTATATTTTGTATTGGTGGGGGCAGTGCGTTTCCGTGTCCCTTGTGGAGCTTCATGTGTGTTGGTGAGCAGCGAACACGACTCTACACGTGGTGTTTAAAGAACCAACGTTTGTAGTAGGATAGCGTTGTGGTGAAATCAGTTCACAAGTGATTTTCAGACATTTTATCCCAGAATTAAAGGACAGCTTTGGGTTTTGCATTTTACTTATTATTTTGCTCAGCTGTTAACAGAGATTAAATAACAAGTAATCAGAGCGACGTAAAAAGACCCTTCCAAATGAGGTTCAGGCGCTTCCAGTGATGCTGAAGAGATCCGTCTCTGTCCACTGTTTTCACTAAATTACGTTACTGAGTGAAAAAACAAAGAAACCTCCCAGGCCTCCTATCCTACGTGGGGCCACGCATTTCCCTAACTGACAGAGGGTCGGTTCCACAATCCAGTCCACCCTACGAGTTTGCTACTTAGCACTTGTTTGCGGCACTTTAAGCGGCACTGTCTGATCCCTGAAAACTTGAAATGTGCGCTTTACAGCCCTCGGGGTAGTGTTTTTAATGCGCATTAACTGGCGACAGTGGAGGACGAGGATAAAGACGCCTTAATTAATTGCCACATATTACAGGTGCACTCGGGAGAGTGCGACCAAGGGGAACGATTCTGAAACGAGGAGCGGGAATTCCTCAGGCTTGTCCTCATGAAACACGCTCTTTAACACAGTATTTTAGATTTACTCATTTGTAAAATGAGATTAATTAAATCGACCACCTGGCTTCCATGGAGACCGCCGGGAGGACCGTTTATAAAAACGCAGTGAGACCTACCTTAACCTGGGTGGTGCGCCATTCTGGGCGAAGCAAGGTGGGCGCCAGGACCCGAGCGTCTTCCTCGCTCGGGCCTCGACCGCCCCTGGACACGGACGCGGCTGGGGGTCGGTTCCGGAGCCGCGGTGCGGTTTCCACCGGCGCGGAGGGCCCGGTGGCCGGGCAGCCTCCACGCTTTCCGCTCTCCGCTGCCCGGCATGGGTCCCGGGCCAGGCGATCCTAAGCTGCCAATCCCACCGCCGCCTCAGCAGCAGGAGCAGCCGCCACAAGACTCGTCCAAGCTCGAGGCTCCTCATGCAGCCCGGCCTCGCTCGCGCAGTAGGCAGCGCGCCGCCGGCCTCCGCCTCGGCCCCGCCCACCGCGCTGCGGCCCAAAGGCCCCCAGACCCCGCCCCCCCGACGCCCCCTCGGCCCCGCCCAGGACGCCGCCTCCTGAGCCGCGCAGCCTTGGAGGCCGGACCACACCCCGCAAAGGCGGCAAGCGGCTTTTGGGAGCACTCCAAGCCGCAGCTCTGATTTTAGATGTGCCATCTAGGCTTTCATTGCGCTTTGGTTTTGTCTTTTCTTGTTTAGTTACCAGTTTTAAACTCTTGCATTTTAGTAAGGAAGCTACCATTTTATGGATGTGCCACTTTATTTGCAAATGGTCTGTTTGGGCAGGTAGAATTATGTGATGCAGTGTTTCAAACTGAAGAAAAATTTTTTCGTTTTACTTTTTCCTTTCCTCGCTCCATTTTTCCCCCTTTACCTTATAATATCCCTGAAGTTAACAGCAGTGCACCTTGTGCCACCGAATTTCCAAAGTATACCTGTTTTATTTTTTTTTACTGTGCTTCAAATAAATAAAAAATGGTTATAATATTTATCTTCAACTTCGCCGTCATGCATCTATGCACATGAGGCTAGGTATTCCTCTTTGAAAGCATGAGAGTGTCAAGGTCTTTGAATGGCAGGCATATGCCACTTCTGAGAAATGTATGTGGATGCTAAGTATTGCTTTGTACCAGCAACTGCCCCCTTTAAAAAAAAAGAAATGCAGATTGAAGTAGTTGTCGATTTGTTTGGCATTATAGGAAGCAATCTGGTGTTAAGTAGTTTTAAATGGTTTTGTAAGCAAAGCTGAACTGTAGATCTTCATGCAGGAATATATATTAAGACTATGGAATGGGTGTTAAGACTTGGCAGGGGGAGAAAATAGGTTTGGTTAATGGATCTTTTGTGGCCCTATGAGTTATCCTGTCCTTGAAAGTTTTTGGAAAAAAGTGGAAAGATCATTTTGTTGCATTTCCCCTATTCTTGTTTTTAAAAGAAAAAATCCCAAGCCCCACATATGGCTTGTATTGAACTTTTATATTTGAATTAAAAATTGTTAAACATGAAAAAAGTACCTTAAAATTCTTTGAGATGGTTGATGATGGAAAATGACATATAAGTAGAAAACGTTATTACTACAAACTACAGATTTCTAATGGCAAGATATTTACATTAATCACAGAATAAAGAAACGAAGAGAATTGTATTGAGTACCATCTCATTGCAAATTCTTGGCACTTGTACCCATGTGTACACTTTTCAAGACCTTTCATAGCCTTATGAATAGGTTTCTTTATATGTACGTAGGCGTATATAGCATACATATAGCATTTTGTACTTGCTAACTATTTTGAATGTCTGTATAATATAAAATCCGTTGGAAGAGTGAATGTTTAAAACATACGATTAGAAATTAGACATTCCCTTAGTGGAGAAAGAAAGTCAGAATGGTGAATAATTAAAAGGGTACTAAAAATCCAAAGATCAGACTATTAAGGTAAATAAACAAAATGGAGACATTACAGAAAACAGAAAATGGAAAACTAGCTAGTGAAAATCATTATCTTTCTTTAAGATATGAAAAACTGAACAAGAGGTAAGGTAAATAAATGCTAAATTATTGCAATGATTACTTTTGGTTTCACAATAGCAGCCACTTATGTAAAATGTTTTGTATTTTATCTCAAAAACTACTTTTAAGACTTAATACACATGAGTTCATGCTTTCTGAACCATTTTTCTTAAGTATCTTATAAAATTGGATATTGCTCATAATGTTCTTTAACACTCTTCAAACTTGATATCTCAATACTTCTGTTTGTTTTATATGGTCCTTTGACTTTATGTGAACAAGACAGAGGTCACATCAACATTAAAGCATATAATCATATGCAAATAAGGGCTACAAAGGATAAGGAGTTGAATCACAGCATATACAGTGAAGGCGATGGGTCAGAAGGCGACTTTATGTAGATAGGCTAGTCAGGATCAGCCTCGTTTTGGAGGTAAATATGGAGCACAGCATACAGTAAATCAGGTAGCAAACAACCAGCAGAGAACTAGCAAGTCCAAAGCCACTGAAGTAGGAACAATCTGGAAGGCTTGAGGCACACCCTGGTGGACAGCCTTACCAGAATGGCACAGGAAGGCAGAGAGGAAACTGAGGATGTGATGGTAGGGCATTGTAGGTATACTACAAAATACCCTTCTTATTCGGTGCCATAGGCCTTAGAGATAGAATCAGGCATAATCTAATTCACGTTTTTAAAAGGCACTGGCAAGAGTGGAAAGAGAAAAGCTAAGGGATTCTCCCAGGAGTCCGCCTATATAAGATGGAGGCCTACACGAGCTGGCCTTCATTGCAGACTTAGAGGAGACTGGGTTTGGGATCTACTGGGAAGCACACTTGATAATGGATTATATTTGGAATGTAGGGGGAAAGGAAGAATCCAGATTGAAAGTTAGGTTTTTATTTGACTAGAGAATTCATAGGGATTCAATTTACTGTGAAAAAGAAATTCGAGGTACAACAGGTTGGGGTGTGGAAAATGGAAAGCTTTGTTTTGAGATGCCAGTTAGATATCAAGAATAGATGTGTAATAATCAGTTTGAGATATGAATCTGGAAGAAAGAGATGTAAGTTAGGGAATCATTGATATATTGATTGTATTTTTCCACATGGGGGAAAATAACTAAATATTATCTAATATTTACTTTTTACCTGTACTTTGATTACAAAATATTTTCTCCTGACCTAGAATTTTACTGCAGACTTTATTATTCTTTCTGGAAAAATACAATATTATTTCTTGGACATCAGGCACATATCTGATTATTGTATGTGATTAAACAGGTGTGATATATAAAATTTCTAAATATATAGAATGAATGAGTTATAACCCTTTTTCAGTTCTACAAAGTTTGCTTCTTTTTTCTATATTTTACTTTTCCTTCTCAAAAATAAAAATTGGAAATAAGGAAAATAATTAGCCACTCTGAACAAATATTGTAAGTACAGTTGTTTGACTTAGTCTACTATTTCCTGGAAAATACACACCATTGCAAGGAAAATAAAGTTACATGTGATGCAAATTTATTATTTGCCTGGTTCTGTTAAGATTGGTAGAAGCAACACATATTTCAAAGAGGACTTGATCTCAAGTTGATTAATTTGTACAGAAAATGTGATACCTACATGCAAAACAATAAGAACAATGAAACAACATGGTTATAAATACTCAAGCTCTATGATTGGTTAAAAAAGTAAAAGATATTATGATGGTGCTGGCTTTTCAAAGATGAAACCATATGCAGATGTATAAAGAGAGGACCTACTATGCAATATGAAAGTGAACATGGTTTACTGAGTGGTCGACCTGAGATGATCCTGGCGTTTTCGGCAGCCACTGCAGCTCCCACATGTGACTCACTCATGTACTGTACAAATGCATAACATTTGTGAACTGAGCATTCAACTATTTTCCCAAGCTTTGAAAAAATGATTTCAATATCAACTATCTTGACAATGGCTGTATTTAAATTGATAATAAAAACCCAGGAATTGATGGACTTGATCATTCTTGTTGATGACATTGCTGGTCTGTGTGTTGCCATTCATAGTTGGCTCACCTTTTTTAAATCCTTAAACAAAGAAATAAAATAACATGATCATAAAATAAACAATCAGATCCACTGGCTTTTTTTAGCTTTTCAATATTATACTTAGGAAAGCTCAAATCCCAATGTATTACTGATTTTCTTGAGAAAAAATTAGTAATACACAAGGTATATATGGCATGATTGAATGCAATAAAAAATACTCAACATACAATTTTGAATAAATTATGGATTCATTTATCCAAAATTCATTTCTGAATAATGACTAAATATTTGGTAGAAGTTTTTCATTCTTAAGTAAGTCCATTTTTTTTTGCAAAACAGTTAGTGGAATAAACTGCATTTATATATGAACAAAAAAGAAAATCCAATAAGGATAAAGAATGGTGAAATATGGAACATAGCAATGTAACCTCCAATTATTCTTTGAGAACATGCATTTTTATTTCTCCATTTTCTATAACAGATATACAAGTTATCATGTTTAATGTCAAAACCCTAATATCAGAAAACAACAGTTGATTCCATTAAAGGCCATAGAAGAGAATAAAAGGTATTAAAATCAGATGTTCAATTAGAAAATTTAACATGAAGAAGCATAATGTTGAGAATAAGAGATTTAATTAGAAATAATTATGTACATGTTATTTATTTAAACCAATAGTATATGTCAATTTTTTTTAAAAAAAGCATACGTAGTCAGTGTTCATAATAACTAGCAAATTAATAGATTTGGTAACAGTTGAAATTTTATTTTCAACCTCATTTTTTATTCCTTTGATAATAGGCCCCCATGTTGCCTAAGGACTGCTAGTATTTTAAAAATTTGTTCTCTGAGATTGGGAGAATGCTTATTTGTGTTTACTCAAACTCATCTAAACTTTTATTTCTAAGTACTGTAGCACTTACAGATTTAGTTTAAAAACTCACTTAACTCCTATATTTGTTGAGCACATATATTCTGCCAGACATCTATAGTATCTATTGATTGAAAGAAATTCTTATGGTGAAACTGAAATGTTGACAAACACACTTTCTGACTTTGATGATCATTGTTGAACAGTAGCTAATTGATATACTTAGCAACAAATATATGTTTGTTTGAAGATTCTTAAAATATCACAGCTACCAAGATAAGCGCATTTCATTTTTAAGAACCATGTTAAATGACATTTCTAAATTAAGCATTAAGGTGGTAGAAGTCCTAAAGGCAGGTAAATTGGATATGCATGAAAATTTACCTACTATGTATTTAAACTAGGTACTCCAAAATCAAAAGTGATTAAGTAACATAAAAATGTTTTTAATAAAACTGTAATTATTACTTCTGTGGTTATTAAAGCTTTACTTCAAACTGAACACAAAACATTATACTTTTGTCTTTAAAATGAAGGTCAATTTAATAAAAAAATTAAGTCATTTACATAGAAATTAAGAGTAAGACATCATTAGAAAAAGAATATACTGCAGCCTTTTATTGTTTCAGCTTAGTTATATTTAAATGACTTTTATAAAAAAGAGAATTAAAGAAAGGAAAAGTCATAATTTTTTTTTATATCTTGTAGTTTGAGCTATTGTGTACTTTAAGACAAATGATCAAAGAATCAACTGAAACAAAAAAAAAACAATGTTTGTGTATATAAACATGTTAGCTTTTTCTTGTAGTCTAGTACTAGGTTCCATTTCTTAGCAGTAGAGGTCAGCATCAGTAATACAATCTATGGATATCACATTACTTTGTTTTTGCTGACATGTGATAAATATTTTCAGAAATATCATAGACATTTTCTAGAGAAAATATTTTTTATGGTTGTCATTTTTATTTCCTGGACAGCAATATATTGGGTAAAACACAAACACAAGAAATGTCACATTAGACCCATGGTTTAGAGATTCCAGTGGTCTGCATTGGACAGTGGTCCTCAGTCACGTTTAATAGGAAGGTACATTTGTACTCGATGTTCTCACTGTAGTGTCTACATGTGATCTTTGATGTCATCTTTTACTAGCTGTGGATGACCCTCATGGCAAACTCCCAATTGTCGATTGTGTAATTATACTTAATGACTCCCAAGTATCCTAAAATTTATACACATCTAATCTCACAAAGTCTCACTTGCCAGTTTCTGTCAGTATTCATGAAAATGAAGAAAATTTTTTGCAGAGTTGTGTGATAGCACTTCAACATTCTCTTGAATCAAGCCTCAGTTGGTTACTAATATACTAATACTTGACTACTAGTCTATCAGTTAGCTTGTGCATTTCTATTACATGAATTTTCAGTTAGTTGAGGAAGGACTTCCATTTTTAGTCATGACAAAATATCAAGGACTAAATTAGCCCATCTGACTCAAACAACTAGAAAACCAGGCAAACACAGATGAAGCAACTCAACTGTTCTTCAGACATTAAACTACAAGCAGTGCAAAGTCAAGACATGTGAGAGAAAATAAATTAAGTCCTAGGATAGCCCCAGCTTTCTGCCTGGAAAGCATATTTCAGATCATGGAAAATAAAGAGGAGCTGGGGGAAGTTTTGCAGATAGAAAGAGTGACCTGAGTTGAGGAACTGGAAACCAGAGTTGAGTGTCTGTGAAGGCAGTACTTTGTGAGGCAGTTTGCATGTGTGTGTGTGTGTGTGTGTGTGTGTGTGTGTGTGTGTTACTGAGGATTAAACCCTGGGCCTTGTGCATGTTAGCTAAGCACTCTAGCAATGGGGCTGTATCCCTAGCCCTATGAGGCAGTTTTCATGAGAAGAGAGCTATACAGAAAGGAAACTCCAGAAATCTGCTTCAAGGTGTCCCATGAATCAATGTTGATCTCTATGACATGGGCTGAACTCCACCTGTATGGTTAAAAAGCTACTGGAGAGCTGTGAACTGCTTAAATTCCAAGATCCACACTGGACCTATCAGCAAAAGTAAACAATGAAAATTGATTCCTGGCAGCATCAAATTTAGAAATCAGAAGAAGTGGACCTTAATTAATGGGGATAAATGATCCCTAGGCCATTCCTAGCAAAATATAAAAATCAGATGATCCAATTAAGAAATGAAAATGCCTATCAGACAAAATCATAATACTTTTTTAAAAAAAAGCAACATGAAAATGTATCCTCTCTAGTATCCTATCAAAACCTCCTAGTGATCTTAGTCATCTGAAAAATATGACCATGACCAAGAGAGAAATGAAAGATACACACATGAATCAAATGTAACTTTTAAAGAGGAAAATTATAATATATATGAAGTTTTTTTTTAAAAAAAATCACTGGATAGATAATACTTTGATAAATCTTTGCAGAACAGATGAAGAAATTTGAAATCCTATAAATAGAGAATAACCAAAATGTAATATAAAGAGAAAACATTGAAAAACAGAAGAGCCTCAGGACTAGTTGAATAGTAACTAGCTATTCAACATATTTCTGGAGTTCCAGAGGAGCCAACAAAAAAAATTTCAAAACATAATGTCAAAAAACCTTCTAAATATGATAAAAATGATAGTCTCACAGGTCCTAGGCTCTCATTGAATCCCAAGCAGAATAAATACACAGAAAACCAAACCAGATACATCAGAATCAAATTACTGAAAAGTAGTGATAAAGAGAAACATTGGGGCTGTTAGGCATTAGGAAAATGCTTACATTCTGACAGAAAAAAAGGAACAAGAGTCAAAGAAAGTCTGAAACTACAAATGACAAGGGAAACATGATATTTTTTCAGTAAAAACCGTTTATTTATTTTTAAATCAGATGTTTGGATGAGCTAAATTGTCTCTGTGAAAGTTGTTATAAAAGATAAGATGTAAGCTACTGTTTCCCCATAGAGTTTTTTGTGATGATGTGAATATTCTATATCTGTACTATCAAGGGAGTATTTAATAATCATGCATGTTTTTTGAAATGCAGCTACTAAGTTAAGGGATTCATTTTTAAATTTTACTTAATTCAAATAATGTCATATTGTAAGGGGCTGCTCTACCCAAAAAGTTTAACAGGGTTTCAGCCCCCTAAAATACAGTAAAACAGAAACAATCTAATTATTTATGTCTAACTTATACCTAAAGAATGGATATATTTTGGTCCTGAAGACTTAGCAAAGATATAATTGTGTTCATTATATTTCAAAAGAACTACAAATAAAAGGTTTAAGCAGCTGCTGTATGAGAATTAACTTAAGTGATTCTGGTTTTTAGTCTGAAAATATTAGCAGAGATGGTGAATTCTCTGTAAAATCATAGAAAATGTGTTTGAAATAAACCATTTCATTTGTATTCAAGAGAGATTTCTATCCTTGAATCCCAATAGGATATATTAATTATGAATTAAATGCATCTCTAAAGGGTACTTTAGAGGAAATAGTTTTGGAGCATATAAAATTAACAAACAGTAAATTCCACCCTTGTTCCAGATTTGGTGGTCCTGAATTTCAAGTATAAATATTACACGCACTCAGACTCAAAGAGTAAACAACAGAATAAATAGTAAACAAACAATAAAAAACCCAGATATCCCAGAGAAGCAAATAACAACATTATTACATACCATATTCAAGAACTGAGAGTAACAGTTAAATTGATACTGAAAAATAAAATAAGAACAATATAAATTATTTCCTGAAAGCAGCATTCAAATAAACACCATAATATTAATCAAACTGTGGTAAATATACTAAGATATAATTGATGCAAGATATAAAGTCTAAACTTGTAGTTTCTGAGAGAGCATGCACATAAGAGGTAAGATAATATCCAGCTGAGAAGACCACAGAAACCTTAAAACAGGTAATATTTGAATTAGTTATTGAAAGAGGAATTCAATAGACATATAGTTAATTTCTAAGCATGCATAAGTAGATGTAGTTTTCAAAATATTTTGAACTCACCTCCATGTACCAGAATAATCTTAAACATGTTATTGACTTATATTCATAATTAGGAAAAGGGGAAAACAGAACACAAACTAATGTATTTAAGCATCTCTTCTTGCACAAAGTAAATCAAAAGAATGCCATAAAAATTCTGAACTTATTCCTAAAAAAAAATCCACAATTTAGAAAAATATAACTTTTACCCAGGAGAATAATTGATCCAAATGTTACTGCATTCCTTGGAAATGGTATGGGAATTCATTTACCTGGATTGTTTGAAGAAGCAGAGAAAAATGTTGAAAAAGTAGAAGGTCTGGAAGGCTGAGAAAAGAGACTTCTCATACCTGACAGAGCTCATGTTGTATTTGATTTTCATCAAGCAGCTGATGGTATCCAGGAACAACAGAGACAAGAACAAGCAGGGAAAAATTCCAGTCCCACACAAAAGGGCCTTGGCCCAGTTTATTCTTCCAAAGTTCCTCCCAGGGAATCTTGTTTCTGACTTTGATGGCTTCTCTGAGAGGTTCAAAGTTCTAGCTACAAATCCATATATCCAACTTTGGAAATAGACATTGAAGGTGAATTGCAGAACCTCAAGGTTATATGGAAAGGTTATATGGAAAGTAAACCAATGGTGAGAGATGGAATTTATTTCCTGTATGAGGGCCTCCGTGGACCACCAAAGAAAATCTTCATAGAAGGTGCAAATGCAGAAGTGTTAGATATTGATTTGGAGACTTACCCTTTTGTAACTTCTTCAAACTGTACTGTTGGAGGTGTTTGTACCGGTTTGGGTATACCACCTCCAAATGTTGGTGAAGTGTTCAGAGCTGTGAAAGCTTACACCACTGGAGTCGGTATAGGTGCCTTTCCAACAGAGCAAAACAATGAGTTTTGGTGTGACTATAGGAAGGAAAAGAGGATGGGTCTGGTTGGAACTTCTTTTACTCAAATATGCTCCTAATGATCAATGGATTTAGTGCACTGGCTCTTACCAAGTTGGGTATTTTGGACACGTTTATGGAAATCAGAGTTGGAGTTGCTTACAAGTTAGATGGTGAAATCATACCTCATTTCCCAGCAAATCAAGAAGTCTTAAATAAAGTTGAAGTTTAATACAAAACTTTCCCTCCATGGTCTACAGACGTATCAAATGCAAGAACATTTAAAGAACTACCTGTTAATGCACAAAATTATGTTTGAATTAATGAAGATGAGCTTCAAATTCCAGTTAAATGGATTGGTGTAGGTAAATCCAGAGAATCCATGACTCAGCTGTATTAAGGATTTCCCAAAACACTCTTTGAGAGAGAGGGGACCGAATTTCTTTAGTATTTCTTTATGATCTGCAACTTCAAGAACACACATTGGTGTGAGTTTGCAGCCCTACAGTTGTTTCCATTCTTTTAGGATAGAAGGCTATTGTGGAGACAGACTTTGGCATATTCCAGTGTCAACTCTCCTCAGCTGGAATAATGGCCAATTCATTTGTGGCTCCTGCTGTTCATGATGCCACAATTTCTTTCAATTTTTAGTAATAGTAAATCCATATTGTCTGAAATCTAAAATAGTTACTTTCAATGAAGTTTTTCCTCATTATTGTCATTGTGTTTTACCATGGCAAGAACAATTAATTCAACTTGGCACAAATATTTTTATATTCTGATCATTTAGTTCTGTCATTGGAATCTTTGCTCTTAGATAAAAGAATGCAGAGAGACCGTTCTGTAAACTTTCACAATGCTATAAATTCAGTTTAAGTTGTGAACTGTTTATTTTCTGCTGAAATCATTGCAAAGTTGAGCTTTTGGTTCGGGGAGAGAACTTATTCATGGGTTCTTTAATTTGTACAGAATACAATTTATTTCTCTCTATAAATTATTTAATACATTGAACATCTAATTAAATGTTAAAGGGAAAAAATATTTCCCCAAAACAAGCTTAATGTTAAGAAAAAGTAGTCATGAAAAGATATGTTGTGATATTTGATGAATATTTTTCTAGAGTCTGAGACATTAACTGAAATGTATCCTTTTTTTTTTCCCATATACCATTATTTCAAAGTCTAGTGAATTGATTTTTCAACATTGTGCCTATAAATATATTTACAAAATCATCTACAAGTGTATAAATGAACTCAAATTGTTGGCCATAATTTTGATCATGCCTTCATATCTCCTTTCTATTAAAAAAAGGGTTATTTTGAACATTAGGTTTAACATACTATATTGTAGATTATCCTCAATGAACTATTACATGTTCAAATTAAGTGCCACTTTATTTTATTATACCATCAGTAGCTGATTAAAAAGAACCAAATAATACTAGTAAAAAAAATTATCTTCATACTTTTTAAATACTTACAAACTAAGTTATAAATTAGAAATATTTCGTCACAATCTATACACTATTATTACTTATTTGAATATCCATTTTATTTTGTTGTTAAATAACTTACTACATACAACATTAATTCTTTCATAGTAATGAAGTTATACCATCATATTCTTTGTGTGCTTGATGGACATTTGTCTTATTTCCAATTTTCTTAGGTCACAAAAATATCTTGAGATGAACTTTGAAAATTTATCAATGGCAAGTCCCAACATTGAAATTACTTGGGCAAACAGGATGGGAAATATTATCTATCAAATCTCAACTACTTTCCTGAGTGGTCGAACACTTTCCCAATACCCAACTATCTTGTCATTCATAGCCAAATTATTTTTGAAGTGTTAATTGTTCATAAGAACAAAGTTGTCCTCTACTTTTGTTTCCTCTCACTAGTAAAAGCCTGAATCAGTTTTAGTACCAGTGATTTAAAAGGTAGTGTACAAAATAAATTTCCATAGAAATCCATATTTAATATGGTCTAGGAAAATGAGAATTTGAATAACTGTATTGCCTCATTATGCATATTTTGAGAAATATTTGAAAATCAAATTTTTTTCAGCAGTGGGAAGATTCATTTTTCAGCTAAAATGGTATAACTCTATTTCCAGGGATACCAAAAAGTCTGGTACTTACTTTTGGCCAAGTAAGAATGACTGTAATGATTAATGATTTATAATGTACTGTTTAAAATTAGTAAGTCTAAAGGTGACAGTGTCAGCTTGTTTATTGATGACTTACACCAGGTGTCATTGGATAAATAGCCTGACTTGCTTACAATGATGAGTGGGGCATAAAACACCCTGCTACAGACAATCTCTTCTACTGTTCCGAAACCAAGACCTTTAAAAACATACTGAACATGTGTCCTAAGAAGAAATTGGGAAAACTGCAGCTGGAAGTCTCTTCCAACCTGACACTTGCCAGTCCTTTTTTCACCTATGAAGCAGTGTATCTTTATTAACTCTCCTTTAACATTCTTCTCTGGCATCTTTTGGGTCTTTTTGATGATCTTATTATATGTACTCATTGCAGGTAGCTATCATAAATATTGCTCTGTCTTCAATTGTCTCCTCTTTAAAGACATTTTTATCTCCCAGGAGAACTGTCTTCCTTTGTGAACCCACAGATTCTACCTGTGCATATCTCTATTTCAATGCCACTACATTTTTCTGTGATTGAAGTTCACCTATTTTCCTGTCACATTATAAATACCAGAGGAGCACACAATTAGATTATCTTCTTATTCCTATGCACATTAAAATTTTTAAATTTGATTTTATTTGATTATTATTTATTTGCTTAAAAACAGAACATACACCATCAACCAATGAATTTCAAAAGATTTCTCTGTTCAAAATAAAAACTTTGTTTTTGTATCCCTCATGTTATAATCACTTAACCTAATTCTTTTCTGAATATTAGACATTTCATTTGATCACAAATTTAATACAAGAGCAAATAAATATGTAATTAAAATCTATATATCCTTATATATTATGTATTGTATAAAAATTATGTATATATAAATACCTATACTTTTATATAAATTATATACATTTATATATTAATTATACATATATTTTATACTTTCAGATACCTCTTGGGGAAGAAAAAAAAAGAACTTAGTGTGAATTATAAAAGGCAAAAATTTAAAAAACAGAGTTTGCTATGCAAGTCTTCTGAAGGCTGAAGGTTGCCTATGATCTTAAGTGTTAAGGCTGGGAAGTGATGGGAAGCAATAATAAGGGACAAGAATAAACTGAACATTTTAAGCAATTAGAGAAATGCAATATTTCAATTCATTTATATGATATGTACTAATCAAATAAGGGTAATTAAGATTTCCATTTTCTTCTAATTACTATGTTTTGGAGTGGCTTTTTCCTAGTTACTTATAAATACATGATAAGTTATCGTGAAGTATTGTTTTCTCACTGTTCTGTCGTCACTGGAACTTGTCACTTCTATCTACCTGTACTGTTTTTCAAGTTCTCACTACTCCCCTCTCCAATTCCTAGTCTCTATAAATTGCTGTTATTTTCCCACTAATACTATTTCAAAATTTTTTGAGACGGTGTCTCACTATGTTGTACAAGCTGGCCTCAAACTCCTAGACTTCAGTCCAAGTCCTGGGACTGCAGGCATGTGCCACTCCACCGGGTCCATCAGGTCTTTTTTTCAAACATTCACATGACAGGGAACATGCAGCATTTAATTTTTTACTGTTTGGCTTATTTCACTTAACGACATTTCCTCAATTTCCATCCATGTTGCTGCAAATGATAGGTAACTTACTTTTTGTTTTTGTAAGTGCTTTTAATTGTTTCGTAATTAGATTTCTTACTAAATTAGAACTAGGCATATTTAAACCACTGTACTTCAAGTCTTCATAGTTGAAAAGTGGATCTGTTACTTGTCTGATTTCGTTGTGAAGTACTGTGCACAGGGAACAAGTACTAATGTAAGCCACTTCAAATGCTACTGTCACAGAATCGACAGAGCATTTTCTAATTTTGACATTCATTGGTTGATGTTATATGTTCTGTTCTTTTAACGTCCAGGAAGAATAATTTCATCCTTCGTGAAAAGTTCAGGAGTGTCTAGGAATTTGTATTTGAGTCAGAAGGCTGGAACTGTCCTGCTTCAAATAATTCCTTGAATTTTAAGTAGTTTCTTCTTTCATCAAAATATTTTCTCCACTTCTGGCGGCAACGGGCCTCGAAGGAGCTGCGGAGGCGCAGGCAGAGGCCAGAGTCCTGGCGTGGGCATCCAGGCACCTCCAGTGCTCTTTGCTGGGGCTCCAGCAAACCCGCCGCTCCTTCCTCTGGAGGGCGCCGCCCTGCAGCGCAGCCAGCCCGCTGTGCGCGCAGCCAGGAAGCTGCAGCGCTTCGCCTCAGGAAGTGCAGCCGCCAGCTCCACTGGGCTCACCCACAGCCCGCGGGGGAACGGCCGGGTTATAATTTATTATTGCTGAATTATGATCCCTTGTGAATGTGCACGTTTCCTTTATCCACTGAGGGGCGTCTAGGTGTCTTAATATCTTAATTATGGTGAATAGAGCAGTAATAGCCATGGTGTGCTTGTGCCTCTTTCATATGCTTTGATATTTCCTTTCCATATATACCCAGAAATGGGATAACTGGGTCATATGGTGGGTCTATTTTTAGATTCTTGAAGATCCACCCCCATGCTGTTCTCCATAGTGATTGTAGGGATTTGTTTGTTCATTTCTGGTGATTGAACACAGGGGCACTTCACCACTAAGTTACAGCCACAACCTTTTTTTCTTTCTTTTCTTTTTTTTTTTTCTCTAATTTTGAGACTTGTTCTCACTAAGTTTCTTAGAAACTTGCAAATTTATTAAGGCTGTTCTTGAACTTGTGACCCAACTGCGTCAGCCTCATGACAGGTATGCACCATCATGCCCAGGTGTGGCTGTACTAATTTATATTTTCACCAACAATAATTGTTTTATACAATCACATATAAAAGTTTTAATGAAATATGAAGGGATACATCTAATGTCCTACAATTCTGGAAAAAGTGTTCCAGAAAAATAGCATATTTCTTTTTTAGTCATTTAAACTTCAGTTACTCTTGTCCTAAATAGACTTTGGAACACATCAATTATCAAAGAAAATTATTTTATTCAGAAAAGAAATGTTGTTTAAACTTATGTGTAGTATACCTTGCCATGTGTTTAATTAACATGCCTATGTTATGTTATATATATTTACTACCCTTTTATTTTTTGCTCCCTATATCCCCATCAATTTCTTTATTTCTTATAAATCACATAGGGTTTTTTTTTTTCTTAAATACTGAAAAACCAAGACTAAAAAAGCAGAGACTTAATTTTTATTTTTTCAACCATTGAAGGAATGAGTTAATAAAATGTGTTCATTAAAGAATACTTTCTGTATACATTTTATTCTTTAGTTTAAAGATGATACAGTTTAGGCCAACAAAAGTACCAATTACCTTATCTAGGTTAGAGAAATACATTTAAATATGAACTGTTATGCATGTTGGCTTGTTCTCTTCTGTGTGATTTCATTAGTGAGATTTCCCTAAATGTGGAAAATAATTTAATATTATGCAGAAACTGGGTCAGCAGAGCAATATTTAAGCTTTTGCTTTTGCATTTGACCTTCCAAGACTATATAATTGCTTAATAATTATAAATTAAATTATAATGAAATCATTTATTCTTATGCAGTGGGTCACACAATTTCTTGTGAGTTTTATAACTTTGACCATGCTACTTTTCTTAGGTTTTATCATTCCTACTCTTTCAAATGATTTTTAAGAACTGATTAATTTTTTTATGTGGTGTTGAGGACCAAACCCAGTGCCTCACATGTGCTAGGCAAGAACTCTACCACTGAGCCACAACCTTGGCCCCTTCAGATGTTCTTATTAGTGCATTGTAGTTATGCATATGATTGCATGCCACTGAGCCACAACCTCAACCCCTTCAAATGTTCTTATTAGTGCATTGTAATAATGCATATTATGCACTTTGACATAAGCATAAATGCATGAAATATAATTTACCCCACTTCAAATCCAATACTTCCTGTTTCTCATCCCTCTGCCCTTCCTTCCTCTTCTTCTACTGGTCTTTCTTCTATTTATCTATAGTTTCCTTTTAATTTATTGTTCCTACTTTTAATATGATCTTTTAGAAATTATTTTGTGTCTTAAGCCATTGCTTGTGTAGAATACCAGCAGCACACCAAAAATTCTTTAATAAGACACCTGATACAGACTTAGAATGGAAAACCGCAAATATAAAAAGGTCAACTTTAGCATTCTGCTCCCATCATTAAAAAATATATATAATGTTCTGCTCACATCATTCAAAAAATATCACAGTTAAGATAAAAACGGCTATCAAGAGTACTGAATTTTATCTTGGGAAAAAAACTTGGACAAAACTTATAGTTTCCTTCTTGAATAAAATTAACATGTCTACCAGCAAAGAAAAAGAAACCCAAGGAAGTAAATTGATATTAATAATCCTGAGAAGGATATGCTTATCAAAACATGGGCTCTAAAGATTACCATCACTTTGACATTCTTTAAATAATGATTTCTCATCATTTCTTCAAATAAGACCATGAATTTCAATATGAAGGATCAGACAATTAGTGCATCCAAACTAAAACCTGCGTGTGCTAGCTGCCAGTGGACTGCTTCAGGGGAAAGTTTAAATAAATTGCACTAGTGCACTGTGATACCCAGGATGTGTTACTGTTTCTGACTCAAGCGATGATGTGCTTGTGCCCAGCAGCTCTTAATGATCTTATCTGCCATAGCTAAAACAGAGTAGCCATTTAAAGGTCGAACAGATAGACGTGCTTCATAATCTTATGACTGAGCAGGTTTCTATGAATAACTAAGCTTCCTTTCATATATATATGTATATATATGTATATTTAAGTTATTGTGAATCTATCACTAAATTGTTTGAGAACAGGAGGGTATTTCAGGAGCACAAAGACAAAAATTGCATTTGTTATAAACTAATGATCATATCATAATTCTACCAGGCCCAATATTTTATCTTTGTTTCTCCTAGTCTCCTAAATAACCAAAATATGCAAATAAGTAAGCAATAAAGAATTTACTGTTTAACTATTTTGAAGAAAATATTAGTAAGTTCTACTTAAACATGAAATTATCAACTAAAAGATGTTATATTTTCGTAGGTTTATTTCTGTTAGGTGCCTCAAGGTTAATGTCTGTTACTTTAACATATAGTCAGAGATTTATTTACATTCACTGCACTATTACATGGTGGCTAGTGTTCTTATGAATAAGTAGTTACAATTATGAATCTCTTAAAATTGTGATTGGAGAGAAAGGTGAAATTTGATAATAATTGGGAACACTGTATAAAATCACCTTATACTTTATCTCTGCACTTTATAAAAATTTTCTAAATATCTTCCAATAATGATATTTTATATAATGTGTTGGGACTAATGACATTTTAACTAACTCAGGCTGATCCTTACTCCCTGGTGAGTGAGCAAGATCAAGGCCTCAAAGGCAGTTTCAAAAGTTAATGACGATAAATCGGACCGCCATCAGGGATTGGTTAACAACAGTTCTGCGAACATAATCAGCTCCTGCTTGCCATGTAGTCCCATGGGGCTCTCCCCTGCATGAACAGCCCCCCATTGCTGACCTTTAAGTTGATTTGTTCCCCCCTAGCCTCCACCTACATAAAAGCTGTGTGACTTCCTCAATAAACAAGTTCCTGCTGTGACTGGTCTCCTTGAAGGTCTGATTGTCCTCTGCCTGGAGAGCTGGGTGCAGGGGTCAGTTGGCCCTACCTTTCCAGGTCTGACCTTGTTGGGGAGTGCTCCCTTCCCTTGTCACTGGTCGAGGAGAGCAAGGGGGCTTAAGACCCCCATAATAATGCCCATGAAGGCAAGAATACTAGCCTTTCTTTAAGATATTGATACTGGACAACCTTTTAGAACCTGGTTTAAAGTTAAAATAATGAGATATTGATGGATATATTTGTCTATTTATCCACCAAAGTATTTGCCTTACTAAAACATTAATGTAAAATACAATAAATATACCTTCCCTTTGTAAAATCTATTGTTTTGTATGAGGCAAAAGTAAAAGTTGATAATCAAGATAAAGTTATTATAGCTATCTTTCTACCCCATAAGACTTTGCAATTTGTGACTGATGAAATAAAAGAAGCAAAGTGATAAATTAAACATTTTTATTTGTATTGTTTATTGACATTACAAATAACATTTTAATCAGAGAAGAATTATTGTCTGTTCAATATATGTCTTCATGTGGTTTTAAATGCTATACTACTTTATATCAATTTCTTTAAAAGTACCTAATATTTTCAAATCTACTGGATGAAAATACTTCTTATATTAATCTTTGTGAGGATGCTGAATAATTTGCCCTTGAATAGAGAGTCAAATAGCATCAGTCATGATTTCAGAAAGCCAGTCTGTCTAGCTTCATGGTTTCTCCTCACAAGTAACAACTGTATTCAAATAAAATAATTACAAAAGTTTTAGTATATTCTTGCTTCCATTATAAATCTTTATATTTCTGTTGAATTAAGAAAGTTGAGAAAAATTTGGAGTGTTATTCTTTTGTTAACTCATCATTCTGAGGGGGAAAATGATGAAAGGTGCTAGCCTAAGTGCTTTGGAAGTGAGTCTTTCAGAATGAAAACAAAATAAACTGTATAAGTGGTCTGTACTATAAAAGATAAAATTGGTTCCCATGAAAGTACCAGTTAATTCTGAAAGCATTTTTCATGCATGCTGGAATTAAATAAGTGGACAGAGAATGATTTTGCAAATAGCTTTCTCCATCATTTTCCTCCAGGATTTCCATGATATTTGACCAGGGCTTAATGCCTCTTTTTGTGTCAACAGCAGAGACAGCCCCAGCGAGAAGAGGTGCATTGGACTCTGTGTACTCCACAAAGACCAGCAGCAGCTTCAGGGCCGTCCTCACCACCAGGCGGAACCTTGAGCCAAGAAGAGTGTCCAGCCACTGAATGGTTCCATTCTGGTTTATTACTCCGTTCATCTCATCCACACTCAATATAATCTGGCCCAAAGCCCTCAGTATGCAGTTCTGATAGTTCTGATCGGCCTCAGCTCCCGCCTTGATCAAACACGTCAGATCTTCAGCCACGACAAATTCATGCACCAAATCTTTGTCATCCTGAAATACCTGCTTCAAGGAGAAAAGGGCCCTTCTGAAATCTCGTCAATAGAGTTGTATAGTTTTTCGATGCAGGCGTGGACCCTCAGGACAGCTGTGTCCTCCAGATGACGCTGTGCTTCTTGCCCCGCCCAGCGTCATCCTGGAAGCCTTCCAAGGCATCCAACTGCTCAGCCAGTGTGACCTCCAGGCCCAGGTAGGTGCCCTTGTACGAGAGCTGCCGCGTTCAGTCGTTCAACTTGTGCGGCACCCGAAGCAGCCCATGGACCCCAGCCGGCTGGGTGCCGAGCTCGAGGTTCTCATGGAACGTGAACAGCAGCGGCTGGCTGGGCTCAGGGAAGTTGGTGCTGTTGAAGGGTCCGTGTCGTCCAAGAACTGCACACGGCAAACCAGCGTGGCCATGCTGCATCCCTGCAGCGGGCGTGGCGGAGCACAGAGCCAAAATCAGTGGGGTAGGGACCGCCTGTCGCTAGGCTTAGGGGAGTCCCCAGCTGCCCATCGCTCACTCACAGGCTCCAGAGCACCGGGATGCAGCCTGGCCCCGGCCGCGGGGGCCCCTGCCCTATTTTGTAATTTATTTAGAGACAGGGTCTCACTGAGTTGCTTAGCACCTGGCTGTTGTTGAGGCTGGCTTTGAACTCCAGATCCTCCTACCTTGGCCTCCTGAGCCACTGTGATTACAGGTCTGTGCTGCCGCATCTGGTCTCAGTTTTTTTACCATGACAACACAGTCGAAGAATTTTTATAAATGTTGCATTTTGAGTAATGTCTCTAAAGTATGTGCCAAGAAATGATGTTGCTTGGTGAAAAGGTTTGTTATTTCATTGTTTCCAAATAATTCTCTAAAGAAAAGTAAAATATTCTTAATGTCTAGAGTCACATGTTTTCTCTCATATGTGAAAGCTAGGACAAAATAAGGGGAGAAAGATAGCGGTGGGTGGGGAGGTTGGATTTCATGAAAATAAAAAGGAAATCAGTGGAGCAAAGGAAGGAGATAAATGAAGAGGGAAGAGGGATGGGAAAGGAGAGGAACTATAGAAAGAATTGACCAAATTATGCTGTGTACATATATGAATATCCAAAAGTGAAGTTCACCTCTATGTATTTCTAAAATGCACTAATAAAAAAAAAAAAAAACCCTAAAAATAAATAGAAGGAAGACCAGTAGAGTAAAGAAAGGGGAATGGAAGAGGGAGGAAGGAAGGGCAAGGGGAAGTTCAGGTGATAGAGGTGAACAAATTATATTTCATGCATGTATAATTATGTCAGAATGAACTCTAATTTTATGTAGAACTATAATACAATAATAAAACTTTTTTTAAAAAAGAGAAGAGTAAAACATTCTTCATGTTATTGATTTCTGATCAGATTCTATGATATAGAACGTATTTTACATAATTTCAATTGTTTGACATTTGGTTAACTCTCAGATGTGTTCTACTTTAAGGAAAAATACCATGTGCACTTGAAAAGAGCATGTATCATGCTCATTTGGTGTTGAGTATTCTATTCATTGCAGACAGCTGGAAAAGAAACTTTTAGATTTGCAAAAATTATTTGTCTGTCTCTTTGTGTTGAAATCTGTGGCTATCCAGTCACAATTAAACTGTGAAATTAATTGTAATTCATAATCAAGCTCTTGAAGTGAATGTGAAAACCTTACCATATATTAGTCCCTTTTTCCTTCCCTCTTTCAGTGGTCATTGTTGTTGATATATGTCTATGTTTGCTTAAAGTGCATCAGACAATGTTTCCATTATTCTTTTCCTTTCAATAATTACACATATGTTAAAGAACTTAAATAGGAAAAATATATCTACCCACAGGTTTACCGTTTCTTCAAACATTTTAAATGTTTTTTATTTTACTGTTGTATCATTACACTCAACAAATTTTTCTTTTAAGATTTAGAAAGATTTTTTGCCTTCAAGAGATTCTTACATCATTGTCTTTTTCTTGAATGTTTTAGTTTTACCTATAATATGTAGGTCTACAAATTCTGGAATTATTATGATTAATATAATCTTCAAATTGCTTTTTGTCCATAGCATTAGTTAAAGATCTAACTTGACCTTCATGTTTATTCAAATGTGTTAGAAAAATATTGATGATTTATCTTTACCAATTATTTTAAAATTGTCATCTTCATCATATTTAAGCAACTTACAAATGAACATTAATGTGCTGTTCCTTTGTCCACGATGAAATCATCTTCTAACCCCATACTAGAATTATTCATGACATTTTAGTAATCAACCTTGATATTAAATGGAAAGTCTCCAAACTTTCCAACTTCTTCAGGAGTGTTTATATGTATAATTCTCACACATCATAATTTTTCAGAATCATATCAAAAATTTATTCTAAGAACATTGAAATTTTGGTAAATGTCATTGAATTTGGAGATACATTTTAAGTACATTGATATTTTACATTATTATTTCTTTTTATCTACGACCATAATATAAATCTTCACTTATTTAGACATTTCTGTTACTTTCAATACTTTTTAATTTTCTGAATGAAAAATTTTCATATATTGTTATTTTTGCAGCAGTTGATGACAAAATTTGGATATTTATTCCAACAATTATTTCATTTAAAAAATTATTTTATCTTCTTGGATATTACACATTCCACCTCATTTTTTTTCTTACCGACACTAATTACAACTTCTATTGTAATGCTGACTAGAATTTCTGATAGCTGGTATGCATCTTATTTTTTAATTCAATGGGAATATTTCTCCTAAAATATAGTTTCAAATTATCCAGATAGGATTTTTTAGATTAAGAAAATTCCTTTTGTTACTAAGAATTATTGATCTGTGTACAATCTTTGAATATTACCAATTTTTTGGTCACTACTGAAATGACATGTGCATGTGTGTGTGTGTATGTATGAGTGTATGTGTGTATTTGTGTATGTGTATAGTTATTTAGTTAGATAATATTGGATTTTTGTTGATCAGATATTTGAAAGGTCTCAGATTTTTGCTCTACATACTTGTTACTGATGCAGAGGTGATGGTCAAAGACCATCCTAAGGGTACAGCAAGCCTATGAAAACCATTATGAAAAATCAGTGTATTTGCACTAATCTCACTTGCTCCCAAGTCCCACAAGGTAATATGAGAGATCCAGATAATTCTAACTATGCAAAAGATTTGTGTCACAAATTTAAAGGCAGAGGGAGGGCCCAGTCCTTTTTGATAAAGGAGCAAAACTGATGGTAAGTAGAATACAAGCCACTCCTGCCCCCATGGAAGAAAAATTCACATGGTGGCCATGCTGTAATTTCCTTGACCTTCTTATTGTCTTTGTGTCAGGATAGAACCATTTCTCACTGTCAAGACTTGGATCCTACTACATTCAGCAAAATAAGTAGACTCTAGGAAAGTATGGTGAACTCTCTTAGTATGTATAACTTGAATCGCTTATAATGATAAATGCTCTTGGGTGTATTTTGCTAATATGTTGTTCAGATTTTTGCAACTCTATTAATCATTGAGATTAGCTTTGAATCCCTGTTTTACTATTTACTATTTCATATGGCATAGGTATTAAAATTAAATGATCTGATTATCCTCATAAGGTGAGCAGAGTTTTAATTTCCCTATTTCTAATTCCTGGTAGAAATGACATGATATTGGAATGTGTATATATATATATATATATATATTTAAATATATATAAATTAGGTCGGTGTAACAGCTTTTCTGATTAAAATTTTACATAACAATTTTTTCTTTATTTTTCCTATACATTTATTACATTTTAATATTGATCTGTTATGAATAATGTTTGTTAAGAAATATTCATGCTGTTCTTTGATTAAAAATATTAATCTGAAAACATAATATATATGCACAAGTAGGGAAAGTATGAATTTATAATACAGAAAATATTTAATGAGTTTATAATTTTTTGATAGTGGACCCTTGACAAAGTTTCCTTTTATTATCTACCTTACTTAGATAATTATTAGAAGGAGCTTTCTTTCATCTGGATAAATGAAAATCCTTATAGGTAGGTTATGTGAAGACTTGATATAATAGGAAATATAATAATACAATTCTTTTACCTCTTAAGTTTTCAGTATTCCACAAAGACTAGGGATGCTTTCCTTGAAAGAGAAAACCACATTCAAGAATTATTCCTAAGTTTTCAGAAGTTCATTGGAATCATTGGAATATGTTTCATCTGTGCAATTTCTTATCTTGAGAGTTTCTACACTGACTTAACTAAGCATAGGTAAAAATAAAATGAAAAATCAAAATTAAAAAACAACAACTTGTGTTCATTTTATCTTCCAGGATGAAAAAATACTTTTAATAAAACTTTGAGGAAATAATGGCCTATAATTCTCAGGCCCATTTTATTTAGATATTCATAATAGTAGCTTCAATAGGACATTGATATCAGTTACATAGAGCAGAAAATCAATTTGATTATTGAATTTCTTCAGATAAGTAGATATTTTTTCTCTGGACAAAATTCTAACACAGTTTCTGAACCATAAATTCTCCTAGAGTTCCAACCAGCATTAGATTTATGGTGAACACTTCTAATAGTCCTCCATGATATTTGTCATATGAGGTAAATGCCTTTGGAAGCACTGTATTTTTTCCTCTGTTTGCAGCAACGAACACACGTGCAAACACACATGTGTATGCGCACACACACACATGCACAGTATGGAGGGAGGAGAATGTTATGGTAAGTTTAAAAGTGACCCAGAGCTTGAAAATTGCCATAAGAATATATTGATCCCCTGGATTATGCCCCAAGTCTCACAAAACACACAGTAATTATAAACTTCATTTTTATAGCTTTTGTAGGACTGTTTTAGGGTTGTACTGGCTAGACACAACTCTCTAGATGTATATTCAGATGTGCTGTTAAGGCCATGCACTAATCTCTCTTCATGACAACTTTCCCAAAGACCACTTGTTTGCACTTCTTGTTGCCATTCTGTTTATGATGCAGAGGAAGAAATAGCATGGAGGGTGGGAACAGTTACCGCAGGTGGGGAGGAAGCAGATGGAGGCAATGGCAATCAGAGCAGGAGCAGTGAAGTGACCACAACCTCAACATTTAGTGTGAAACTGTCCCATGACAGCCTCCCCAATAATAAAAACCATGATCCTAGCCAGATTTGAACTTGTCTCAAAGTATCTTTCTTCTTAGAATTACCACATGGTTCCAAAATCTGGAACAGTCATATAACACCACTACTTTAAGCATACACTTTTATATTACCAAATACATTGACTCTTTAAAGCCATGCTTAAAGGTCAGGCATAGTGGTAGATACCTGTTATCCCAGACACTTGGGAGACTGAGGCTGGAGGGTGGTAATTTCCACTTCGAGGCCAGACTTGGCAAATTAGCTAGACAATATTGTAAAAATAAAAGAATAAATAAATAAAAGTACTAGTGTGTTGCTCAATGGTAATCACCCCTAGGTTCAATTCCCACTATTATAAACAAAAATAAAAACAGAAATTACTTTTTATAAATGCCTTCTACTTTAGTTTGTGACCAAGAAAGTATTTTATATAATCTTTCCTCCCAATTTCTAGAAATATGTTTGATTACCAAGTGGTGAGGTTTTAATATATTCCATATGTAAGGAATCTGACCTCCCAACCACCTGTCAATCTGCGTTACCCCCGCCTCTCCCGTTACAGGAATTTCAGGCTTCCGTTGCCGTAATCTTCCTGCCTCCCACATTACGTTCTAATATGTCATTGGTCCATCAGTCAGTCTGTAATAATTCTCCTCTGTGATTGGTTCCTCCCAGCCCTCGAAATTCCGATAACTGAGGAGAAGCCCTACGCCATCTTCTTCTTTCTTTTCCCCTTTTCCCCAAGTGGGCACGAATTGTCCGCATAAAATAAAAAGTTCCTCGTGTGGGACCTGTGTCTGTGTAGCGTTTTTCTGGGAGTTATCGACGAACCAAAACTGCCCCTAACATCTGGCCTAACACCATATATGCTAGTAAAGAATATGCATTCCATAACTGTTCAATAGAATAATCTAGATGTACCCTTCAGAACATACTATTGAGTGTATGGTCCCCAACTCTTATATTTTTCTGATTTCACTTGCAGGATATTTAGTTACTGTGAGGTAGTAAAAAGATACATCAGTTTCTCTGTGAAGGCATCTCAAATATAGATGATGACGATAGATATAGATAGATGGAAAGATAGATCATAGATGATAGAGAAATACATATGTAGATGTATGTATGAATAGTATAGATAGATTCTTTCACTATTCCATATACTACAACTGCCTATAAAAAGAAATTGATGCTCAGAAATATTTTGTGGCAAGGACCTTGGATCCTGAAAACTCAAATGTGCAATAATTGACCTCCAGTAGCAACAAATTACAAGACAATTTATACGAATACAGGTGTCTTCTCAATTCTGTCTTTAAAATTTAATGCAATTTCTTGTGTAGCAGACTGATCTCTGCATGGCAGCAAAGACTTATTTCACTGAAACTAGGAAGACAAATTCTAGCAAGTAAATAAGGCAAGATAGCCACTTAGGTTCTTTTTCCCTAAATTTATTTTCAGATCACAACCTTGAAAACATTATCACTCCAGTGAGAAGACCAGAGCAAAAATGTAAGGATAATAAAGTAAAGCAAAAAATGTTTATATCTTTCTTTTGAAAAAATAGTAGAAGTAGATGAATCCAATCTTCTAGGTCTTCTCAGAGATGTGCTCCTTCTTACTTGAGTAGGTCCTCATTTTGCAGTAATTCCTTGGGAGCCCAAGGCTATAGTGGCATGAATCCCAAGAGAGTCTGCCACAGAAGAGAATGAGAGGCATAAGAAATACAAACTTGGTCCTGGACCCTGGCCCTGCCCTGTTCTGCTACTTCACCCATCCTAGAAGACACAAGAAGGATGGAGGAAACCGGAGCTCCTCCTTGTGGTCGGCATCTGCCACGAAGGAATCCTCTTTAAGTTTATAAGGAAAACCATAAGTAAAGGGTTTGAATTTCTTTGACTTAGACAATTGTGTCTTAAGGAAACTAAGCATTCAGACTGTGAAATGAAAGTCAAACTAGCCTTATCTGCCTATGAACAGTTTATCCAAACTCAAGCATCTAGCAGAATGTAATACTCCCAGGAAATACAAATTTATAAACCATAATCTGTAATTACAACTTGATATAACAGTGATCCTGTCTTTCAATTATCATACATATTATTTCTGATTTTTATACTCAACACGTGATTTGAACATTGTCTTTTGCAGTAGAGGAACTAATTGTAAAGGTATTTAAAACTACCATTTGGAGGTCACACAAAACAATAAGGATCAAAATCAGGATTTAAACTGTGGTTCTGATTCCAAAGCCCTATGCTCTTTTCTACTATGTCATATGACTTCCACTAAACTATGAAAAATGTCTCAATGTTGAAAATATTGAATATATACCAAATCTTGAAGGCATCAACAAATTTCTAGAGATATATAACCTACCCAAATTGAATCAGGAGAACATACACAATTTAAACAGATAAATTTTGAGCAATGAAGTTGAAGATGCCATCAAAAACCTACAACTGAAGAAAAGTCAAGGACCAGATGAATTCTCAGCAGAGTACTACTGGGCCTTCAAGGAAGAAATAACATCAATACTCATCAAATTATACCATGAAAGATAAAAGGAAGTAACCCTTACCAATTCATTCTATGAATCTAGTATCACCCTGATACTAAAACCAAACAGCGATGCATTATGGAAAGAAAACTTTAGGATGCACAAATTCTTAATAATATACTGGCAAATTTCATACAAAAATATATTAAAAATAGTATTACCATGATTAAATGGTGTTTATCCCAGGGATGCAAGGTTGGTTCAACATTTGGAAATCAATACAAGTTATTCATCACATCAGTAGACTTAAGACAAGAATCACATGATTATCTCGATAGATGTAGAAAAAACATTAGACAAAATACAGGATCCATTTATGTTCAAAACAATAAAAATAAAACTAGGGATAGTAGGAACATACCTCAACATCATAAAAGCTATCTATGCTGAGATCAAGGCCAACATCATTCTAAATGGGGAAAAATTGAAAGCATTCCCTCTAAAAACTGGAAGGAGACAAGGATACCCTCTTTCTCCACTTCTATTCGACATTGCCCCTGAAACTCGAGCCAGAACAATTAGAAGAAAGAAATTAAAGGGATATGAATAGGAAAAGAAGAACTCAAACTATCCCTATTTGCCAAACATGATCCTATATTTAGAAGACACAAACCTCTACCTATCAATGTTTGTAGCAGCTCAATTCACATTAACTAAACTATGAAAGCAACCTAGGTGCCCTTCAACATATGAATGTATAAAGAAAATGTGGTACATATGCATGATGGAATATTACTTGGCCACAAAGAAAAATAAAATTTTGGCATTTGGAACTGGAGACTACCATACCAAGTAAAATAAGCAAATTCCCAAAATCCAAAGGCCAAATGTTCTCACTGATATGTGGATACTAACACAAAATAAGGGGTGGGTAGGGAAGAATACAAGTACTTTGGATTAGACAGAGGAGAATAAAGGAATGGGAGCAGGAATAGGAATAGGAAAGATAGTAGAATGAATCAACCATAACTATCCTATGTTCATATATGAATACAAGACTGGTATAACTCCACATCATGTACGACCACAAGAATGGGAAGTTATATTCCATGTACATATGTCAAAATACATTCTCCTGTCTTGTGTAAGTAAAAAGAACAAATAAAAAATAAAAATGTCAAAATACACTATACTGTCATGTATATCTAAAAGAAAAACAGAAAAAAATTTAAAAATGGCCATATCAATACTGCAACTTTGAAAATTCACAAAGACAAAAGATGCATAACCATAGGAAATCAAATAACAAAATACTAAAATGAAACTCTAGGTTGATTAATACAGTTAATGAATCTGAAGAATGTGAATCTTCTCAGACTAATCAAATATGCTTACAAAATGTGAAAATCGAACAGGACTGAAGCATATCACTTGCATTCATTATTTCAAACCTACACACTGATCAGTTAATAGGAACTAGGCATGTGTCAGGCACTTGAATATATTACTAAATAATATGGGCACCATGAAGCTTATATTCTTGTGGAACAGACACAAAATAATAAAATGATTAACACTAACATATAAGTAAATTATTTTAATTTGTTCAATGGAAAAAAGGGAAATTTGGAGACAATTATAGGTGGAAGGGGATCTGCACTGTTCAAGAGAATAGCCAGTGTTGGTATTTTGAGAAGAAAGATTTTATCAACTATTTGAAGAGTTAAGAACCCAGCCAGGTGTAGCTGGGGAAAGCGTCCCAATCACAGGGAAGGGTGGCGTTAGCACTGGAGGGAGATACTAGTGCTGCATTCAGGAATGGACAGGAGGCCTGGAGTGCAGGGCGAGGGCCTGGGTGTGTGGTGAGGAGTCTGCAGGTTCAGCCAAGAGTGTAACTATTTATGGTGAGGTTGTTCACAGGTCCCGTAGGCTCTTAGGTACTCCTGAGGATTATTGTCGTTAAATTCTGTAATATGAAACTGGGTTTCTATAATTTTGTATAAAACCGGGTGCCCATGCAGGAGTTTAAACACAAGAGGAACATGCTATAATTTGTATCTTAAAATGTTTTTGGATTTTAGGTTGAGAACAAATTACAGGATAGAAACATGGCTGAAGTATTTAGATCACGGAGGGTCAATGACAATCGCAGCAGGATGGTGGTGTGATTTTCAGGTAAGTCCTGCATTTGTGAGACATTAGGGACAATCTTGTCACATCAAATAAATTCTCTGGTATTGCTATGATGAAATAAATGTCGCACTCAACTTGGTGTCTTATCTGTGTCTCATCTAGGGGATCTGAATGTGTCAGTACATACAAAGTATTACAGTAAGAGAAATGGGAGAATAAATCCAAACTGGCATTTGCAACATTAGTACCATCATGATTATATCAATCTTTGAAAATTAAAACATTATTTTAGAATATATGCATGGATACATGTGTTAAGGAATCACTGGTATATCTAAGGGCACAAGAACATAGACTGCACCGCTCAAGTAGATTGGTTTAACCACTGTTTTGTTCCCAGACTTTGGAACATTATCTGGAATATAGGACAGTCTCTATAAAAATGGTTGAAATTAGTACTGAATGAGTAAAAGGCTATTAGCCTCTATTACCATGCCAGGAAAAGATTTCAGAAGAAAATTCTAATTCTGCATATGGGTATTTGCAGCTTTAATTACTTTATTCTTTGAAATCGAGATTTTAAAAGCACCCACACATTCTAATTAAAAATTGCAATTTATTTGTATTTATTAAAATGCTATCTATCCTTTTTTATTTCAACTAACTAGTTTGTTTTACTTCTTTCATTATGTTATTTGTGGAAAATATTCTGAAAGTATCTCAAAAGTTGTAAAATTTCCCTCAAAATTAATCTGTTCCTTGTATAAAAGAGACTACTTACATACACCTACTTTAAAAGACAGTTTGAAGTAATTCCTTATCTATCTTATTTTTGTCCTCATGACATTTGAAAATACATTTTTTAATTCAAAAATCTTAATCCTGTGTGTTATATCATTCTAAAGGTATAGGGTTGATACTGAATTTAATGCATGTCATAAATTGAAATAGCCTGTTAGAATTTTGATGCATATTTCTTTTTTCTTATATACTATAGATAGGGTTTCTTCATAATCTAATCAGTATAAAAACAAGCAAGCACATCCTGAAAAAGGTGACTTTCTATATTTGAAGAGAAGATTTTGCCAGGTGAAATGATACACACTTGTCTAAACAGGTGTCTAAAAACTGCTTAGTATCTTTTAAAAAAATTTTTTTAGTTGTAGATGGACATGATACCTTTTATTTATTTTTATGTGATGCTGAGGATAGAAGCTTGTGCCTCACACTTGCTAAGCAATCCCTTTACCACAGAGCTACAACACCAAATCCCTCTACCACTTAGCTACAACCCCTGCAAAAGGACTTAGAATCTTTTAAAGGGTATGAAATACCCTTTAAATATTCTATACAAAAGGCACGTGTAATAGTACAAGTAAAGGTAGAATGTGAAATAAGATCATCAAAGATCAGTGCATAATTATTTTGAATTGGAAAAACTTGAATTTAATAAAATCTGCATTTATTTCAGGTTAAATTTATAAGACCATATCAAATTTTCATGGTATGTCTTATCCCCGATATAGTACTGGCAAGAAATAAGTAGTCAAAATGTGTTAATTAGTTCCTAAAATTAATCAGACCCTAGGAAGAAGTAAATATGGTACACGTTATTTTCACTAGTTTAACAATGCTAAAGTTTACTTGCTTTGGAAGTATCAGAAATCAATACAAAAAGTTCAGAATGTTTGAGGTGTTTTTAGTTGCTATTCTCTTGATAACTATTTGTGTATGCTACTTTTCCTCCAAGGAAATCAGAGAGCTGGAGGACATTTTGTTCCACTGTATTGAAACCAGGGGCTATAAACCAGAGCTTAATGGGACCATACGAGTAAATTCTCTGGTCTTGACAAGAAATGTGCCTTGGGGGAATGAGCTGTCTGAGAAAACAGGACTGGAGAGAAACTGAAATAACACTTAATTTGCTCACAGGAATGTATCTCAGGGCCTGAGTGTACCCCTCAATGCCACTTCCTGACACTGTTGAAGAACCCTTTAATACTGAGTAGGTAGAACTCATATCCACATGGAAGCCCTTCAGGGAGTCCACCTATGATTTCTTTTCAGCTACTCTTATGAATAATGATAACCACAAAACTAAGAAATGAATTCATACTATTGCATCAAGTTGTAGAAAAGACTGGTATTGTTATAAGAATTATTATTTCAAATGGTTTTATCTATAGAACTCTTCAGTGTACAAATCTACTTCATTTACTTACTTTTATAGGTTGACAGGCCTAAATAGTTATTTAAAATATGCACTTGAAATGCTGAAATTTCTTTATGACTAAATTTTAATGGAGGAGATAGTCTGAAGACCACATGTCTAAAATGTTTTTTAAATCATGGATTTATATATTTTGAATTAATCATAGAATGTTTTAATGATTAAATGATACAGTGAGTTGATGGACAGATGTAAAGGCAGAGAACTTTTGTAAAACAAGTGAAAATTATTTAGAAATTTGAAGAAATATTTACCTGCAAATCTAATTGTTTTAGCAAGAAAGAATGCGTTTTGCCTGAATTATTTGTGTTTTTTTGTAATAGTTGGACTGTAACCTTCTTAACCTTCGCATAAAATATTCAGTATAAGTTCTACACAAAATTCCTGAACAAATATCATTTTGAAGTGGGAAAACTTGCATTCTGTGATTTTTACAATAGGTCAAGTAGCGACAAATGCGTGCTCTCCTTGCTTAGGACTTAGTACCAGAAAGGAGAAATTTATTCTCCAGAGTCATCCAAATTAATAGAGTAAAAATTATGATACTTTTAATTTTTTCGTGTTGCCTCCTTAGCTAGAGACTACAATCCCAAGAATGTCACCATATGACGATGCTTTTTGCAGTGAATATAATTGTTGTAATCATATAGTTTAAACCAATAAAATCCATCTATTATCACACTTGTCCATTATTTAAAAATGCATGCAATATCACATGGTAAAATTCAGTTTCCTTTTATTTCTAAGTGTGTAATGTGTCTCTGTGTCTCTGTGTACATATTGTCCATTCCATACACTGATAGCAAAGATTGAAAGTTACTGATGATATTTTGGCTTTAAAAAATTTGCCTTGAAATGAATATTTATGCTGTTATATTAGTCTCCTAGAGTAGAAAGTAAATACATTAGTAGAAATCAAAATATTTTCTATTATCTGCTATTTTTATTGAAAGAAGCACCCAAATAAACAAATCATCACAGCTAAAAAATAAAATGATAAGTACAAAAGTATATTTCTGGCAACCTGAAAAAAAAATATATTTCAACATATTGTAATCTAAGATTTGGCAACAAGAAAGCTCAGTTTGTTGAATAAATCCTAGTGCCATTCTTGAGACAAACCACTTACATGTGTTTTGAGGATTAATTGTTTCTCCACAATTTATTTCCTGCAGCTAACCCTCTTGTCCAGTCTCCCCTTTCCAGATCTTTTTATTATGAGTAATAAAATCATGGAAATACTCACATTAACACAGGGGAATTAGTTTGCCTTTCTTTCGTTTGCATTTTCCACTTGTTTCCCTTAAGTTCTGACAAAAATACTAATTAATAGGAATCACTGCCCCTTCCAACAAAGAACAAAATTCAAAACACTAATAATGTCAAATGGCGATCCAATTCAAACTTAAAACAAAAGAAGAGGACTGCTAAATATTAATGCTTCTCTATATGATCATTTAAAAAAGATCAATTTTTAAATATAATAAGTTATAATAAATAGGTTGAAATCAGTTTGTGAAACAATTTTAGTGGAGGTTGGCCATTTAATGATTCAGTTTGCTCACAAAATATGCTATTAAATTTAGTTTCCCAATCCTCACACCCAAAGATTTGCTATGTGAATCTCAGAACAATTTTAAAACAAGTTGATGATAACATCAATTTACAGATATAAATATAATTACAGATATCTTTATTCTTAAAATGTCATTAATCAAGACCTTTAGTTTTTGACAGTAAGTGATTTTAAGTTTATTCTTATTTCCATGGAGCTTTCTGATCTTGCAGATCAGACAAACATTAAACAAATAAGTACAAAGTGATTATTTCATGACGATTAAGGTACATGTCAAAACTATAAGAATTGAGTGAAATGACTTAATTCTTCACATTCTCTCTCTAATATAGATGTTTAAAATGTTGATAAAGTGTGTAAAGTGTGGGGCTGGAGTTGTGGCTCAGAGGTAGAGTGCTTGCCTAGCATGTGTAAGGCCATGGGTTCAATCCTCAGCACCACATATAAATAAACAAAATAAAAGATCCACTGACAACTAAAACATATACATATATATGTGTGTATGTATATATATTTATATATTTAAAAGAATATGTAAAGTGTGCTGGGTGTAGTGGCTCATGCCTGTTACCTGTAATCTCAGCAGCTTGGGGTGATCCCAAGTTCAAAGCCAGCCTCAGCAACTTAGAGATGCCTTAAGAAACTCAGTGAGACCTTGTCTTTAAATAAAATATAAAAAAGGGCTGGGGATATGGCTAGGTGGTTAAATGCCCTGTGTTCTATTCTGATAACAAAAGAGAGAGAGAGAGAGAGAGAGAGAGAGAGAGAGAGAGAGAGAGAAAGAAAAAAGAAAGAATGTATAAAGTGATCCCTAGAGGACAATAAGTCTAAGAAGAGAGATAAAAATGGGAGTTGGATAATGGGCACCAATTATGTTGATTGATTAGTACATATTGTATATGTGTGTGTGTATCTCTATATCCCATAAATATGTTTAATTATTATAAAAAAATCAAAAATTTAATTAAAGCTTGCAAAGATGGAAAATGTTAACTCCTGTCTTAGAAGTTATATTTGAATATGTATTGTGAATAATCACACTGTCCCTATAAATTTGTTCAATTAATAATTATAGATTCATAGCAACTGGTCCTATGTACTGGCAGGTCTGCCTTCTTGTTTATTATTGATCTACACATATAATTACTATAATCTGTAGTACAAGAATGATTTTAAAGTTTCCCCCTACGAGTTGGATAGTTTGTAAAATATAAATGAGTAGGTTAAATTAATTAAACAGATTGAGATTATTTTAATTAGAATATAAAATATATATCTAATAGTTTCCAGAATTGAATGAATGGATATTGGTTATAGAAAAAAATAAATCTTGATCCTTAGGTTACAATCACCATTAATTTTTAGAGCATAATAAGTTTTACTGATGTGCATACCTACAATAATTTCTTGTTACACTTAGGATTCATAGTAAATAAAATACAATTGATCACAATGTTTAGAAATTGCTCTGTTTTTTATTTTCAATAATGCACTGCTTTATATCTCATCATTTTAACTTATTAGTAGTTATAGCTAACTGATATGTAGCAAAGAGATTAAGCAGAATCTATTATTTTAAGAATGTATGTCAATGAGAGTAAAATTTGTAATAGAAACTGATTACCAGGACAATGAATAGTGAAAGAGAAGAAAAATCCTTCAAAATTCAAGGAAGTTTATACTGTTTGTTTTCAATGGTATTCTTGTGGGCTGGCAGAGAGCCAAAGGGCGTGCTTGGTATGCCTGGAGAAAAACAGGAAGCTGTTACAATTGGCTACATGTATGATTGAGCTCATCATTGCTTGACCTTTAATGGGATTGGGTGGACATATCTGATGGAAATTGCTTATGCATGAGCCTGCTTATATATTGAGGGTGAGACTGCTTTTTGGTTGTTGTTGTTGGGATCCGAATAAAGAAGAAGCTGCTTCATCACAATCTGAGGTGTATGTGTCTTTATGTCCCACTGGACGGTGACAATTCTGAGTAGTGTTCAGCCTTGGAAATAGTAGTCCATTGAACTGATTGATCAGTCCCATTATGAGGTACAGAATATAATTGTGAACAGAAGGATGTATGGATAGTAACTCTAAATCAAAATGTTTTCCATAGGTATCTGATGTCTAAAGGGTTAGTAAGGGAATATTATTAACATTTTTTTTAAGATAAAGTCACATTTATACAAATTATCTTCTATTTTCCACTTTTCTGCATATTGGTAAATTTCAGAGTTGCTTTATTTAAAAATGATATTCTACACTCTTATTGCAATTAGTGGCTCAGAAGCAGTTAATATTTGAAACAATTGACAGGAGGACAAAGCAGTGGTATGCAAACATAAAATTTAATGGTGAAATGATAAACTATAATAGCATTGAAGAATTTTTTTTTTGTCTTCTGGTACAGCATGCTTCCTCTGCATATTAAATGATTGTTGAAAGTCATTCATCCGTGCCTCCTTATCACTAGTAAAGTATATTAACCCAAAAGACAGTTGTTATAGTGAATACAGAAATGTTCTCTGTGAGCAAAGTCATGGAGGACAATAAACCAGCAGAAGCAGGAGAAAGTAATGAGGTCACTGGTGAGGTGACAGCAGAGTGTGTGCAGCAGAGTGAACATGGAAGGAAATAGGGAGACATGGAAGAGAAGATCAAGGGCAAAACATTAATGCATACTGACAAGCAAACATTAATGGCTAATGGGCAATACAATTTTAAGATGGGGGTCTCCCAATCTTAAAGGTATTGATTTTTGTATTTTTATTGCAGGACAGAAGACACCACAATTATATTAGCAGTACTTATGTTATTTAAATATCCACACTTTGCTTGAAGGAAATACAAAAATTAATGGTAGACATTATTCCACCTGGTGCTTAAGTCATTCTTTACTCAAAAATTATGTGATTAAGAATATATTTAATTCTTTCAGACAATAATTTTTCAGTAGTGACCTTGATGAATACATTTATTTTGCTCTGTATCCTAGTCCTTTGTTTCTAGAATATCATCCCATTTTTGTAAAGTCCAAATGGATCTTTTTTCCCCTAATTTTCTTGTAAGTTTATGTGGTTCAAATTTTAATATATGAATATATTCAACTATTTGAAGTTGTCAGCATTGCCTCCAATAAAATACACACAGTAAAATGAACTATGCATCACAGAATGTACACTGCATTGGGTATCATATGTATATTTACTTGTGTCATTGGATTAACTTTTTCTGTATATCTTAACATATTGCTTCTTTCTTTCTTTTCATATATCTTATATTTTTAACATTAATGTCATTGATTTGAAACTTAACCATGTATACCCTGTTTTCTTTTGTTTAGACACAACCTCTGACAAGTGAATCAAATGGTATAACATATATGTGCTTCAAGCAAGTGAATATAGTTTATTCATAACTTTTTTCCATTTTATCATCAGAGAATAAGTGTCAATTGTCTAGCAAACAGTATGTCCTACAGTAATGATGTCACATGACATCTAGTCTCATAGTTGATTGTGGTATTTCAACATTTATGCAAGCAAAAGTAGTTATTTGATATTATTAATGATTTATTAAGAGGCAAACATTTTCTATCATTTTTCTTACTGGTATTTTGATTATTTAATTAAAATTTTAACAGAAAGAATAGGTAAATTATTATAGGTAACTGCTATTATTTTCTACTAAATACTGAAAACTGTTTTTCTAGTTTTAAATAACAAAAATAAAATGAAGAAATAAACTAGGTATCGATGCTAATGCAAAGTTCCAAAAATTTATTCACAATGTTCCATTTTAATTATTTCCATCAAAACTTCCCATTTTTTCTGTATAAAAATGCTTTTTAAAAACTATTATAAGTTAAAAGACATAAATCCTCTTATTGGAGCATCTCTGCTATGTCTAGATTGAAATGTTTTGTAACCTTGTTCTGATAAGTTTATTGGCTATCACAGAGCATTTTAAATTCACATAGTATAAAACAAGCTCTCACCTTTCTTTTTGACTCCTGTCAAGCCACATTTAGGATATGTGTTCATGTTGTGCAATATCCTACCAGTCAAATCCTCTACCTTGGAAGAAAACCAGAGTCCTGGGGAACAGGGCTCTGCTTGCTGGCCATTTGACCTGAAAGTTTCACCACTACAGTAGGTTCAAGAATAACTGCCTTGCTATTCTCAAAGGGTTTCTGTGAGTACTAAGTGACAAAATAAATATATATGAGCATTTTATGGCCTATCTATCTTGATAAAAGGCAAGGATACACCCTTTAGAAAACTAACTTCATGGGAGTTTAACTCATGTATACTATTACACTATGATGAAATTTCTCTTTCTACTTGGGCTCATCACTGCAGCTTTTGAATTACAAAATCACTGATTTTCTTAACATGTACTGCTTCTCGTAATTGGAAACTGTATTGACATAGTATATATTTCTGGTATACATAATCCAACTCAACCTTATCAATTAATTCTCATAAAGTATTAACTAATATGTATTCTCAAATGTACATGAAAATACATTATCTAGTATCTATAAATAACGTGAATGTCTCCTACCTGAATTATTTGCCATTAAAAGACAAACAAGGTTACTAGATACACATCCTAACTTACTCATCTTACTAGACAGGTTATAAAGGTTTTTTTCAATCCATAGTGTGCAATCCAGGGTAAACAAGTGACTATTGAGTTTCTGTCATGAAAACCACTTACATGGTAATACACTTATTGACTTAATCCAAAATTGCAAAATGACTGTCCTTTATATCACTTAGTACATCACAAAACCTAGCTCTTCCTTCAGAGATGTGCACTGTGCTCTTCCTATGGCAATACATAAATGTCAGGAGTTTTTAGAAATGTGAAATTGGATTACTTCAACTGGCCTTTCAAGGAACTGCTACGTATAGCTTTTCCTGAAACATTCTCAGAACTTTTTTCATGTCAATGTGTTTGAAGGGATTATACTCCTATGAATTGAATGCATTTTCTTTTCCTGTTTCTCTAACACTTTTTCCATGTATCTGTGTATTTAGAGGCATGACCTTCTCTACTAATTTGAAAATAATATTTCTACTGTGGAACTTCTACCTACAGACTTCATGTGTTGTTTGTACATTTTAAAGTAAATTTGTGTCGATTGAAATTTAGAATGAAAATAGAAGGAGAGTATACAAATGAGGAAATTCTCTCTAATACTTTTTTCATGAATGATTGTCAGCCTTACAAGATTATCCCTCATGGGTAATCACTTAAATGTTTTTTGCTTTTAATTTGGTTTCATTACTGAAAAAGATTATTTCCACATGAAATATGCATATTTCATTCTCACCCTGCATGAAGTTAGAGTTACCATAAAGGATGAATGAGCTTTACTTTAAAGAAAATTAGCTTAAAGCCATGCTTTTAAAAAAAAATTCTAAATAATTTCTGTAAAACAGGTAAAATAAATTCAGATAGCAATGATGATTCTTGCAACACATTATACAGGTTGAATCAGGATCAAGGATTCAATTCATTGGTCACATGAAAACATGCAACATCCTTTCCCTAACTACATCTGTGCTGGAAGTTTTGTACATGTTTCCTGGTTGGATGCAGTAGGGAAGACATGAGGACCTATTTAACAGTCCTGTAAAGAATTAGTGGAAGGAAGTGGATGCTTTACAGTGGTGAACAAGGAGGTATTTGAGTAAGAGAGTCTGTAATTAAAAACCAATTTTAATTAATAATACAATTTGAGTCTAAACATGAGCAATGTATTGGTGAGAGATCCTTAAAACTTCACAGATTCAGCGAGTTTGAAAATACATGTATAGACACAGAAAAATTAGAAAAGAGAGAGAGAGAGTGAGGGTAAGAAAGAGATGAAGGAAGGAAGGAAGGAAGGAAGGAAGGAGGAGGGAGGGAGGAAGGAAGGAAGGAAGGAAAAAAGAAGAAAGGAAGGAAGGAAGGGAAGGAGGAAAAAGAAAGATATTAGCTTGTAACATGAAGTAATTTTCACTTATATTTGGGTGCAGGCTCCAGGCAGAAGTTCTATGAACCCTTACAATGGACTATAACATCCTTTCATGGTTTTATATAATACAACACAGGGAAAATAATTAATTCTTCTCATTTTACAAGAGCGTTGTCAAGCCAGGCATCAGGAATCTGCACTTCAGCTGTCTGCAGCCTGAGTACAACTCAGTTTTCAGCAGCAGGTCTGCATCAAGATGGCTGCAGCAGGTTTTCCTGAGTTGGTAGGAATGCCTGCAGATTCCATGTGTGATGCATGGAAGTGAAGAACAAAGGGCAGAGGACTGGGAAATGTGAGCTCAACAAAGCAGAATGATGAGTAAAGTATTCCCTACTTAGCCCCAGTGCTAGATGGCAGTGGGAAACTTGGTAAATGTCTGATATCAAGAGCCAGCAGGCAGAGAAAAGAGCTATAAAAAGTTAGGTAGTCATACTTAATATAGCCACGTAAATATACTCATTGTCTCCTAATGCCTCAGTCATTTGAAACATATTCCTTTACATTTCCAGTCATCTATTATTTAAAATATTATAAAATTGAAATGCATAAGAAATTCTCCAGAATTACTATCCATATGATACATAGCAACCTTGGTATCTCTATTACAAAAGCTTTTTGTAGAATATACATATTTAATACAGATTGATTTGTTAGTATGTAGGTATATGAAGGATGATTTAAAATTCCTGCATGAATGTATTTGATTCCATAAGAATGCTGTATTATACAATACAAATTATTAAATTATTTTAATGATTAATTATTTCTCATTCATATCAAGGTCCATGAATTTATTCATGTCTGGAATGTATATTTGCACTGGTGACATGGGGACCCACACTCCTTCAGATCTTCCAATTGCTCTGTATTTAATTAGCAAGCAGTTGGCCAAAGAAATCATATAAAAGGCACACTTGATTAATAAATCCCAAGACCTGGAAATGTTATACATCACTTTACCCACTTACCTTTGATGAGAACTATAGCACACATATTAAAAAGATGGATGCAATGCCTGCTGCCATAAGGCTTAAGAGACAGAGCTGCTAATAACCACTGTAGCTAAAACACATTATCATAAGACATGTATTACCAAACGATGTGCATTCGGGTATCAAAATGTGAAATGTGGGGAACGAAAGTGCAGGCACATACACATTCAGTTAGGCTATCATCACCTCACTATGGACCTTCGTAACCGTAAGGCATCCTTTGTGAGCCCCTGAGAAGCCACAAAGTGAAAACCCACAGTGGAGGTGCTACAGAAATGTGGAGGATCACAAAAGACTGTTACAAACAATCTCATGCCAAAAAATAGATAATCAGAGTAAATGGATACATTTCCGCACACATATGTTCTACTAAGACTGAAACATGAAGAGATGGAAAATGTGAGCAGACCAAAAATGGATGAGATTGAATAAAAGGTATGACATCAGAGAAAAGTCCAGGACCTGACAGCTTTACTGCTCAGGTTTTACTAATCATTTAAAGAACTTAAGCTAATCCTTCAGAAACTCCTCCAAAATAATTGAAGGGGAGAGGATGTGCTCAGTCTTTTTTGAGGTCAGTGCTAGGCTTATTCCAAAACCAGACAAGAACATCATAAAAAGCAACATTCAATTATTCTGGGTGCAAATATCTTTGAAAAAGTACTAGTAAGCCAAATTCAGCAGCACTTCATAGTGATCATTGACCACAATCAAGTGGGAAATGTTACTGGGATACAGGGTGGTTCAACACATGTGAACTAGTGGGTACAATGTATCACATTAACAGAAGGAGGAAGAAAACCATTATTATCATCTCCTTATATGCAAAAGAAAAAGCATTTGATGAAACACAAATGCATATTATGATTAAAATATTTAATGATTAGAGAGATTCATCTCAATGTAATAGAAGCCACACGTGATATGTAAACAGTGAGCATTAGACTCAATGGTGAAAGATCAAAACATGGTTTTTCCCTAAGAATCAGAATAAGACAAGCCCACTCTTGCCACTTCTATTCAGCTTAGTTTCAGAAGTCATTGCCAGAGCAATTAGACAAAAAGAAAAAATAAAAGATATCTATGTGGGAAGCGACAAATTGAAACTGTCACTCTTTCCTGAGAACATGATCTTTAGTACATAGAAAATCCCGAATATGTCACAAAACATCTATAAAAACAAATAAGGAAATAGAGTAAAGTTGCAGGTTATAAAATTAGCACATAAAAATCAGTAACATTTTTACAAACTAGCAATGAACAATCTGAAAAAGTAATCAAGAGAACAAGCCCATTAAAAATAGCTTTAAAAGGAGCTTAGGGATAAATTCAATCAAGGGCTGAATGACCAATAAACTGAAAAGTATAAAGCATTAGTAAGAGAAATTGAAAAGACACAAATAAATAAAAATATAGCCTGTGCTCACATATTGAAAGAATATAAATGTTAAAATGTCTACCTAAAGAGATGTACACATTCAATGCAATTTCTGTCCAAATTCCAATGCCATTTTTTAATAGAAAAACATCCTAAAATTGACATGGAACTACAATGAATAGATAAGTGAATAAATGAATAACCAGGACAATTGTGAGCAAAAAGAAAAAGCTGGAGACATCACACTATCAGATCTCAAGCAATTAGAAGAGCATGGTACTGGCATGAAAACAGTCATTGGCCTATAGAAGACAGCTGAGAGTCCAGACAGTGACCCCACATGAGGATGCCCTGGGGTTCTGATAAAGACGACAAGAATACACACTGGGAAAAGGACAGTCTCTCTGATAAATGTTGAGAAAACTGCCTATTCATATGCAATAAGGTTGAAGTTGGACCTCTATCTCACAATATATGCCAAAATCAACTCAAAGTGTATTAAAGACTGCAGCAAAAGCCCTGAAAGCTCTAGAAAAGACACAGGGGAAATACTAAATGATAGTTACCTGGCCAGTGATGTTTTAGACCTCAAAGCCCAGACAGAAATGGCAAATATGATTGCATGAAAATAAAAAGCTTCTGTAAACAGGGAGAAAAAATAGCAGCTGAATGGGGAAAATACCTGTAGTTCGAAAATATATGGGCAGCTCATACAACTACACAGAAGGAAAACTAGCTCACTGGCTAAACTTTGGGAAAGGGCCCTGAATAGACACTTTTCAAAAGAAGACACACAAGTGGTGGATAGATATGGGAAACCATGCTTAACATCACTAAGCTCTAGGAACAGCAGATGAAAACCACAATGCAGTACCGCCTACACCTGCCAGAATGGCTAGTCTCAAAAGGGTGTGCAGGAAAGGGAGATCTTGCACACTGGGGATGGGAATTATGATATTCAGCCACATGGACAAATGCATGCAGGTGCTCACGAAAGTAAAAATGCAATACCACATGGGTCAGGAATCCCTCCTCCATGTATTTACCAAAGAGATCCTAGATCAGCCTGCCCAAAAGACATCTGCACTCCTCTGTCCATTCCAGCACTATTCACATTAGTCAAGGTATGAAATCAACCTTATTGTCCATTAACTGGTGAACGGATAAGAAAGTGGTGTATGTACAGGTGAAATAAAAAAAGGTTGAAATCCTGTCAGTTGTGTCAGTGTGAGCAGAAATGGAGAACATTATGCTAAGTGAAATTAGTCAAGCCCCAAAATACTGTATCACCTGTTCTCACTGACAGGAAAACCCAAACAAACAAACATACAAGCAAAAACTGAACTCAAAGAACATAGCAGAATGGTGGTTGTCAGAGGTAGGGGTATGGCTGAAATGGGAAGATTGTGGTCAGAGGGTACGAAGTCTCAGTTACACAGGGGGAAATGAATGTTTTCATTCAGATGTATTATACAATATTGTAAACATACTGAATCATAATGCACTGGGCATTCCAAAATTGCTAAGAGTAAATTTCAAAAGTTCTTGCCACAAAAAAATGAGTATTTGAGGTAGTGAACAGGGGAATTTGATTATTACTCCACATTGTATTCATAATTTGTAAACTTACTTTGTCTCCCGTAAACATGTACAATTATAGCTTGTCAATTTGTAATTTTTAAAAAGTTAAAAATGTACTTATTTTTAAATGGGTGAAGAAATGACATAGACTGGACAAGGATACAACTTGTTTTGGAGATGTAAATTTGCAACGATGAAAATATTTTACAAAATTGGAAGAAAACTAAATTTGAAAAAGCAATCCTTTAGAATCAAATACCAGATGACAGAAATTACCCCAAATGTGGGTGAAGTTAGTAGCATAGCAACAAAGAAACAATACTGAGAGATTGTAAAACACAGTAATTTGATTCTTTGTGCAAAACCTGGGAAATTTTCTTAAAGTGTCTTGGTGATCCTACAGTTTAGGGAACTTGTGGCATTGCTATAGCATGAGCGAGGTAGTGTCTGGAGGAAGCAGAGGTGTGATTTTGTTGGTGACCATGAGAGCAGGATTTTTCACCTGGCAAGAGGGCACAGGAGTGTTTCATCTGGCTTTCTGCTGCTTTGCAGAAGCAAGTCTGTCCTGAAGTCTAGCTCCCTCATCATCCAGGAACAAAAGACTCCATCTTTTTCTATTTTCTCTCAAGTTATTTGTTGACATTTCTTTGTCCTCATTAAAAGGGAGATTTGGACAGGCACTGAAGCCAGGGAGAATGCCATGTAGGGACGAAGGCAGAGGTCCAGGTGATGCTTCTCCACTCCAAGAAATACCCACAAGGCAGCTGCCCTGGAGAGCAGGAGAGATGTGGAGCAGGCTCTCCCTCCACCCTGCTGATGCCTTGGTCACACGCTTTTGGCCTCCAGATCTAGGGGAGAATGTGTTTTCCTGGCCAGGGTCCTTTGTTGGGACGGTCAAGGAAAGTCACACTCCAGTGCTGAAGTAGTCTGGTGTTAGTCCAGATAAGGCCAGTGTTATTTGGGGTTCCAAGTCCGGAGCTGAGTCAGGAACCAGAGGGCAGGCACATTACTTGGGAGGTGACCTCAGGAAGGCCCAGTGAGTGATCTGGAAAGGGGACAGGGAAGGAAAGTGTCAGGTACAGGGCACTGCCCCATGTGCTATCTCTAGGAAAATATAGGAGCTGGAGAGAAGAGGAGAAGCCCCCCAGGGGCCATGGCCAAAGATCAGGGTCACTGGGATGTTCACCAGTTCCTGTCAGTCCCCCATCAGGCCTGCTTGCACAGCATAGGGGGTCACAGGTCTTCTGTCAGAGCTTCGTAGTCCAGGACAAAGCATCCATGTACTGCCCTGTGGATTGCAAAGGTGACTGCAAGTCCCCACGAGTGCATGAGTCGATGTTTGCACATGTCAATCCTGAGTCCATCAGCACACAGGCAAAGGCAGAAGGTGCAGATGCAGGCGGAGCTCTGGCCTTTGTGCAGTCCCTTCCTCTATGAATGTGGGTTCTGAACTGGCTTCTCACCAAGGCAGAAGAGTCAGTATGCTGGGCCATTGTGCCTGGGATTCTGTTCTGTATGCAGAGAAGTGAAGAGATTTGCAGATATAATAAAGCTCCTCTATGGTGAGAACATTCATGTCTTTTCTAAATTCCTGATGAAACTGAACCTCCATTGTGGTGGTATCAAGAGGCAGGGCCTTTGGAAAGTGAAAGTTCCAAGGGCTCCACCCTGAGAAATGGAATTAATGCTCTCATCAAAGACTTCAATGACCACCTGGATCCCCTTTCTCTTTTGTCATGTGAGGACACCTGGGCCTTCTATGAGGAGCTGCCCTCACCAGATGCTGATCTGCTGGAACCTTGACCTTGACTTTGTAGACTCAAGAACTGTGATGATTTAACCTGTTTTGTTTATAAATTTCCCAGTCTTAGGTATTTTGTTATAGCTGCACAAATATACTAAGGCAATTCCCTCTGACTGAGTTCAGGCTCATCAGAAGGTGATCATCCTAGAGGGGCCTGACCTTACCAGTGAAGTCCTTTGAATGCCAGTCTAGCAGGGAGGAAGGGGAAGCAACAGGGACTTTCTGCTTCAATAGCTTCTAAAAGCAAAGTGCTGGGAGTACTAAAGCCCAATGAAGTGGATTCTGCCAACAACCTGAAGAACCTGGAAGTGGATCCTGGCCCACCTGTGCTTTCAGATGAGAACAGGTCAGTCACAGTTGGATGTCAGTCTTGTGAGAACGTAGCAGAGCCACACCCAGACCCCTGACCTGCAGAAGCTGAGATGACAAAAGTGTGTGCTCCTTTGTTACATAACACAGGTAACCAACACAGATACATAAATATGGTATTAAGGGAGATGGATTAATATAGGTGGAGAGAAGTGGGAGATGAGACAAGAAAAAAATGCATTTTCATATTTTTGCAGTAATACACATGTTTAAATATGCATTAAATTTTAAAATAAAATTGGAAAATAACTTACCAGTGTAAAATCTTAGCTGGGTGCCACTGAGAGATTTGTCAAATAAGAGCTGTTTATATACATATTGAACAGGGCACATTTTAATCATTGAAAAGGAACAACTGCAGAGCATGGTGAGTTGAAGATTGTGAAGGCAGAAGCACGCCCACCTGGCTTTCTAGAAGCTCCTGTGCTGTGTGTTCCAGTATGCATCATGCTATGGCACGGAATCCACATGCACTACCCTTATCATCAGTGCAGCTGCAGCTGAGCAGTGTCCTGTAGATACTGCATTTGCTAGAGGTGTGGCTGAATTTCTGCTCACCGTCTGCTTCTGCAAGCAGTAGCCAGAGTCCCCTAGACATTGCAGGGTGTGTCTGTGAAGAATAAAGGCACACAATGGTCATTCCCACAGAAAATGCATGAGGGGTTGCCTCACGCACAGCCTGAGTGCTTAGACCCAGTCATGCCTTGCCAAAGCAGCCAACTGAACAATTCAGGGAGCCCTCCTCCCCAGCAGCCTGGGAATTGACCAGGTGTTCTGGTATCATATAGGTAATTCAGGAAGATACAGGGATTAAAAACAGTTAGAGGAGAAAGGGATAGAGAGAAGCAGGATATGAGGCTGGCAGGGCCAGGACCTGGGGGCGATCCGCAGCAGTTACAGTTCCTTATAGAGGCTTCACCTGAGATGTGGGCACAAAGTACTTTCAGTGTAGTTTCTCATCAACCCCAGGTTCTCCCACCAGATCAAATTTGCTTTTACCTAGTGTTGGAGTTCGTGAATGCTGTCAAAACACAAGAGAGATGATCAACCCCACACAGTGTGTTTTAAGAAAACTGAACCTAGTTACTGTGACTAGTGAATGCAAATGCAATCCATGAAGTTGATTCCTCATGCAAGCTGTCCTGCTATGGCCCTGTGGGACATACTGCTGTACTGACCTGGAAATCCAGTATTGCAAAGTGCTAGGAGGAACTTTATCTACAAAGGTGATTTTTAAAAGCATTTTCTGCTTTGCAAAGAAAGTGCTTGGGCCCAGGATCCCTGCGCAGCTGCAGGTCTGGATGGCGCAGTGCTGGTTTTGGCAGGAGGCAGCAGCTGGTTGGAGCCCAGTGCCCTGGGTGCACTTGTGGAGAAGCGGCAGCAGCAGCGCGGCGGCTGGAGGCACCCCCGCCCCCTTCGGAGGCTTAGGGGTGCTCTCGACTTTCGCGGCCCTGTCGCCCCTTCAGCTCTGTGCCTTAGGCAAGGAGGCCGGCTTAAGGGGTTCAGTGGCCCCGGCTGAGGGCGCAGAGCGCTCTGGGCGGCGAGGACTAAGGCTTTGATAGCGGTGGTAAGGACCCTCTCAGCAGGCGGGGAAGATGAAAGGTAGCCAGAAGGAGCTGGGAGATGTAACACCACACAACATTAAACAGCTGAAGAGATTGAACCAGGTCATCTTGCCAGTCAGCTACAATGACAGTTCTACAAGGATGTGCTGGAGGTTGGCGAGCTAGCAAAACTTGCCTGTTTCAAAGATATTGCTCTAGGTGCAGTATGCGCAGGGTGGATCGTTCACAGAATCAGAAGAGACTGCATCACGACACTGGAACGTCTTGCACCTTACAGAGGGCTAGGAATAGGAACTAAAATGTTAAATCACGTCCTAAACATCTGCGAAAAAGATTGCACTTTTGACAACGTCTATCTGCACGTTCAGATCACAGTGAGTCAGCAATTGACTTCTCCAGCAGTTTGGCTTTGAGATTATTGAGACAAAGAAGAACTACTATAAGAGGATAGAGCCTGCAGATGCTCAGAAAAACCTCAAAGTCCCTTCTGGTCAGAATGCAGATGCAGAAAACAGACAACTGAACAAATTACAAATGAACTTTCTTGCACTTGATTGTCGCCAAATAAAAAATAAGCCCATTGATTCCCTGCCCTTGTCCCCCCCACCCACTTTCCTAAGCTTTTTTCCATCCCTCTTCTTGTTTTTCCTCATTTCTTTTCTTTCCGCTAGAAGTTTTAAAACTTTCAAGGAATTTTAAAAATAATCATGTTTGAATTGTTTTTCTTTTTCTTTCTTTCTTTCTTTCTTTCTTTCTTTCTTTCTTTCTTTCTTTCTTTCGGTGAGGTGGTTGGATTGAAAGGAGAAGGTACATTTATTTAATCTCACAGTTAAAATGTATGCTCCCCAAATTCTGGGTAGCAGATGATTTCAATTTTCCCCCCATATTTCCTGCTTTCACACTGAAGGGCAGAACCTACAAATGTTGTTTATTTCTAAAGATAAAAAGAAGCAGCAGCAATATCTTTTTCTGTAATTCATGGACAAGTTTAGTGTGTTTGTGGTACTTTAGGTTTTTAAAAACTATTTGTGGAATGATAATCCCTAGACATTGCCTTCACTCCACCTTTAGTCCTTTTGCGCACTCTCTCAGGAGTTGAACCATTGTTATCTTCATAAGAAATATCAAGTTTATTTAGGTTTGTAAAGTGATCCCATACCCCTCCCCCACTGATGGATGAGGCAATTTGGGTAGCTTGTGTTACATTTTGGTCTGAAAGTATTTGAGTTAAACTGCATAAAACAAACTAAAGAGCTTTGTTGTGATATGTTTTTTTTTTCCAGCCCTTTTCCTTCAGTAAGCCTAATAAGAGTCTAACCTTAAAAGAGGAGTCCATGTCCTTATAGGTCATTATCCCTAAATCAACCTAAAGCAGGTGTTTTCTCATAGACATATTAAAAATATCCTAAAAAGAAGCTTTGATGTAATTGTGGCACAATACATGCATTTAATGTTAATTAATGCAGACTGTGGACCACTGAGCATTTGATTGTATAGGAAAAAATATCTAGACAGTATTTTTGAGAATAACATAGCTATGCTATTGCTTATCTGTTGGAGAACATGCCAGATTTGCTTATACTCTGTGCCTACAATATTTAATTTAAGGATTTGGGATAAGAGGAATCGTTGGACAAATAGCTTCTAGGAAAGATGGAAGCATAGTGTTAATAATGTAGATATCACTGTGACCTCCTCTACTGACAGGTCTGGTTTTTGTCAGATCATTTTCTGGCACATAGAGAGTGGCGTTAACAGGTTGATAACTTAATAAGATGAGAGACATCTGAAGATCTTGTGGTTTACTCCCATTGTCCCATCTTCAATATTTAGAATTTTTTAGATTTTCAGTAGTGATGGTTCAAGAAATGTTCTCATTAGACTTTACAAACAATGCACGGGGATTGAGTTGTCTGTCATTTGACTTTAAGGAACTTTAATTCACAATATTTATCCTCATACATAAAATTCTGGTATAAAAGTCTTATCTCCAAATAGGTTAAATGACAAAATTATTTTATAGAATGTTTGTACACACTTTGTAACCTTAAGTTTTTATCTGAAAGTGTGATAATACAAAGTAAAATAGACTTCTATAGTCTTAATTGAGTGCCAAAAAAATATAAGAAAGGAAGATGCCTGATGAATAATCAGTCATTCATAGTGTGCTAATCCTAAATTAGTAAAAAATGTAGAAAGACCACACTGGTTTATTCATTATCATCCCTTAAATGATCCAAACCAAGACTTAGAGGAAAAGTTTAGCATTAAGCACCTTTACCTTTGTGGATAAGCTTCAACTTGCTCTTGCCAAGAGAAGAGTGCTTGAATTACAGGAAGTATAATTAGTGTGAAGAATTCGGCCTTTTTGTAAACTTCCAGATATCAAAATAGATTTTGATATGTAACTGAGTTTTCTGAGATGACACTGCTTCTATTTCTATAACCATTTCACCCAGACTTTCTAAGCAGTCCTATGAATGTATCCCTAAATGTGGTTATCAAAAACTGAATAGCGGCCTCACAACAATTAAGAACTTATTATTTAAAGAGGGAACAATATTAAAGTTTGAATCAAGTTTATTGGTTTCCTATAATTGTAGTTTTTTCCACACTAAAGATTTAACCTAAATTCTAAGTGTTTGTAAAGGGTTAATTGTCCTACATCAAACTTGTGTTAAATAATTCCATCCACTTATAGAAGAGGAAGATTTGGAAGAAGCAGAAGCTGGGCACTAGTTCGTATGCCTATGAGACAGTAAAGACTAAATTAATACCCCATGTTGAATTGATTATTTTGATATATTATAAAAATAATCTTTGAGGTAAAATGGTAATTCTGTTAACTGCAAGATCACAGCATACATCCATATTTTTCAGGACAGATAGTTTTTACAATGTGGCAGGTAGGTTACAATTACACTGTATGGAATTTGCATTTAGGTTCTAAGGAATCTGTAGAGAAATCTATGCAATATATAATTTGTCCAGATTAGTAATCATATAGGGAAAGGGGTTCTGAAATATCTTCAAAGTTTACTCATCAACTGAAAATCTTTCAAAAGGAGAACTGTTGGGAAACTGGTGTGTGGTGGTGGAAAAGAAAAGCTCCCTCAGGTTTTGGAGGGAAAACTTTAAAATTACTTAAATGGCTAAGTTTACTTGGTACAGTTAAGAATTAAACTTGTCAATTTTAACGTTGCTTGGGCCCAGGCTCCTTAGTTCTGCCTCCCAACCCTACCTGCAGGAGGAAATTCCAGATGATCCAGGCATCAGCAAGTCACTCTTCCCCGACATTCCTGTAAATCAAAACCACAGGGCAGAGAAAAGTGAGCCCATTCCTTGGTGTCCCGTCTACACGATGTTGAGCACAGCATCCAGGCTCAGGGCAGCACCGTGGCACGTGACACCCACTCTCCTTCACACACAAGGTTGCACATGCACATTAAGGAACGTGACTTTGAATCAGGCGTGCCTCAGAGCTGATAAGGCGAGAGCTCTGCTGACCTGTCACTTGCCTCTTTGACAAATTCTGGGGACAATAGGAATGTGTGTCCTGTCCTTTATACAGCACAGACCACATTGCCTGTGCAGCTAAACTTGTTAAGTTGGCCAAGAACCCTTGTGGCACAGAGAACCTGTGCCTTGAGGCTTTTGAAGGAGCACATGTTGACACTGACTAAGATGGAAAGGACGGACGCTGATAAACTTGAAACTGCGTTTGAGAGTTAGTGACCATCTTGCTAGAATTAAATGGAGAGACATGAACCTCTCCCACGGTCAACATGCATTTTGAACTTGTATTTTCAGGCACCTTTCCCCTGTCACCCACCACAGCAGAGGGCAAAGGAGGGTGCAGGGCTTTGGGCACCTGTCCAGGTAAGAGGGAGGAACGAGGTGAGCCAGAAAGGGAGCAGTGCTCCAAGGAGCAAGTCTGCAGCAGGGATTCCCCAGGTGTGAGTGCTCAGCCCTCCCCTCCTCTTGATGGTCACAGAGTCAACCTGCTTGTGTCGTGTGTGTGTGTGTGTGTGTGTGTGTGTGTGTGTGTGTGGTGTGAATATGTCCAAATTCCCCCCTTTGTAAGGACAAGGTCATATTGGATTAGGGTCCCCCCTGATGACCCATCGGAACTTCATCATCCACCACAGACCTGACTTCCAAATGAGGCTGCAGTCCCAGATGCCATGAGTCAGGATTCTCTTTGGGGACACAACTCAGCTGAAGTCAGAAATTCCTTTAAAAGATCCACTGAGAAATGGTGGAATGAGACAGACATTCACTACCCTATGTACATGTATGATTACACGAATGGTATGAATCTACATCGTGTACGACCATAGAAACGAAATGATGTACCCCCTTTGTGTACAGTGAATCAAAATGCAGTCTATAAAAAATTTTAAAAATACATAAATAATTTAAAAAAAAGATCCCCTGAGACAGGCAGACTGTGTGACCAGGACCTTCCAGGCTTCTCCTGACTGCTCCTCCCTGCCTTGCATGCAGAGAGAGATGTGCAAGGGGCAAAGTTCATGAAGGTCATGTGCCAGGAGGTGATGGCTCTGAGGCTGAGCTCTGAGGCTGCTGTCCCTGGCTTCTGAATGAGCAGAGCTTCTGCAGATCTGGTGGAGTTAAAAACATGATGACAGATGACTTCTTTACTTTTCTACTATAGGGTGTTGGGAAAATGGGTTTTTTGAAGAGCTCTATTCAAATGTGCTAGTTTTCATACTATTTTTCAATCATTTTCAATCTTCACATTATAAGGGATCTCCATGTGATGTGTGAACAAAATATCACATAAAGCTACAGCTGTATACTTTTTTTTTTTCTTTTAACTGGTTCAGCTGATCAGAAAAAAAAATTCATGAAAAAGCAAATGGTGAAAGTCAAATGGAAGCAGAGGTTTGGCATCCACAGTGACACAGCAGGTGATCAAGCAATGTGGTTTCGATGCAGTTTTGGCAACACCCTCTAACTGATCACTCTATTGGCAAAAACTTGAACAATTTAAAACTAAATTCTTCCTCATTTCACAGACCTTTCAATTCTATTTTACTCCTCTGGATTTGGTATCTGCCATCCCAGGCTAGCCTGCTTCTCAGGTCGCTTTCCTGTCTGGGTTGTGCTCGCAGAATCCTTCATTCCATGGAGCTCATGAGCTTCTTATCCTTCCAGCCTCTAGAATGCCCAGCACCAGCCCATCCAGGTTATTCCCAGGACCTCTGAGAATGAGAACGGATCTTCTCATCCATTAGGCCCCCTCTACACCAAAGCCCCTCCTGGGTCTTTGTGTGGGAAGAACCAGTTATCCTCTAAGAGAACATATTTATCTAGCAAGATGATTTATACTTGTGAACACAACCTGTTGAATAAAATACTAACAGAGAAAACAAAGACAAAGTTTAGAAACACTTTAGTGAAGGTTTACAAATCACCAACTGTAGACTTTTATTGTTTTCCTTAGTGAAGGATTGATAGAGTCCATCAGGCCATCAGTGAATGATAGTGAATGTTCTCTTTAATGAAAATAAGAACTAGTTACCTGCTGTGGGAACATATGTCTTGATTTCAGCAGCAAGGTACTATAATTAAAAATTACATGCATGCATGCATTTGTTTGCTAAGAAAACAATACAAAAGGCATTCAACATTACTAATTATGCAAAGCTGCCCCAGGTTTGCCAAATGCCTGCTGTATGTCAATATGCTTGCTGCTTCCAAACACTTTCCTGTGCAAAGCAGAGATTTGTGAAGTGAACACAGTGTTTTAGCACATTGGGCCCTCTGGTATGGCTCTGGACCTTTTTCCGTTCCCTTTCTATAATTGGCTGCACTTTGTTCTTTGGGATGGAATTGAGGTCAATAGCAGGTACTTCAGAGCAAATGCATTCAATGTCATCAGACATTATCTTTCTCTTCCTGTATGTACAAGAGTGTTTGCAAGAGGCAGCTCAAGAGCACTGTATGGTTGAATCAGGATGATCTTCAGTCAAGAGTTCAAGTGATGAGAATATTCACAGGTAGAAATTGTGGAAACTGAACTCATTGTTAAGGCAACATACTGGTTCCTCACAATCCCCAGGGGCAGGTGAAAGGACTTAATCATGCAGCTAACAGTAGATAAGCAAGGAAAGAATCAGAGGGAGAGACCAAGCTCACATTATGACAAAATCTAGCAAATGGGTCCCTTCTCTCAGTGTCTAATTGAGATTTACGGCCTGGGAGGGAACTGCCTTATGTTATCATGGATCCATCAGTGTCTGCCTCCCTTCTCATGCCGAATGCCTCAGAGTGGTGGAGACTGGTTTGTCAAAGCAACTTTTCTCACCAATGACTGCTGAAGCATCTGAGGTGGGGCACAGGTCTGGCTGTAGTGGGGATAGTTCCAAGCAGTTGTCCCTGCTAGGTTCCAGTGCTGGTGAGCAGAAGCATTCCTCTGAGTCTGTCAATGCTTCTGAATCTCTCTCAGGACAGACATATTATCTAGAAGTAAATCAGTAACATTGAAAGATATTTCCCAGGCCCTAGGGGTGCACTCTTCAGCTCAGGGCTTAGTGATTTTCTGACAGTGGGCTTCTTGCACACTCAGAGCTCAGGGAGCAGGGCTGGACTTCTGTTATGCGTAGCTGTCCTCATATTTACAGAAAACTGGGTTTGTTTTATTAAGCATGATATAAATCTACTAAAGAAGTGACCTGATTTCAATATCCACCTTTAATCTTCCTTGTGTAGCTTCAAACTTCCCCTTAGTTAAAATCTGTGTCCATGACTCTGTCTTCACAGGCCTGGTTCTGGTTCATGTGCACCCCATCCCATGCATTTCACTTCCATGCAAACATTCTTCATCCCAGAGAAGGACAGAGTCACTCTCACACGTGGTACACTCAACGTGAAGTGAAAGGTAAAATCTACATACTACACTTTTTGAGACTGAGTAGCATAACCACAGAGACATCAGGAAGCTATCAAAGATTCTCTTTGAACTCTATCCACAGGTCAGAATGGCATGATGGCCAGGCTGGCACTCGAGGAACACAGTCTTACTTGCAGGCAGGGTAGAGAGCTCCACTTAAGTACATGAGCTGCCTCGCCCTGCATTTAGATACTTATTTTCAGGTAAGTCAGCTGTGCATGTGGAAAGGACTGGGAGGCCCACATGGCAGGTCCAAGAGCGTGGCTTGGAAGAGCCAGTGCAGGAATGCAGAAGTCTCTCTCCAGCCCCCTCTCCAGAGCTGTGTGCTCCCATTGTCCTGTGCAGACTCTTCTCCAGGAGCATGAGGGAGTCCCCACCCTCTGCCTCAAGGTCCTCCTTGCTCCAGGGCAAGATGGAAAGAAGGGGGAAGGACTGGACCTGTGTCCACTCTCCATCACCAGGTGGCCCTCTGCTCCTCTATCTGAACAGCTGGGACAAGATGATCCTGTCACTGTGGAATGTGCCTGAAATGGCAAAGGTAAATATACAAAGAATAGACATCCACAATGTGTGTTGCTACTACTATCGTTTCTTCATGTGTGCTTAGGACAGTTTGAAACAAACTCCAGTGCTGCAGTAACTTCTGCAGGAAGCTCAGCTTCAGAGCCATGGCAAGGAAGCAGAAGCCCAGATGATAGGGAATAGGGTTGGATGCTGAAGCTTCCACTCACTGGGTCTGGTCCCCAAATGGCCAGAATTCAAAATTGCTTCCTCCCTTGAGTTGTCACTGTGTCCTGGTGCTGTGCTACAACTCTGTGTAGCCTTGCTGCACCTGGACAGGTGCAGAAGGGTCTCCTGCACATCACTTTCATGTGTCTCCAGAGGAGCAGTGACTTGCCTTGTCAGCACACAGGCTCAGGAGTCTCTCTGCAGAGATCTGCAAACCACCCCAGGCTGCCAAAGTGCTCGCTGTTGGTGTGGGGTGCCAACAGCAGCCTTAGCCACCTCCCTCCTCTCCACAGGACCCTTGGGGGTCAGCCTGGAGGTGGGAGAGGGTCTCCTGGTCATCTCTTCACACTAAGCCTCATGAGAAATTCCCATCCTTGGCTTTCTTCCTGCCAAAGGTACATACGTTTCTTGTGAAAATAAATAAACAGAAAGGTGAAAAGTGAACAGTAACTCTTGTCCTTTTTGAACTTGTGCTCTGGCAAGCAAAATACTGAAAGCAGAGTGTTAAAGATGGTGATGAGGAAAAGGCAAAGAGAGAGTCAAACCGCAAGACTTTACTGACATCCAAGATCATGTTTCCTGGTCACAGCCAGAGCTATGCTGTTGGCTTCACTTCAACCATGAAGCTCTGCACCAAGGACTAAGCAGGGAATGTAGGAGTAGCTTGGAAGAGGAGTGACATCACTTCACCCCAGATAATGGACTGAATTTTCAGACATCATTATTTCCTGGTGGTCACTATTCACTTTTGAAGGTCCTGGAACACATTCAGGGCAAGGTGTTTTGCTGCAGAAGTGCCAACTAGTGGAATCCCATCAGTGCTCAACTTACAAAGGTTCAACTTGGACACTGAGGACCTAAGACTTCTTAAGAGAAAACAAAGAATCGACAGAAAGGGGGGATGGGACTCACAGGTTGGGACATTTGTGCATTCTGTCCCTCCCCAACCTGCTGTACATGGCTTCAGGCTTTAGGTTTGAGACCCCATTTCACACTTCCAGACTTGCTGTGACAGAGGGGCTCTTATCCTCACTTCAGTCTGGTGTAGAGAGACTGAGAAAATCTGCTTGTGGGGCTGGTACTAGTTGCAGAGTCACGTGCAAGAACAGGTCCACTCTCCTTGACTTTTGAAGGACTGTATAATGACTGTCTAAGAATGGGATCTCAGTCATCTCTGCAGTAGTAATTAGTAGTAATTAAGAGGTCCTATCTAATAGAATAATAATTATTATAATAATCTAATAAAAGTATAGTTGAAAAATTCACCATGTAGAAACCCAGTGAAGACATCCAATGAGCAGCCTCCAAAAGAAATAGAATGCTGGGGAAGTACAATGAAGAAAGGTGTCAAAGGAGTAACTAGATTAGGGAGTACACTTAGAAGAAAATTATAATGTGTTCCAGAACATTCATGCACTTAAAGACATTTGTAGGGTATAGTCCACCTGTAAGCCATGTTCTTGACATTGGGAAATCAGTTAGCAAAAAGACTGGAATCTCTGTCCACATGAGTCCAGTGAGGGAGATAGACAAGAAAAAAAATATGGAATAATAATCTGTTCATTGGATGTATTAGATTTTTCAGGCAGCCTAAGCAAAATACCACGGATTGATTAGCCAAATTACCAGCTTGTTTGTCAGGCTCTTTTTTTTTTTTTTTTTTTTTTTTTTTTCTTCTGGGACAAAAAGAACTGACAAGAACAACTTCAGAGGAGGAAAGATTTATTTGGGATCCATGATATCAGAGGTCTCAGTCCACAGTGAGCTGAATCCATAGCTCTGAGCCCAAAATTGATGCCGAACATCATGGGGGCAGGTGTGGTGGAGGAAAGCTTCTCTCCTCATGGCAGGGTCGGGAAGTAGAAAAGGGAGCACAAGGGAGAGGGACCACAGGAAGAGGAACCCTTCCAGGGCACTCTCCCAGTGACCCACCGCCTCCAGCCTGCCCACCTGCCTACAGTTACCACCCAGTTAGTGCATTAAAGCAGGATGGACTGATTAGGTCAGAGCTCTCAGACTCCACTCATTTCTGAACATTTCTTGCAGAAACACAAATGCTCTGAGAAATGCCTTGGATCCAAACCATAACACACATGATCACCTTCTTACCATGGCCTCACATTGGTGTGTACATGCAGAGAGAGGAAAGAGAGATGCTGTTTCTAGTGCCTCAGCTTCTAAGGATATTAATCCTATTGTATTAGGGTCCCATATACATGACCTGGTTTGGTCTTAATTAATTCTTTGTTTATTTCATTTCCAAATACTACCATGCTAGAGGTTAGTGTTTAGTATGTGAACTTTGAGAGACCACAAATATTTAGCCTGTAACATTTATTAATCAGAAATGATTTGGTTATCGACTAAGTTCTAGGAATTTTCAGAGATAGATAAAACTTAGGTTTCAGACATCAATAAATGGCATGGTAGCCATCTATCTTAGTGCTTCGGATTTTGTTTCTGTGTAAGTTAGTTTTTCTGAAATAAAATGTTACATCTCATCATCTAGACCCCTTAGTTTTGCACGTTTGTCATAAAAATCTCACATTCAAACATGAGCTTCATACCCTTTGTAAAACACTCTGGAAAGCAGTATGGAGACTCCTTAGAAAACTTGGAACGGAACCACCATTTGACCCAGCTATCCCACTCCTTGGCCTATACCCAAAGGACTTAAAATCAGCATATTACAGAGATACAGCCACATCAACGTTCATAGCTGCTCAGTTCACAATAGCCAGATTGTGGAACCAACCTAGATGTCCTTCAATTGATGAATGGATAAAGAAAATGTGGTATATATATATACAATGGAATATTACTCTGCCATAAAGAATGATAAAATTATGGCATTTGCAGGCAAATGGATGAAACTGGAGAATATCATGCTAAGTGAGATAAGCCAATCTCAAAAAACCAAAAGACGAATGATATCGCTAATAAGTGGATGATGACACATAATGGGGGGTGGGAGGGGTTAGTATTAGGGTTAGAGTTAGGTTTAGGGAGGGGGGCAAGAATGGAGTAAGGAAGGACTGTATAGAGGGAAAAGAGGGGTGGGAGGGGTGGGGGGAAGGGAAAAAAATAACAGAATGAATCAAACATTACCCTATGTAAATTTATGATTACAAATGGTATGCCTTTACACCATGTACAAACAGAGAAACAACATGTATCCCATTTGTTTACAATAATAAAAAAAAAAATTACTTGGTGATATTTTCCAGTTCAAACAAATTCACATGATAAATTCCTTCTTGAGTTTGTTTCCAGAAGGAAATCATGTTTTTACAAAACATTGTTTTGCTGTCTTTTATTAGAATATGGGAAAAGAAATCTCAATGTGTCTCCTTTTACCCAGCTCCCAAATCTTAGGAAAAAGTCCTTTACAAATGCTAGTCTCTAGATAACTCCAAGGATAAGAACAACACTACTCCTTTAACGGCTCCCTGGAGATCAGTGTGTAAACATTGGGCGCATGGGTAATAAGGGGTCTCTGAAGCTCCATTTTGGTTCTTGATGTCTTTGCTTTGCTTTTACATTTATCTTCCCCCTATGGCTGTTAGTAACTCTTTTTAAATAAAATTATAGATGTTAATCTATAAGTATATAATATATCAGTTGGCAAATAGAACAAATCAAAATATTTCAGGAATCTACACATTTGTCTCCGTCTCTTCATCTTTCCATGTGTTATAGTTTAGACCTCACATGTCCCATAAGAGCTCATGTATTATAGGCTCAGTCTCCAGTACAGTAGTATGCGGAGGAAGGACCACTGTGGGGTGACTGAATCAAAAGCACTCTGACCTCATGAGTGGATGAATCCATTTATAGATTCATTGCTACCTGGGCTATTGGAATGTCATGAAAACTTTAGGGGTGGCACCTTGTTGGAGGAAGTAGACCACTATGTTTCTTCAGCCTCTTCCTCCCTCTCTCTCTCCACCCTCCTTCTTGGCTGCCATGAGGTAAGCAGCTTTGTTCACCACTATGCCCCCTGCCATGATGTTCTGCCCCAGCACAGGCCTAAAAGCTATGAGTGCACAAACTAACACTTAGAATTCTTTGAAAAAATCTACATAATAGCAAAATAATGAGTTACATATAATATGCTGGATTAAAATTCCTAAGCATTAAATGAAAGGTAGCCAGTTAGAGATGAAAAATAAATCTGGGAAGGAAATTCCACAAGACCAATAGAATTAGCAAATCCCATCTGGGGAGGAGACAGAGATCTTCTCCCATCTGTATTCAGCATCTGTATTCCCTGTTTTCCACAGTGTCGAGAGGCATGGACTTCAGATAACCTTCTACCTTATCTCCTGCTCCACGGGACAAGCTGGCCCCACACATTTCTTCATGTGCACTTTGAAAAACATTCTCCATACAAACTTTATTTTTCAACGTAAAGGTTAGAATGTAGAATATACTCTGTAATCTAGGAAACATTGGTGGTGCCACCCTCCTCATGGACTGAAATCACTGTAAAAACTTAACGAAGAGCCCAGCTTTTCATTCACCAGTGCTATGTCCTAGGAGCACAGCTGTGATTAGGCAGAAGTTTTGAGGTTCCAAACCACCCATCTTCTTATTAACCCATTGGACCTAAATACTGACAGCAGTCCACCTCTTAATCTTCATCACTATCTCAGATGATGATTCACAGGAATATAGAACTGAAGTATTTAATATCTTCTTTGCTCATAGTTGAAAATTTTGTTTGTTCATTTGATTGTTTGCTCAACTCTAAGTGCAGTCCTAGATGGGACAATGCAGGTGTGTCACCTACTTGTCACCTATATCACCTGGTGGGAGACTTCTATTTGGAAAAAAAAAAATCAGGAAACATATTAGATCTTCAGGAGAAAAGTACACAAGGCCCAAGAAAGGATGTGGAAGCAGAACTTCCCTAGAGAGATGAGGGTGTTTAAAGGGATATTGTTTTTCCCCCCTAATTCAAATTTGCAAAAGAGAGGGAGTATCAAACCTTTTCATATGAGTTTTTCTAACCCAAGCAGTGACATCTGATCACAGCATGAAGGTATTTCCCACTCTGAGAGGCCAAGTGTTTTCAAAGAGACCTAACAATCCTCCAGGCACATCTGGTGCTGCTTCTGTCTATACCACAAATGCCTGGGGCTTTGGGTGGGGCTGGTTTCTGGGGTCACTTCATTTGAATTCTTAGAAGCCCTCCAGGGGCCATTCTTGTGGTTGAACATGATGTGGAGTTACACTGGTTGTGTATTCATGTGTGAGCATAGGAAAGTTTTGTTTGATTCATGCTACTGGCCCTCCTATCCCCATCCTCCCTCTTTCCCTTCATTCCCCTGTGTCTAATTCAATGAACTTCTATACTTCCTCTCCCTATCCTCCATTGTTATGGGTTAGCATTCACATATTAGAGAGAACTTTCAACCTTTGGTTTTGGGGGACTGACTTATTTCACTTAGCATGATATTCTTAAGTTCCATCCATTTACCGTCAAATGCCACAATTTCATTTTTCTTTATAACTGAGTAATATTGCATTGTGTTTATATACCACATTTTCTTTATCCATTTATCTATTGAAGAGTACCTAGGTTGGTTCCATAGCTTGGCTATTGTGAATTAAGCTGTTATAAACACTGATATGGCTGTGTCACTGTAGTATGCTGATTTTAAGTCCTTAGGGTATAAGTAGAGGAGTTGGATAACTGGGTCAAATGGTGATTCCATTTCAAGTTTTCTAAGATATCACCATACCACTTTCCTGAGTGGTTGCACCAGTTTTCAGTTCCACCAGCAATATATGAGTGAATCTTTTCCCCTACATCCTTGCCAACGTTTAATGTTACTTATATTCTTGAAAATTGCCTTTCTGACTGGAGTGAGATGGAATCTCAGTGTAGTTTTATTTGCACTTCGCTAATTGATAATGATGTTGAACAGTTTTTCCTTTATTTGTTGACCACATTTCTTCTGTGAAGTGTCTGTTCAGTTCCTTTGCCCATTTATTGATTAGGTTATTCAGTGTTTTTTGGTGTTGTTTTTTGTTTGTTTTTATGTTCTCATATATTTATCATTTAGTTTAAGATCCTGGCTCAATAAGTCTTAGTTTATATCACAAATTTGTCTTTAAGTAACATATAATGCATTTAAGGCAGATTTACCTTGAAAATGGTCTTGGCTTCTAAATACTAATACACTGCAGTGCACAAATAACAAAATCAGAAGAAGATTTATGATGTCTTTTTGGTACTTAACTTTAGATTTAAAAACTGCATATTAAGTTGAATTCTCATAAAATTTCATTCTTGAGATAGGAAGCAAATACTACTGTTATTTTGTAATTTCCTTTATCTGATTTGAATGAATGTAGTTACCATTAATAACATAACCCTTAAATTCATGGGAAAAACCAAAAGTTTGTATTTACTCTTCATAAAAGACTCAAAAGCAAGCATAAACATGTAACCATTATAAAATCTTATTGTTTACCTTAACTCAAAATTCTGCTTATGTATAATTATATGTATGTCATAGCTAGCAAATACTATCTAATTATTAATATATATCCAAAAGTAGCTTCTAGTTGCATTAATAGCAGGAGGCTTAGGCAGCACTAAAGATTCATTCTCTTGCCTTCTGGTTATTAATACAAACTGAGGCTTTTGAAGCTATCTAGTGTATCCAGTCTTTGAGAGGGTCTGTGTCACAGAACCTCCAGGAGAACAATGGGCTCAGAAGTAAGACTGAAGACTAAAAGGCTTACAGTGAAAGTGGTATTTCATTAGAAATCTTTGGGAAATAGGAATGCAACCAGAAATGCTTAATATTTATTAGAAAGCAATATTCATTAAACATTTTTCTTTCAGAAAAATATCTTTATATTTTTATATTTTCAAGTATTTCTTTTTAAAAGATCATATAAAATTAAGATATCTGTGAAAATGAAACTTTCAAATTCACTTGTTCCTCTTCATTTTCCCCTTTCAGAGTTCTTCTCAAAGGGCACAAATGTGCTCATCTTTATAGGAGGACAAACTCTTCTGTGCTGAATCTTTTTAATCTTTTCTTCTCATCCTCTGTGAAAAGGTCTTCTTCATTGGTTGTAGCAGACATAATGTCATAGCCTTTCAAGAGGAAAATTCTTTATGCTGACATCTATAAAAGATTGGCAATAATGAGGATCCATGTAAATCTAAGTGTCATCTTGAAATCCAGCAAAGGAATATGGCTGTTTCTGTGTACCACCAACAATACCCACACAATATTCAAGGCTTAAAATGCCCATCACGAACTCTAGGTAGTCAGTGTTGGTTCTTTCTCCACCAAGTCTAACAGGAACTAAAATAATAACAGCTTTGTCATCTGCATTACCAGAGGTCATGGAAGCACTCTGTTTATCAATTACACCAGAATCATAAGCTGTACAATCTTGTGCAACATAAATAGTTATTCCTTGTAAGTCAGGGTGTCTTCCTTCTTCGACTGTTTTTCTTAAAATGTGGGCAAAAACAGCTGGTCCATATGAATCTCCAACTTTTTTCCCAGACTTCTTTTCATACTCTATTAACTGATGGAAGCCAAAGAGAGCCAATGAGGAATCACCAAAGCAAGAGATGATTTTCCTGTAACAGATTTTATTTTGCATCTCATGATCCTTAGAATACTTCCTAATTGGTTCTTTCAGAGAAATTGTTGGAGTTTTGAATTCTCTTTCCCCTGAAAGCAATACTTCAAATGATGATGTCATTTTTTTTACAGAGTGGGAAGTCCATGATTCAGAACCTGAATTTTCAATGGTCAGTGCTGTTGGGGGCTGTGCCAGCCAGAACGGCGCCTGATCACATTGGCGGTGGGGAGGTTAATTGACATAAGCACACTCAGGTGATTTATCACTGGCCGTATTCAGTTAAGTCCACACGCAAAACGCGTGCACAGGTGTTCCCGAGCGTGCCTACTGGGGCCTGCTCGTTTGGACCCTTGCCGTGATAGGGCAGCTGGCTCCTCGCCTGATCACAACTGGCGTGGCCCCGCCCTCCACCTCCTGGAGGGAATATAAGCGGGCTGTGGGTGGGGTGTGACAGTAAGGAGCAGCAGCAAGAGCAGCAGCTAGCAGAAAGAAGCAAAGAGAAGCCACTAGCAGAAAGGAAGAAGAAAAGGCAGCAAGCAGATAGAAGCGGCTCGCAGAGAGAAGCAGCAGGCAACAGCGGAAGGCAGATCACAGAGCAGAGAATTGAGAGCACACCTCTAGATCACAGACAGGCAGATCGCACGAGGGACATCACTAAGAAGCACCTCAGGTAGACGCACCCTTAGTTCACAGGATGCAGGATGCACCTTTAAGAAGAAGCAGCAGAACTAAGAAGATAAGATCTCTGAAAGTGTAGTCTCTGTCTCTTAAGCAAACTCTCTTTCTCTCTTATGCAAAGTCTCTCTCTCTCTCTCTCTCTCTCTCTCTCTAAGAAAAGTCTTTCTTCCTCAATAGCCCAGGGAACAAGTGAATAAGCGAGAAAGCAGCCCACTAAAAGAAAGATAGAAGCAGTTCATTTCCAGTCCACCACTGATAAAGACTCGCGCAAATTGTTGCTGCAGGCGGTGACAAATACCCGTGGATTTGGCACCACAAAGAGCCAGTGACACAGTGTATCAGGCCAGGTTCAAGCTTCACATTTAAAATGATAACTTTTTCCACACAATTATACTAGTGAATTTCTACTAAAATATGTCTGTTTTCAAAACCCAACTATATTTCTTGTTGTTCCAAGCTGATATAAATTTAGTTTTTAGCTTGCCAACTTCATTTGTTCCCATGGTCTCCATATTCAAATTCTAAGAAAAAGCTGTTACTTGATTGCATTCTTCTGTAGAATTGACCTCACACCTGACTTGCAGCAAACAACCTGGACCTGTGCAGCATGTTCACAGGCTGTGCAAAGTCATCATCATAATCAACGTGGGAGACCCTCCAGCCCTAGCAACAGCTGCCACAAAAGCAGCCACACACAGACATTCTGACCTTAGTGATGCAGCCTGGTATTAAGTTTTTGGAGTTCTTTGTATATCCTGGAGATTAGTGTTCTGAGGTGCAGGTGATAAAGATTTTCTCCCATTCTATAGACTCTCTATGTATGTTCTTCATTGTTTTCTATGCTGTGAAGAAGCTTTTGGGTTTGATGCCATCTCATTTATTGATTCCTTATTTACTTCTTTTTCTTCTAGGATGCACAGGGTCTCTGGTCTAATGCCAAGGTCTTTGATTCACTTTGAGTTGAGTGTTGTGCAGGGTGAGATATAGAAGTTCAATTTCAATCTGTTACATATAGATTTCCAGTTTTTTGAGCACCAATTGTTGAAGAGGCTATCTTTTCTCCAATGTACATTTATGGTGCCTTTGTCTAGTATGAGATAACTGTGTTCAGTTTGGTATGTCTTGGTGTCTTTTGGTTTTCAATTCTATTTTTGTGCCAATACCATGCTGTTCTGGTTACTATAGGTCTGTAGTATAATTTAAAGTCTAGTATTGTGATGCCTCCTTTTGCTCCCTGTGTAATGTTTCATCAGTTTCCCAAACAGGATGGTGAGAGGATTGGAAATAAGACAAGCAAATACAAATATAGAGAAAGCAAGATTCCAGGAACCAACCAAACTCCTGATGGAAGAGAGACTGGTCATGAGCAGGATCCACACATTTATTATATAGGTTTAAATATCAAAAGGATTTATTGTGAGAGAGCTTCTTCAAGATAAGCAAAAACAAGATTGTAAACAAAAGAGCCTAATTGGGACATATCAGCTTTCACCAATATCTCATCTACCTCTGGGCAGCCAGGTGTTTGAACTCAAGGCTATTGAACTAATAAATTCTGTGACAGGCACAGAATTTCACCCCTTAACAGGGACCACCTCAAATGGGTGTTTTTCTCAGCATTTGCAAGTAAATGGATGGAAATAAACAATATATGCTAAGTGAAATAAGCTCTGGAACTCTAGAAAACTAAAAGAGACATGAGGTCTTTGCAGTGACTTGACAGACATTTAAGTGACCACTCAAATTTCTGAAAGAATAGAGATAAAATATTTAGTTCCACATCACCTTATCTGCAAATTCATCATCTCCCTCCACTTCTTATGGCAGAAGTTTTTAGCATCTTCTTCATTTAAGATCACCAGAAAATGTTTTATACCAAGTACCATTAACCAGTATAGATAAACAAGATCAAGGACAATAATAAACTGCCAGTAGTGCTAACTGCTGCCAAATTAAGTAACTACAGTGCAATCCCTCCTCTATTTGTCTGGAGAGTAACACAGTGATTCATTCTATAAAGTCACAGAAAAAGAAAATATTAGTGCAGTGATATCAGATATTCAAATATTTTTTTTCTTTCCATGTCCAGTATTGGTGACCACAGAGAGGGAATGATGACAAAGAGACTCAGGAGATTGTGAGGAGGAGACAAATTAGATGCTGGTGATGATTATGCAACTATTAAACCTGACAAAATATGCATTTACGTTGGTTAACCCTGAACTAACTGAAATTATTCAGTTCTTTTTTATTGAAATGAAGTCTCAGGATGGCCTGTCACATCCAAACCAGAAAAAACCTTCTAACACACTGAATCACAGCACAGCAGGAATAGAAGCTGCAGGAGCCAGCAACTGGTAGAACATTTTATTGGTAATCCACATATTGCTAGAGCCTGGGACTAGTCCCCTCGAAGTTAATAATCCTAAGGACTGAGATTTTGGGAGGATCCTGAGTCTTGTAACTTTACCTATAAGAAACACTCATTCAAATTTTTGTCACTGTGACAAAGAATTAAGGAAAACAACTTAGGGGAGGAAAGATTTCTTCTGGATCATGGTCTCAGAGGTTTCAGTCTGTGGTCAGCTGGCTCCATTGCTTTGGGCCTAAGATGAGGTGGAACAGCATGGTGGAAAGGTGTGGTGGAGGAAAACTGCTCAATTCCTGGCAGCTGGGAAGTAGAGACAGAGAAAGTTGCAGAAACACTATTCGAGGCTGACCCCTAGTGATCTGACTCTGCATTGCATTTTCCACAACCTCCCAGTAGGTCATTCAGTCATCAATGAGTTCATCCACTGATGACATCAGAGCACTCACAACCCAATCCTATCTTAAAAGCCACCTCTGAATATTGCTACATTGGGTATGAGTCTTTGTTGGATCTTCCAGATTGAAACTATAACAAAACCCAACCAGGTTCTCACACTGAAGACCAGAAAAATACTAAGAAGATTGATATTACCAACTTTAGGACTTAGCATGCAGCTAAACTAACCCAAACAGTGTGAAATCGGTGAATAAAGAAAAAAACAAGAAAATGAACAACGGAAAAGAACCCAGGGCCCAGAAAACAGGACTCATTAATATAAGTCAACTGATCTTTGTCAAAGTTTCAAAGCAATTTAACAGAGAAAGAATAGTCTCTTCAATAAATGGTGCTGGAACCACTAGACATCCACATGAAAGAAGAAAATCTTGACAGAACTCTTACACCTTTCATAAAATGGATCACAGATGTAAATGTGAGTGTGAAACTGCAATACTCCTTGCTGTGGTGTGAATGTGGCTTGAATGTGTCCCCAAAGATTCATGTGGTAGCTCCTTGCTCCCCACTGTAGCAGTACTTAGGTGATGGGGGCTTTAAAAGGATTAGATCAAGAGAATCTCCCTCAGCATGAATTTTTGTAATTCCACAAGGATGACAGGATTGAGTCAGTTCCTATAGATTAGGTTGTTGTAAAGGAGACGTCTCCTCTGTCTCCTGCTTCTTCTCTCACGTGTGGTATCTCTAGCACATGCTTCCACTCTGTGCTGCCATTTGCCATGTTGTAACACAGCACAGCCTCTAGCCAGATGTGCTTGCCCATCTCTCATCCAGGACTCTGAGGAAATTAAAACTCTTTTCTTCATAAAGTACCCAGACCCAAGCAATTTGTTAAAGGAGCACAAAAGGGACTAAAACACTCCCTCGAGATATCATGAGAAAATCTAAGCAATCTTTGATTTGATGCTGACCCTTAGATACAAAAGCAAAAGTACAACCCAGAAAATAAAATTATTGGTAAGTTGAAATTCATTGAAATAAAATCTTCTGCTCTATTAAAAGTGATGTTAAGAAAATGAACAAACCCTTCACAGGTGTGAAGAAAATGTTGACAAGATACAGATTTGGTAAAGGACTGGCATCCTAAATATACAAAACTTTTTAAAACTCAACAAATTTAAGGCAAGAAATCCAATTAAAAATGTGTGAAATATCTGGACACCTTACCAAATAAGAAATATAGAGGATGTCAAGTAAGCATTTAAAGAATGTTCAAAATTAGTTTTCACTGTGGCATTGGAAATTAAAGAAAAATGAGATAACTGACACAATTATTAGAAGAGTTAAATTTAAAAATGACAACAACAAATATTGTCAAAAAGGGGATCATAGGAGCATTCCGTCATTGCTGGTAGAAATGAAAATGATTAGTCACTTTGGAAGTCAGTTCAGTAGTTTTTTTCAAGACCGAATGTAGTTTTACCATATAATCAAGTAATTGCAGTTCTAGATACTTACCAAAATGAGACACAAACTTATGTTAACACACACAAAACAAAATGAAACTACACATGAATGCTTTCCACACATTTATTCTTCACTGACAAAAACTGGAAGTAACCAAAATGTCCTTCCCTAAGTGATGGATGAACAAACTGTGGTGAATACCTAGGATGAACGAGTATTTAATAAAACGATGTGAACTATGGAGACACGAAAAGACATGGAAGAACTTAAAAGATATAAAATGAGAAAGAAGCCAGTCTGAAAATCTACACACTTTGGGATATACCATTACTAGAGGACATTGGAGAAAAGCCAAAACTATAGAAAGAGTAAAAAAGATGAGCAGTTGCTAAGGAGAGGCAATTGGGAGGAGGAACTGGTGAAGCACAGGGATGTGTTCAGTGGTGGAACTTTCTGTATGATGCTGCAATGGGGTTAATGGCATCCCACATTTGTCTAAATGAACAGGGCTGTGCAGCACAAAACATGAAATCTAACTTAATCTATAAACGTTAGTGAATAAAGATGTATCAATATTGGTTCATCAATTATAACATGTAGTATATTAAGACAAGATACTAAAAATATGAAAATATATTCAGAGAAATGAGGCATGTGGGAACTGAGAAACTGCTCAATTTATCTGTATATCTAGAAGTATTCTTAAAAAATGTCAGGATGGGACAGCCCTGAAACAAAGTGTTAGTGGCATCCTGTGTGCGTGGTACTTGTTGAGATGCACTAACTTTTTGAGACTTGTTTTATAATTGTGTTAGTCATCCTGAAACCGACAAAATTCCTGAGATACACAATTTAAGGGAAGGAAAGATTTATTTAGGCTCATGATTTGAAAAGTTGTTGTCCATCGTCTCCGGCCCCCATAGCCTTGGGCCTTTTGTGAGACCAAAAATTCTGCTGTGATTCCTGAGGAAGAGCAAGGTGTTCACATCATGGTATCTGGGAAGTGAGAGAAAGGAAGAGGTGGGGATTCCAATATGCCCTTCAAGTGCATGCCTCCAATGACATGACTTCCTCCAGTCAAGCCCCAGCTCCTAAAGTCTCCACCATTTTCAAATTGTGTCATCACCTGAGGACCAAGCCTTCAGCCCAAGAGCTTTTGGGGGATGTTAAAATCCAAACCCATGACAATGATCTACCTTACAATCTACCTTACTGAATGTTCTGTGTATTCCTGAAATAAATATGTCCTCTCTATTTGCTAAGTGTAATGATTTATAAATCTTTAGGTTTTTCAATTCCTTTATAGTTGTACCAATTTTTGGTTTACATGTTCTATCAATAACACTGGGATATATGTTTATAACTCTAATTGATAGTAGATTCCCTTTGGTTTTCTTCACTTTTCTCTTCCACTATTTTGAAGCTCTTGTATTATGCAGGCGTATATATGAATTTTTTGCTTCTGGAAGCATCAACTCTTTTATCATTGTGAAATGTCCCTCTTTAGCTCTGGTAATATTTCTTATCTGGACGCTGTTGCTGAGCCTGCCCCAGACAACGAGGTCAGATGCAAAACTCCTAAAAAAAATACTGGCAAATTGCATACAAAAATATATTAAAAAGAGAGTGCACCGTGATCAAGTGGGGTTTATTCCAGGGATGCAAGGTTGGTTCAACATCCGGAAATCAATAAATGTAATTCATCACATCAACTGGCTTAAAGTTAAGAATCACATGATTATTTTGATAGATGCTGAGAAAACGTTTGATAAAATACAGTACCCCTTCACGCTTAAAACACTAGAAAAAATAGGAATGGTAGGAACATACCTCAACATTGTAAAGGCTATCTATGCTAAGCCCATGGCGATCATCATTCTTTTTTTTTTTTTTCCCCCATAAGTACTTTATTTTATTAATGCTTTTAATCTTCACAAAAAATCTTTTTTTTTTATTGTAAACAAATGGGATACATGTTGTTTCTCTGTCTGTACATGGCGTAAAGGCATACTATTTGTGTAATCATAAATTTACATAGGGTAATGTTGTTTGATTCATTCTGCCATTTTTTCCCTTCCCCCCCACCCCTCCCACCCCTCCCCTCCATCTATACAGTCCTTCCCTCCTCCATTTCTGCCCCCCTCCCTAAACCCAACTCCAACCCCAACACTAACCCTTCCCACCCCCCATTATGTGTCATCATCCACTTATTAGCGATATCATTTTTCCTTTGGTTTTTTGAGATTGGCTTATCTCACTTAGCATGATATTCTCCAGTTTCATCCATTTGCCTGCAAATGCCATAATTTTATCATTCTTTATGGCTGAGTAATATTCCATTGTATATATATACCACATTTTCTTTATCCATTCATCAATTGAAGGACATCTAGGTTGGTTCCACAATCTGGCTATTGTGAATTGAGCAGCTATGAACATTGATGTGGCTGTATCTCTGTAATATGCTGATTTTAAGTCCTTTGGGTATAGGCCAAGGAGTGGGATAGCTGGGTCAAATGGTGGTTCCGTTCCAAGTTTTCTAAGGAATCTCCACACTGCTTTCCAGAGTGGCTGCACTAATTTGCAGCCCCACCAGCAATGTAAGAGTGTACCTTTCTCCCCACATCCTCGCCAGCACCTGTTGTTGCTTGTATTCTTGATAATCGCCATTCTAATTGGGGTGAGATGGAATCTTAGGGTGGTTTTGATTTGCATTTCTCTTATTACTAGAGATGTTGAACATTTTTCCATATGTTTGTTGATTGCTTGTATATCTTCTTCTGTGAAGTGTCTATTCATTTCTTTAGCCCATTTGTCAATTGGATTATTTACATTCTTGGTGTAGAGTTTTTTTTTTTTTTTTTTGCAAAAGCAAGAGGCAGTTTATTGGTTACACAGGCGCCTGCGGGTGCGCAGCAAAACCTCAGCTGGAGCTTCGGTTATGTGGCACACCGGGCTTTTTGGGGTACAGGTTTTTATAGGGTAAAGGGGCAGGTTTCGCGCGCGGTAAGCAACAGGTTTCCTATTGGTTATTTTGAATCCAGCACGTACACAGCACATAGGTTACTTGAAGGGTAAGGTTATTATATCCCAAAAAATCCACAATTATTACTTGGTATTCTTGGTATTTTTATGGTTCCTGGTTCCCGCTTATCAGTTCCTGATTGTTCAGGCACTCCCTGGGACCCGATGATCTATGCTTTCCCAACCGCCCTATTCTTTCTTAACCTAGTTATCAGTTTAACGACCTCCAGGTAGGCCGTGCAACCTTCCCAGGGGGGGGTTTGGTAGAGTGTCCTAGGTCATGGGTTTAAGACAAAGAGCTGGGGCTGGAGATTAGCGCTCTATCTGAAGTATGATTGGCAAAGATTTTTTCCCACTCTGTAGGCCCTTTCTTCGCATTGCTGATAGTTTCCTTTGCTGAGAGAAAGCTTTTTAGTTTGAATCTATCCCAGTTATTGATTCTTGCTTTTATTTCTTGTGCTATGGGAGTCCTGTTGAGGAAGTCTGGTCCTAAGCTGACATGTTGAAGCTCTGGACCTACTTTTTCTTCTATAAGATGCAAGGTCTCTGGTCTGATTCCGAGGTCCTTGATCCATTTTGAGTTTAGTTTCGTGCATGGTGAGAGATATGGGTTTAATTTCATTCTGTTGCATATGGATTTCCAATTCTCCCAGCACCATTTTTTGAAGAGGCTATCTTTTCTCCATTGCATATTTTTGGCCCCTTTGTCTAGTATGAGAAAATTGTATTTATTTGTGTTTGTGTCCGTGTCCTCTATTCTGTACCATTGATCCACCTTTCTATTTTGGTACCAATACCATGCCGTTTTTGTTACTATTGCTTTGTAGTAGAGTTGAAGATCTGGTATTGTGATACCCCCTGCTTCACTCTTTCTGCCAAGGATTGCTTTAGCTATTCTGGGTTTTTTATTCTTCAAGATGAATTTCATAATTTCTTGCTCTATTTCTGTAAGGTACATCCTTGGGATTTTAATTGGAATTGCATTGAATTTTGTCAATTTTTTGTATTGTTTCTTTCGTTTCAATTTTGTTGATTTCAGCTCTCAGTTTAACTATTTCCTGTTTTCTACTACTTTTGGTGTTGGTCTGTTCTTCTTTTTCTAGGGCTTTGAGCTGTAGTGTTAGGTCATTTATTTTTTGAGTTTTACTTCTTTTCTTAAATGCGTTCCATGAAATAAATCTTCCTCTAAGTACTGCTTTCATAGTGTCCCAGAGATTTTGATATGATGTTTCTTTGTTCTCCTTTACCTCTAAGAATTTTTTAATTTCCTTCCTAATATCTTCTGTTATCCATTCATCATATAGTAGCATATTGTTTAATCTCCAGGTGTTGGAGTAGTTTCTGTTTTTTACTCTTTCATTAACTTGTAACTTCAATCCATTATGATCTGATAGAATACAAGGTAGTGTCTCTATCTTCCTGTATTTGCTGACATTATCTTTGTGGCATAATATATGGTCTATTTTAGAGAAGGATCCATGTGCTGCTGAGAAGAAAGTGTGTTCGCTCTTGGTTAGATGGTATATTCTATAAATGTCTGTTAAGTCTAAATTATTGATTGTGTTATTGAGATCTATGGTTTCTCTGTTCAATTTTTGTTTGGAAGATCTGTCCAGTGGTGAAAGAGGCGTGTTAAAATCACCTAGTATTATTGTGTTATGGTCTATTTGGTTTCTAAAATTGAGAAGGATTTGTTTAACATACATGGATGAGCCACTGTTTGGGGCATAGATGTTTATGATTGTTATATCTTGCTGATTTATGCTTCCCTTAAGCAGTATGAAATGTCCTTCTTTATCCCTTCTGACTAACATTGGCTTGAAGTCCACATTATCTGAAATGAGGATGGATACTCCAGTTTTTTTGCTGAGTCCATGTGCATGGTATGTTTTTCCCCATCCTTTCACCTTTCGTCTATGGGTATCTCTTTCTATGAGGTGAGTCTCTTGCAGGCAACATATTGTTGGATCTTTCTTTTTAATCCAATCTGCCAGTCTATGTCTTTTGATTGATGAATTCAGGCCATTAACATTCAGGGTTATTATTGAGATATGATTTGTATTCCTGGTCATTTGGTTCATATTTAAAATTTTTGACACATCTTGGTTCCTCCTTTATTTGACAGTTCCTTTAGGATAATTCCTCCCTTTGCTGATTTGCTTCTTTGTTTTTTATCTCTTCCTCATGAAATATTTTGGTGAGAATGTTCTGTAATGCTGGCTTTCTTTTTGTAAATTCTTTTAGCTTTTGTTTATCATGGAATGATTTTATTTCATCGTCAAATTTGAAGGTAAGTTTTGCTGGGTATAAGATTCTTGGTTGGCATCCATTTTCTTTCAGGGCTTGAAAAATGTTGTTCTAGGCCCTTCTAGCTTTTAGGGTCTGGATTGAAAAATCAGCTGATATCCGTATTGGCTTCCCCCTGAATGTAATTTGGTTCTTTTCTCTCACAGCCTTTAAAATTCTGTCTTTATTTTGTATGTTAGGTATTTTCATTATAATGTGCCTTGGTGTGGGTCTGTTGTAATTTTGTGTATTTGGAGTCCTATAAGCCTCTTGGACTTGATTTTCCATTTCATTCTTCAGATTTGGGAAATTTTCTGATATTATTTCTTCAAATAGATTGTTCATTCCTTTGGTTTGTTTCTCGCTGCCTTCCTCAATCCCAATAATTCTCAAATTTGGCCTTTTCATGATATCCCATAGTTCTTGGAGATTCCGTTCATGATTTCTCACCATCTTCTCTGTTTGTTCAACTTTGTTTTTGAGGTTAAATATTTTGTCTTCAATATCTGAAGTTCTGTCTTCCAGCTGTTCTATCCTATTGGTTATGCTTTCTATGGAGTTCTTAATTTGGTTTATTGTTTCCTTCATTTCAAGGATTTCTGTTTGTTTTTTTTTCAATATCTCTAACTCTTTATTGAAATGATCTTTTGCTTCCTGAATTTGCTCTGTTAACTGTTGATTGGTGCGATCATTCAATGCCTGCATTTGCTCTTTCATCTCATCGTTTGCTTCCCTGATCATTTTAATTATGTACATTCTGAACTCCCTTTCTGTCATTTCTTCTGCCATGCTGTCGTTGGATTTTATTGATGTAACATCTAGATTTGTTTGGGGCATTTTCTTCCCTTGTTTTCTCATATTGTTCAGGGATCAGTGGGTCATTAAGATATTGCAGATTTCCTCTATTGACTTATAATGTCCCTGAAGATTGCTAGTATATCCCCTCTTATCCTTCAGTAGCCTGAAGTCTTGGAGGAGGTTGATAATGCAGAGCTCCATGAAGAAGCTGCCTCTCTAGGGGTGGTGACCCTCAGGTGGCGTATATTCCCTGCTAGTGGGCAGAGGTGCCTCCACTTGTTGACCAATGGTCCTCCAATGGGGAACTAGACTGCGGGCTGAGGCAAGGCCTGTTTGTGCCTGTGTCTCTGGTTTTACCGTCCCTGTGGGAAAACCTTCCCTGGCTGGGAAGGCTCACTCGGTGGGGACGTCTCGCTGGTCAGTTGCCCTCGTAGAGGTTCCCCTCAATCTACAGCCACCGCCTGGGCTGGGCTGTTCCTCTGCAACGATCCCAGGGGCCCGGACCTACGTCCTGGGCCTGGGAGCCTCACCCTTCGCAGGCGAGTCTCCTTAGGCTGCCTCTCCCAGAGAATCTGCCCGCCGCCCTGGAAACTTCGCTCCGCCCTTAGGCGTGTCTCTGTGCGGCTCTTCCAGCAAGAAGCCACCAAGCTCCTGGGACCCTGCTCTGCACCAATCGCCTGGCTATGCAGCCCCTCCTCTGAGCCACCACCTGGAGCCCCGTACAATAGATCCGAGACCCAGAGACCCGCCACACACCTCCTCCTCCGGACAGCCGCCCATTTTCCGACACAGTCACTAGGAGTCCAAACAACTTACTTCGGGTCTCCTCCTCCCACCAACCACCCGTAGCCCTAGGCAGTCACTCCAAGTCCAAGTGACCCGCCCTGTTCCTCCTCCTCCTCCTTGGGGTAGCCCCCCGGGTGTTCAGGAGCGGTGGCTCCGAGACCAAGTGACTCACCACGCTCCTCCTCCAGGAAGGCCACAGGTGTTCAGGAGCGGTCGCTTTTAGTCCAATCAACTCACCACTTGCCTCCTCCTCTGGCAACCACCTGTGGCTCTGATGCAGTCACTCCTAGACCAAGCGACCCACCGCGCTCCTCCTCCAGGCAGGCCACCAGTGTTCTGGAGCAGTCATTCTGAGATCAAACAGTTCACCACGCAGCTCCTCCTCTGGCAACTGCCTGTGGCTCTGATGCAGTCACTCTTAGGTCAAGCGACCCGCTGCGCTCCTCCTCCTCCTCCGGGCAACCTCCCTGTGTTCAGAAGCGGTCGTTCTGGGTCTAAACCGCTCGTCACGCAGCTCCTCCTCAGGCAGCCGCCCGGAGCCCCAGTGGTTGCTCCGAGTCCAAGCGCTGTGCTGAGCCGCCTCCTCTACGATGATCCCAGTTGTCCGTGTTTACCGCTCCAGTGGGGGGAGGGGCGTCTTGCCGAGCAACTCCACTTCACAAATTCCCTGCGTTCCAGGGCCACTGCCCCATCTGGGACCACTCTCCAACGGGAGAGACTCACCCGGCGGCTTTGAGTTGGTCCCAAGTCTCTCACTATCTCCTCTTCTGAATCTTGCGTCCTGGAGCAACGTGAAATGCAGCCGCCCTCTAGTCCGCCATCTTGGCCCACCGCGATCATCATTCTTAACAGAGAAAAACTGAAAGCATTTCTCTAAAAACTGGAACAAGACCAGGATGCCCTCTTTCACCACTTCTATTCAACATTGTCCTTGAAACACTTGCCAGAGCAATTAGACCAAAGAAATTAAAGGAATACAAAAAGGAAAAGAAGAACTAAAGCTGTCACTATTTGCTGATGACATGATCCTACATTTAGAAGATCCCAAAACTCCACTAGAAAACTTCTAGAACTGATAAATGAATTCAGCAAAGTAGCAGGATATAAAATCAATACACATAAATCTAATGCATTTCTATTCATAAGTGTTGAATTCTCTGAAAGAAAAATTAGGAAAACCACTGCATTCACAATAGCCTCAAAAAAATAAAATAAAATACTTGGGAATTAATCTAACAAAAGTGGTGAAAGACCTCTACAATGAAAACTACAGAACATTAAAGAAAGAAATTGAAGAAAACCTTCGAAGATGGAAAGATCTCCCATGTTCTTGGATAGGAAGAATTAATATTGTCAAAATCACCATTTAACCAAAGACACTATACAGATTCAATAATTTCAATTAAAATCCCAATGACATTCCTCACAGAAATAGAGAAAGCAAACATGAACTTCATCTGGAAGAACAAGAGACCTCAAATAGCCAAAACAATCCTGAGTAGAAAAAGTGAAACAGGAGGTATCACAATACCAGACATTAAACTATATTACAGAGCAATGGTAACAAAAATAGCATGGTGTTGGCACCAAAATAGACAGGCAGACCAATGGTACAGAATAGAAGACACAGAGACAAAACCACATAAATGCAGTCACCTCATACTAGACAAAGGAGCCAAAAATACAAAAAACATACAGAAAAGATAGCCTGGTCAACAAATGGTGCTGGCAAAACTGGAAATCCATATGCAGTAAAATGAAATTAAACCTCTATCTCTTACCCTGAACAAAACTCAACTCAAAATGAATCAAGGACATAGGAATTAGACCAGAGACCCTGCACCTAATAGAAGGCAAAGTAGGCCCAAATCTTCATCATACTGGCTTAGGATCAGATTCTTCAATAAGACTCCCAAAGCACAAGAAATCAAAGCAAGAATAAAGAAATGGGATGGACTCAAACTAAAAAGCTTTTTCTCAGCAAAGGATACAATCAAGAATGTGAAGAGAGAGCCGACTGAGTGGGAGAAAATATTTTCCACACGCATTTCAGAGAGAGCACTTACCTCCAAAATTTATAAAGATCTTACAAAACTTTACACCAAAAATACAAAGAACCTCAATAAATCGGTCAAAAAACTGGACAGACACTTTACAGAAGAAGTAAATTAATTAATATATTAAGAAGGTAATTAATAAATATATGAAACAGTGTTCAACATCTCTAGTAATTAGAGAAATGCAAATTAAAACAACTCTAAGATTTCATCTTACCCCAATTAGAATGGCTAGTATCAAGAACACAAACGATAATAGATGTTGGCGTGGATGTGGGGAAAAAGGCACACTTTTGCCCTGCTGGTGGAGTTGCAAATTGGTGCAGCCACTCTGGAAAGCAGTGTGGAGAATCCTCAGAAAACTTGGAGTTGACCCACCTTTTGACTCAGTTATCCCACTCCTTGGTTTATACCCAAAGGACTTAAAATCAGCATACTACAGTAACAGCCACATCAATGTTTATAGCAACTCAGTTCACAATATCTAGATTGTGGAACCAACCTAGATGCCCTTCAACAGATGAATGGATAAAGAAAATGTGGTATATATACACAATGGAATATTATTCAGTCATAAAGAAGAATAATGTTATGGCATTTGCAAATAAATGGATGTAATCAGAGAATAACATGCTAAGTGAAATAAGCCAATCCCAAAAAACCAAAGGCTGAATGTTTTCCCTGATAAGTGGAAATTCGATATATAATGGGGGTAGGGGAGTGGGGAGTGAGAGAAGAGTGGGGAAACTTTAGATTATGTAGAAGGAAATGAGAGGGAGTGGGGTATGAAAAATGGTGGAACGAGACAGACATCATTACCCTATATACATGTATGATTACACGAATGGTATGAATGTACATCATGTGCAAGATAGAAATGAAAAGATGTACCCCATTTGTGTACAAAGGATCAAAATGCAGTCTGTAAAAAATTAAAAGATAAATAAAAATAAAAGAAGAAAAAAGAAAAGAATAGTTCTTATCTGAAAATCTATTTTATAGATTGTGTAGTTTGTACTCTGTCCACATGGCCAAGTCAAAACTAAGTTCCCCAGTCTCCAATTCTGTATTATTCTGAATTACAGGTTTTCAAAAGAGAAATTAATTGGAAGACAAATTTGTATGAGAGGAGGTACACTTTATTCTCTTAGGACTGCTGTGGTTAAGTTTGGGGATGGAGAGGTGGAGAAGTACTGGTGGATTCCAGGTTTTCCTAACTCTCCTCCTTTCTGCATGGAGCTCTTCATGATTTCTGCCAGTGCAGAACCACAGTGGCACAAGGTCCATCACCAGATATTTGGCTAAAGACCCACAAAGGAGGAGCTTCCTACATGAGTCGAGCATTTCTTTCTTTGAGGTAGCAGACATAATCAGCTCTCATGCATTTCCTCCTTGGTGTTTCAGAAGAATCACCTTCTTCTGACTCTCCAACTCATCCGCTCGGACTCTCTCTTCCCCAATACTTCTCTAATTTCTATGACAATTTAAAAAGCAAATTCTCTGAGTAAGTCAATGTAGCTAATATTTCTAAATGATTATGAAAAGAGAAGAAAAGCACATATTGCCAACGTCAGGAATTGCATGGGACTTCACTACCTTTAAGACCTCAAAGTCACAATAAGGAAATATTACAACATTAGAATCTATTTCACACACATAAATTGAAGTGTGGAGCTATTCCTTGAAATGACAAGGTAATAAGTCAACCAAAATGAAATAAATAGCAGGATAGTACTATAACCATTATTAAAATTGTATTTGTAATACAAAGATATCTACAGGCCAAGAGAGCTTAAATACAAATTCTGTGTATAAGTTTTTCTAAGTTCTTTGATTATATCGAATTTAAATTACAGATACTATTCCATTCATATAAGGGAAGAAGAGGAAATGTTCATTTTGTGAAGCCAGCATGACCCTTATATAAAACTAGACAAAGACATCCGTCCCTCCTAAAACACCCTACAGACCAATACCCATCATGGACATAGCTGCAAAATTTGGAATAAAATATGTTAAAAATCTAAAACATAAACATATTAAATGAGAAATTTATTAAAATGGGTGTGATAGTTTCATAATGGGAAGTTAACTATGTTAAGAGACATCAGATAACTTGAAAGCCATGATTTCCAGTTGTATCTTGAAAAAAAGTTATCATTTGTCTCAGTAGACTGATAAAGAGGATCCACTTTCTCCCATGTTAATAACCATCATCCTATTATTCACTGATGACCTCATCAAATATAAAGCTAGAAGAAGGGATAAATCTGTCTTTTGGAGCTGGGGCAGCAACCTTCTGATTCCCTTAGAAATCACAACTCCAGATTCTTGTTCTTCCTGTCCCTGGACTGATACCAGCTCCCACCTTCCCTCAGGGTTTTAGCTTCATAGTGAAAGCTTCTCTCCTTCACCTTCACTCAGGTTTTCTTCCACTTGACAGTGAAATCTCCCCTACTTCTTAAGCCTTTGAACTCAAACTAGATGAATTACATCTGATTCTCCAGCTATCAAATGGCACAGCAGACGCCTTCCATAATTATGGGAACAAACACCATAAAGCCTCACCTCATTTGTCTATATATCCCACTGGTTGTCTTTCTCTAGAGAACCCTGACAAATTCCTGGGTGAATCCCAGGGTTGCCTTGCTGATTCATATTAATGTAATCAATCATTGTAATTCATTATATTAATAGTCTAAAAGCACATAATCATAGCAACTGATTCACAAAATGCATTCAAAAATGCATATGAACTACCCAATTTTATGACTAACTATAAAACCATAGTTAGCTAGTTATTGTGCTCTTGGCAAAGGGAGAAACACATAAATTGTTTTAACAAAATGATTAGAGTCCAGTAATATGGTAACATCAGTTTAGCCAATTGGCTTTTGACAAAGTTGCAAAGATAATTTAGTGAGAACATAGATTGGTAATCAAAACTAGCACAATACTAGGAATAGAAGAGAATGTCTGCATTATGGTGCGGAAGCCCACTGGTTAACCTGACTACCCTCAATGTGCCTGCCCGCCCTGCAAGTCCACAGTGAACTCACCCCTACCATCTCCATCTGGACTAGTTCCTGAGGATCTTCAGGGTCTTAGTGGCCAGGTTCTCTCCAGGCCCTGCCCTGCAAACAATCTCCCTGAAAGGGAAGAGAAGGGGGAAGGCTACTCCAAGGAATCCAGCAACATCTGACTTGGGTCTCAGTGAGTAAGAAAATTATCCCATTCCCCAAACAATGACAAGAAACCTCACAAAGACAAATGCCTGAGGATTAGGTTTGGACCTTCTCTCTAGAAGCAGACCCTACTATGATCGAGAACCTTGGATCTATCCCCCACACAACAAGGGAGGAGGGAGGGAGAGTTTGATTAAAACCAGGTACAGTAATATTCCAGACACAGGAGCCTAGGTGGCAGGAAATGGCAGGCTACCTTCTTGTGAATGCCTGGCTCCTCCCTACTTCCATCTCTTCCTCTCTGCCCTTTGTTTTTTGTTGTTGTTGTGTTTGTTTGTTTTGTTTTTGTTTTATTTTGTTTTTGGTTTTATTGTTGTTATTACTGGAAATGAACCAGAGGCACTTTACTTCTGAACTACAAACCCTTTTTTAATTTTTTTCATTTGAGACAGTGTCTCATTGGGTTACTGTGGCTGAATTTCAACCTGTGATCTTCCTGCCTCACTCTCCCAAGTCACTGGGATTACAGACATGAGCCATCACACCTGGCTCCCATCTGCTTTTTTGGGTGCCTTTTCTTCCTCCTTAAGCTGCCTTTCTTGGGTCCTTCTGCCCATTTCACATCTTCCAAAGAGAGTTCTGAAAACCTCTTGTATTTTACATCCTTGTAAGCACTGGAAGTTTCAAAATGAGAGGTTTTGCAGTGATCATTTTAGGTATTTATAAATTCTTTCACAATTATTAATTTTTTGTTTTGTATTTCTTGTTTGTATGTTTGTTTGTTTGTTTTTACTGAGGAGAACAAACTTGTTTCCATCTGATCATATACTAAGGTGCTTTCTTCTTGCAACAGGGTCCCTACAGGAAAAAGGAGTGCCAGCAGTTCCTGACTCACCCTTGCAGCTGCTCAGCTCTGCTTCCTTTCACCCCAGGAGGAGGCTGCCTGGGTCTTGGAATCCTTGGTCAGAATCCAGGGGCTTTTGCAGGGACTAAGCCATTTACCTAGAGACCCAGGTTGGAATTTGTGATGACAGAAGCGTGGGGTCACTATCCACAAAAATGGGAAGGTTGGGAATCTGCTGGTAGTTGACTGGCACTGACAATGAAATGAAATGCACCCAGTGAGTACTGGACCTGCAATCAGGAGATGAAAAGCTGCACCACACTAATGGATGAGGGATGAAGGAAAAGGAGAAATATATTTGCTCATCTGGTTCATTTTCTGTCCAGACAAGCTCAGGGAACATTTAAGTTATGAGGTATGTTTGGGGGCCATGTGTAAAAGAACACTCTGGGCATAGGATTTAGCAGCAATAGTGTTTTCAATACTAGAGACCTGTCACCCCCAAGGCCTGAGGGTCACTTGAGAACAAAAAGTAGGGGACTTCCCTGGCTGTTGGATGGGAGCAAGAATTCCTAGGCCAGCTAAGGGCAGAGCTGCAAGGGACCAGGCAGGCTCCCTGAGGAAAGGTCACCTCAAACTTGCTCATCCTGATTGCATGAGTCTACAATTTCCTTATGAACTGTCTCTCGTTGAGAACAGGACTTCCTGGACCTGGACTCCTGAGGAGTCACAGGATATCACAGGGGACACAGCTGAGTAATGCAAATAGTAGCAGGGTCAGGGGGACCTGGAGTTGTGCCTATGTTGTGCAGCTTCCTTCCCTAGATCAAGCCTTTGTATTCTCTAAACCAGGATGGAGTGGAGGAACAGTGAAAGGCAAAACCAAGTTCAATCCAGCTATGTTGGAGGAACAAGTCTACTTTGAGAAACAGGCCTGGTTGCAGAGTAAAAGACAGCTTTATTTCCCACTAAACAGAAAGGTCCCACTGAAACTTGAGTTGGATCATTGGATTCAGAGTCCAGAGTGTTCACCATTACACCTCGGAACCATAGGAACAGGGAATTTCAGACTGGCTGTAGGTGTCCAAGTTCTTTCTCAGCCGGATCTTCACCCAGAATTTCCTTGGCACTTTTCCTTGTCAGTTAGAACCCTAGTTCCATCAATCTACAATGGTGCCCTTTCCTGGCCGGTGTCTGCCATTGTAAGTGCCACCACCTCTGCTGCCTCCTGGGACCATGAATTTAGAAGAGGCAAACATGGAGAGTGAGCTGGGAACTGTAGGGATTTTAGGCAAGTTAGTGTACAGAGAAGTGAAGTCCTTGGAGTGGAGCAAACTCCTCAGGACAATAGGCTTGCTGTTTGAATGGCTTAGAAATGCTCTGCAACTCCTCTGTCCTTGTGGTCTGGAGACATTATCTTATTATAATAACATTTGGTACCATAGGACTCTGAGAAGCAAGCAAGTTACATGATCTGCACATGTGCAATGCTAACTGCACTATGTAACCTAATGTAATTTGATATGACCCTGGAATCAATAATAACTGAACTGACTTTCCCATGGAAGCCACTTCTTGCTGTTCACCATCCTGTGTTCTTGCCTGTTTATTGCTCTTCCTTTAACCTTTATAGCTGGACCCCAGTTAACCTTTAAACCAAATGCCCTTCCTCCAGCTCCAGGACCAGCACTCCCTGTACCCCCAATGCCTCCTGTGCTCTTGGCCTCAAAGTTTGTGGGTACCGTTTACTCCAATGTTCCTTGCATGGGGTCCTTGTACCTCTGAACAATGAATGATCATACTGGAGAGAGCCAAGAGGTGAGCTGTCCCACCCAAAGTGGAAATGTGCCTGATTCAAAGACTAAAAAAATCACAGACCAATGCAGGGCTCTGTTAGGGGCATAGAGTTCTCTGTTATGATTCAGACTCAGATTGGAGGTCAATATTCCAAAACATGATGGCATGACTGTGACAGGCCACCCAAGGCCTCCAGTGCTGTGATAAAGTGTTTATTATTTGACTTAATTAGATAACACTATTTCTGAACTTATTTGTTCTCTCTCCCTCTGATTTCCTGTATCATCCTCTCTTTTCCCCGTTCCTTTTCTCTTTGTTCTCACCCTGTTGCCACACTATACCACTGTTCAGCATAGTTTCAGATGGTATCCACTAGATGTTTCCAGGGACACTTCTTTCAACTGCCAGCATACAAGTGTTCAAAAGAGCTACCTTTGAAAGCCTTCACACCTCCCAATTCTGGGAACCTTAATGACTAAAAGTTGTTAGGCCACATGCAATTCTTGGTCTCTCCCCCGGGACATTGTGGCAGAACCCCTTATTTCATGGAGTATTTATGGGGTGCTTTGGTACCTGGCCGTGCATTGGGTAAGGGACTGCATGTGGAGGGAAGCCCAGTTCCCTGACTCATGGACTCCACCTGTGGAGGTATGGAGGCAGCGTGGTATGGGCACAACTCTGTGGGCACAACCTGTCCATGTCCTTCCTATTTTCTGGCCTGTTAAGTCCTGGGAGACTGGCAGTGAACATGAAAAGTAACATGTTCTGAAAAATGACAGATGGATTATTTCAGAACAAGGGGCTATGGCTGCCCCTGCAGGGAGGCAATTTCTGAGAGGGGAGAAGAAGAAGAAAGAAGGAAGAAGAAGAAGAAGAAGAAGAAGAAGAAAAAAAAGAGAAGAAGTTCATGGATCAGCATTTGTGTGTAAAGCAAATCAGTCCATTTATGTCCAAAACTAAATTTGACCAAATGCAAGACTCAGAAGTTGCAGTACCAGTGGTATCTGACTAAGAATAAGGAGTTGTGGAGCATCTTCTCACCCATGGTAACAGCCTATGGTTTTACTGTGTTTTGTCCCTGTGCTGTAATCAACACATGACTGTTTTGGAAGACTGGTGGTTCAGGGGCACACCAGGACACCTGATCTTCACTTAAAATCATTTCCCAGCTTCTGAATCTCTCTCAGAATTTACCTTCTCTGAAGTTGTTTTGACCTGTCATCCTGTAGCCCTATTCCTGGCTTCCTATTCTCAAAGCTGTGGGCATTGCTGGGGCACTGTTAAGGCCCAGTGGTTGTAGGTACTCTGCCCTGAGAAGTGGTTTCTTTCTGTCCTACCAAATGCCACTTGTCTCTTTCTCTCCAGAGCACAGAGGTTACCTCACTGGTTAGCTAACTGGATTCCAGGGGTCATCCAGGGACCAAGCATGGAACTGAGAAATGACTTTGAATCCAGGATGGCACACCCCTAGAAGGAGTATTGTCATCACAGTATGCCACCAACACTTTGATTTGGGACAGTCTCATCCTGATATTTAAGTATACTTCTAGGTTTACAGATAAATTGAGCAGACATGGAATGGAATACACAGTTCCATTTACCCCTCTTCCTGCATAGATTTCCTTATTATTAATATCTTACTTTAATGTGGTATATTTGCTACAACTGATGAATCAATATTGATACATTATTTATTAATTAAAGTACTTGGTTCAGATTAGATTTCATATTTTGTGTTGTACCATTCTATGAGTTATGACCAAACTAGAATGCCTTTAACCCCATTACAGTTTCATTCAGAATAGTTTTACTATTGAAAATATCCCTACGCTTAGCCAATTCATCATCTCTCCTCTCACCCCATTGGCAACTGCTGATTACTTTACTATCTCTATGGTTTCAATTTTTCCAGAATGTCCTAGAGTTGGAATAGAATGTTGGATAGTAGAAGCTTTTTCAGACTGGCTTCTTTAGCACATTAGATTTTTAAAGTTCCTCCATGTCTTTCATGGCTCCATAATGTACATCATTCTATTTCTTAATACTCTTTCATTGTAGGGGTAAACCAGTTTGTTCTCCCTCACTTAGTGAAGGAAATCTTGGTTACTTCCAGTGTTTGATAATTAAATATAAAGCTGCTATAAACACATATGTACAGTTTGTGTGTGTGTGTGTGTGTGTGTGTGACTATAAGTATTCAGCACATTTCAGTAAATTCCTAGGATTTAAATCACTTGCTTATGTGGTAAGATTGCATTTAGCTGTGGAAGAAACTGTTGAACTGTCTTTCAAAATGATATCTTTTATCATTTCTAACAGCAGTGACTTAGAGTCTCTATGCTCAACATCTTTGACAGCTCTTGGTACTGTCAGATTTTTTTGATTTTAGCTATTATAATAGTTGTTCAGGGGTATCTCGTTTTTGCTTAATGTTCATGTCACAATGAAAAATAGTTTTGGACATCCTTTTATGAGACTATTTGACATCACCTATACTTCTTTTCTGGTGATGTGTCCAGATCTTTTGCCTATTTTATTTGGGTTGCTTGCATTTTTACTGTTGAATTTTAATAATTTTTTTTTTGTATATTTTGGACACAAGACATTCATCAAATCCAAATTTTGTAAAGATTTTCTCCAAGTCTGTAAACTGTTCATTTTCTCAACAGCACTTTTCACAGAATGGGTTTTATGTCAGTGAAGTTCAACCTGCCAATATTTTCCCTTCATGGATTGTGCTTTTGGTAATGAACTTAAGAGTAAGTACCAAAACAAACGTTGCTTAAATTTTCTCATGTTATCTCTTGGAGGTGTTTTAGTCCTGTAAAAAAATACTTGAGTATGGGTACTCTATAAAGGAAGGAGTTTTATTTTGACTCAGAGTTCTGGAAGAAAGATGGGCAAGTACTTCTAGTTGAGGCTGCTTTTTGTCACACAATGGCAGATAGCAGCACATAGTGGAAGTTTGTTCTAGAGATGCCAGAAGGTGAGAAAAGAAGCAGGAGACATTGGAGACTCCTCTTTTACAACAACTGATCTCAAAGAAATGGACTCATCCTTAGAAAACAACATTAATTCCCCTGATGGTGGTACCCCCGATCTAATCTCTTAAAGACCCTATCACCTCAGTACTGCTAGAGTGTTGAGCTAATGTCCATCACATGAAACTTTAGGGGACACATCCCAATCACATCCACACCATAGCAAAGACTCTGACAGTTTTACACCTCACATTTACATCTGTGATTCATACTGTGAATGGTGTGAGACCTCTCTCACTAGTTTCCTTTTTTGCATGTGGGTGTTGAGTTTTTCCAGCACCATTTATTGTAGTAACTCTCCTTTCTCCATTAAATTGAATTTCAATCTTTGACTTATCTGTAGGCTCGTTTCTGTTCTCTGTATTCTTTTCCATTGACATTTCACATTTTCCCTTCCTTTTCCACCAACTTCACACTGTTTTGTTTACTTTAGCTTTATAGCAAGTCCTAATGTTTCAGTATCAATCCTCTGGGATATTTCTAATCTTTGTCATGAAAATGTATTTGGATTCTTTTATGGTTTGGATTTGGAATATCTCCCAAAGAATGCAGTGATGTTTAGAAGTGGGACATTTAGAAGTTTTGGAGAAAGAAAGCTCTGATCTCATGAGTGGATAAATCCACTGATTGCTGAGTGGACTCTCAGAGGTTAGTGAGACTATAAGCAGTGGGGCATGGTTGGCAGAACAGGTCACTGGAGGCGGTCCCTGTAACAGTATTTCCTCATCCATTGCCCTTTCTCTCTTTCTTTCTCTTTCCTTTCTCACTTCCTGGTTGCCATGAGCAGAGAATCTTTCCTCTACCACACCCTTCCACTGTTATATTCTCCCTCACCTCAGGCTCAAAGCAGTTGAGACAGTCAGTCATGAACTGAAACCTCTGAAGTCATAAACCAAAATAAGTCTTATCTTCTCTGAGATGTTTTCCTTATGTATTTGTCATACTGACGAAAGGCTGAATAATAGTTTCCCAGAGGTAAAAGTTACAAGAGGTGGGGAGCCTCCCAAGTCTTGAATTTGAAGCTGCCCTCATAGTTGATACATACCAAGTACATATAAACTTTGAGGAAATGCAGAATGTATGGAGAAGTTGGAAGCATCCATTTTTACTTTAAATAGTTCTGCTCTGATTTAGGTAAATTCAGGTTAAGGGGACTCTTGCTTCAGAACTAGTGGCTCTCATACTATGCTTCTGCACTTTCGGTGAGGAAGGTATAAGCTCGGGGTCACGGTTAGTGGCCAAATAAAATCGGACAGAAAGCGGCCAAAGCAAGCTTTATTGGAATTTGGTTCTTGGGCAAAATTCCCAGACCCCCAGGGTACAGGTCAGGTAGGGACTCCGAGAAAATCGCACGTGGCCCTGACTGCCTAGGGTCTTTATAGGCCAGAATGGGCAGGATCCTGCTGAGTGACAGGTGGGTATTAATGGTCAGTGGAGTTTTCCTGTCCTCTTTGATTGGTCATTGTTTGGCACTGCCCTTTGTTTCAGTTGCTCTGCTCTGCCTCCTATAGTCGTCCAAATTCTGACCTAACAGAAGGTTTAAACACAGTTTCACTCACATGTTTGGTAAGTGCTTTAATTTTCTTACCTTGCATTAAAAACGTGGAGGTAGATTAGCAGTGAAGTTTTTCTGAAGAAACAAAAGGCGTGAGAGGCAGCATGTAATCTGTTTTAGCAAAATGTGGTAGTACCCCTAAATGGGGTCTTGTGGCAGCACAGAGTATGGGTGGGTGGGCATAGACTTCTGTTCCTAATGACAGGGTGACCCATAGGAGGAATCCATGACAGCAGTCACACTAGTATACTGGCATGTTTAGAGGAAAGTAATAAGGCACAGATGATATAGGACAGGCTTCCCTAAGGAGGGAAAGTAGTTGCATTCTGGGAGAAAACAGAGCATGCCTGACAGAACACTTGGGCAGGAGTATAGTTGAGATGTTTGGGGGCTTGCAACCACTTTTATGCATTCATTGAATGGGCTGTGCTGAGAAACTCTTAGTTCTTGGGACTTATTGGGAACTATGCATACAAAGATAAATAAAACATTATCTCAGTTTTCACAGAACTGTCAATCTGGTGAATAGCAAGTCAGAAGAACTGATTGTGGACTATTGGAGAAGGTAGCCAGTGCTCTATCACAAAATGTTGGCAGTCAGGTTGATCCTCCTACTGTTTGTTTCCAACAGGTCTCCAAGTAGGAGACCTGTCTTCTCAGACTATTGCCAACACCTGGGCTCCAGGTTATCTCAGAGCAATCCACAGTGTGAAGGTCAGAACATAAAAGTATTGACATCGTTAGCTACTGAGTATGTTCTGGCAGACTGGACAAAGAATGAGGCAAGTTAAGGAAGACATAGGATTTCATCCTCGTGAAAATTATCATGATATTTTATCTAGACCTCAGTATTCTCTATCCACATCCAAACAAACTAATATTGATCATATTCCTCAAAGTATAACTTGTTGTTTTCTTAAACTTTGGTTCAAATGGTAGAAAATAATTGAAGTAATTTTCAGTTTTGAGGTACAAAAGGAGGAAAGTGAGGCTAAAATACTGGAATTCTGACATTGAAATGGATGATATTTGATGAGTCTTATTTTCGTAAACTAACACCCCTGCTTCAATCTTCTGTTTACACTATCATGTGTATAAAATGTAAAATTTCCACTTAGAAAAATTGCATTATAAGGAAGTTAAGCTCAATTCAGTTATGCTCATTTGCTGAGCCCTGTGGGTAAAGCATTGTGCTGCTTACTCTGGGAGACGCAGAGGAAGGGTATACCAGTCCTTACTGAAAGGAGCTTAAAATGTCCACTCCAAATTCAACCTGAGTTCTTGGTAGGTGAGAACATCAATAGTAGACAACAACAGATGCAATCTGGTGAAGGAAGACTGCAATGAATAGGAGAGTCAGGACTCTATCACCTGAGGTAGGACAAGAGGAATCTGGAAAACCTCTTCCAATGAGTGCCTCACAATTGAGAGTTCACAAATAATTAGCATGGGTCCCCTCCATATTTCCCATTCACAGATCATGTTTAGATAATAGTAAAATCAAGAGAAGCCACACAAGAATGGTCTGGAAAAGGTTGAATACCTGTTTGTGCAGTATCATTCTAGAAATGTCCCATTCTGCTCAGAAAGGGAAGTCACAGAAATTCAATGTATGACTGGGATTAATTATCCTATAATGAGACAATATTTACTGCACTTAGGATCTCCTAATGACTTCTGGGACAAGTACATTTCCAAGTGACCTAATTGGCTTCCCCATACCAAGTAGCAGTGACTTCCAATGATCTCACAGAAACCCAAGGCCCTTCATGCACTTAAACAAGTTGGAAGAATGGCTTCGCTCTAAGGCCAAGAAAGGAAAGGCCTCCTAGGTAGGAGACACGGGAGGAGGGAGAAACTTGAACTTAGTGGACACTAAATTTGTACCCATTTATCTGCAACCATTCTCTAACAAATTTATTCTGTATTTTCCTGGTCCAATAATAAATTTTCTTCTTGAAATAGGAGTTTCTTTAAAGTCTTCAATAAATCTCAGTAGCAATATCCTTACACAGAGTGATTCAAAGATGATATAGGTTGAGAAAAGTCGCACAGTGCTTTGGATTAATGTCCATAAAATCTTCTGATGGACCCTTTATTTTTCAGTATGCGAGCAAACTGATTAAATCAAAATAGCACCATGTTTACAAATGTTCTCCAAATGAGCAGTGTTTATGTGTACTCGAAGTTACATACATGAAGTTTTAATCACATTGACCTACTAAGAGCTCTCTTAGGGATAAAATGACATCCATAATTAACAAATATGTAGTGTAGTGTTCAGTGACTTTAAGAAACAAAAGCCAAGCAACCAGACATAGAGGAGGAGGTTAAGAATTATGATAAAAAATTTGATGGAACATTAATGAAATGCCAACAGATGTCCACATGAGAGAAAAGAGACCAAAAAAATGGATTTTAACAAAAGTAATATTGATATGGGCAGAAAAACAGTTTCATTCACTCAGTTTTTTTCTGTTATATGGTGTTCTTTGTTCTATATTTTTGATGTATTTAGAAATAATGGGTGGATATTCAGAGAAGAACATTATGCCAGTTTTACATTGGCAGTTTTGCATTTTTCACTTGAGGTAGAGCCTTAAGATCCATGTCATCTTAAGGAAATGATGAGGACACTCTGGGTAGCCCTGAAAAATATGTAACTTATTGGGAAACCATTTGTACTTTGAGGATTCTCAATATTCACATGTAGGGGAAAGGTAAAATATGGTTGGTTTGTGGGGAATAAAAGAGAAGTTGGTGGTATTGGCATGAGGGTATACAACTGCTGAGACTTGCAGGTGAGAGGACCATATCTGTGGTGACATCCTGAAGAGACCAGGTGTCCTGTGGATCCAGCTGAAAGAGGCAGTTGGAGGGCAGGGCTCTGCACATTCCATGACATCACCCACCTTCTAAATCTGTTAAACTGCCACCTGGCACACTCAGCCCTACCTCTTCAAAATCTGAGCTACATGCAGGGGCTTCAGGTCTGAGCTCTGGCATCTGGAGACTTGTTTTGGGGGTTAAGGACGCTCAAGAGTTTGGAGTGTTGATTAACCTTTCCTCACCAGTAAGTTAATCATTAAGCTACTGTCATCCCTTAGTCCTGATAAATCCTATTTGATTTCATTTGTTTTTAACCTATTAAATGTTTGGTCTTCTTCTCTTTAGTCCCTGACTGCATCTCCTCTGCCACAAATGTCCTTATGGCAGTATCTGTCAGCTCTTCATCTGATCTAGGGGCAGAAATGAACCTCCTAGGAATCAAGCAGGAATTTCACTCTCAGCTAGAAGATAGCTAATGGCATTTCCAAGAACTCAAAGAGTGATTTTCTTACATCTAATTTTGCAGCTTACTTCCTGATCAAGCAGCTGCATAAATACCATATATTGCAGATAGGTTTTCAGTCACCAAGGTAAGGTATGATTGTTTCCTCTCTGAGAAAAAGGTGTTCTCCAGGATTAAATCTCCTCTTTCTTTCCTCGAAATAGATCTCATCATTAGCACATTTCTAGAAGTATAGGTATTGGTATTTTGCCTTCAATTTACTGACAATGAAATAATGAGGCACAAAGACTACAGCAACTTCTAGTTTACAGCGAAGTATAGGGTGGAAATAGGGTTAATTCCCAGCTACTCATTTCTACTGGAGGCATGGAAATACCTTTTCATCCTCAGGAGTAGCTCACATCTTTTTTATTAGGATGCTCTCTCTACCATATCAGAGTATACAGACATATATATAACAACTGTGTTGGTCTAAAGGTCTGGTACTAATGATCCTCCATTCAGTTCAATCTTCTGTTGAGTACTAATTGGACAGTAATTTCTGGTTATGTTGGGAACAAATGTGACAGTGCAGAATATCTTCTTTAAAGGAGCTGAAGAGTAGTCTGCTTCTAATAGGAACCGTGGTATCTAGAAGTGACACCATGAAGACCAGAAACTCTGCTAGTGAGAGGAAATTTCTGCTTCTCATGATAAAGGCTCTCTTTAAGAATGCTGGAGTGTCTTCTCCCTGTAGTGCAGTTGAAGTTGGGACATTAGAGAATCTCTAGCACCCTCTATGTCTGTCCCTAAGCTGCAAAATCTTTAGGGATGGAGGATGGCAGGCAGGTCCAGAAGATGTGTATGTTCTGAATTATGGTAAATGAGACCAAAGTGAGACTGTGGGTAGGTGGAGGAGACCATCTTCCCCAGGGAAACACAAGCTGTGCTGCAGGGCAGGCCCTCCTCTCCCACTGTGGCCTGGCAACAGAAACTCATTGGCCTGTTCATTACAGTGGGCTGTTGGCACTAAAGGAATCATGAAAACAGGGACCTGTATTACTCACTATGGTTAGAGAGAAACTTGCCACCTCTGAGCTCAAATTAGCCTCCTTAAACTTTTTTTTTTTTCAGAAATTAGTGGTATGATTTTTAATGTGGAAGAAATACCAAAAAAAGTAAGTATAGAAGCCTTCTAAAGAATTCAAGAAATGAGGTTTGGAATAAGGCAGACTATATTTTATTAATAGCCTCGAAATGCATGGCTGAATCCTAAAAACCATTGAGGGGTGATGGGGAATTAAGAAAGACACAAAAACATTGACAAAGAGAAAGCTGAAACTAGATGGGATACTGATCTTTAATGGAGGAACAGTGGCCCAGAGCTAGCACAACACGTTTCTATATTGATTTTATTATCAAAAGGTTATTTATGGAAAAGTTTCTACACAGCAGGAAGATTTGAAGGTCACAGCACTTGAAAGATATTGTTGTTATCTTGTTAGAGTCAGAATTCCTTATCCCTGGTAGCTGGTGTCTGAGCTCAAAGTCAAGACTGATATAGTTCCCTGCCTTTGCACAGAACTTCCTCAGTAGGGTCTTACAATGTCTCCTGTGCAATCTTGTCCTGCACCTTTGCATAGAAAGTTCCCAGGGCAAAGTGCAGCCATAGCTCTAAGGCAGTCAAAGACCGTGGCCCAAGTCACCACTCTCCACAATTAATGTATTTTCTCAGAATCATGTTGTAAATATCAGGAAGAAATTTGAAGTTGAATAAAGAAAAATACCCCAAAGAACCTATTGGGTTAACTATGGGTAGCATAAGGACACCAATCCAGGGTTTTGTGTTTTCTGCCCCTCAATATCCTAGTCTGTCCATGTGGTATATAATCATACCTACGTCTTTAGGTTGTAATGTGCTATGTATAATGTGTATGTGTTAATCATCTTAAAGATCTTATATCAATACCTGGCATAGAGTAAACACCAATAGTTCCTTGTTCTAGTACCTCTCATTTAACGCAAACTTCATTAGTGTTGGACATAGGTCTTTCACGCACTTGTAGTCATAAGCCTTAGACTTTATCCAACAATATCCATATACAATTTTTTATCTTGGAGTGGTTTGCTTTTTCTTGAAATTCTGAACACAAGGGAACCTTTAGCCCTGTAGTCCCTGGGGACTTCCTGAGTGTACAAGGATTCAGTGCTTCATTCCCAACTGAGTATTTCACTTAAGCAGCTGTAGTTATGGTAATTAAAGTGGCCTAAGATTTAGAGACAAGTAATTCTGACTGCCAAATTCATTGAATTACCCTCGCATGATATTTCCTTCGGTTTTGAACTTCTCTTTTGTCATCTATAAATGGAGGATAATCAGACACCATGTATTTGGGTAGATTTCAAGAAGTGGAAGTTCCTGTATAGAGCCTGGAACTAAAGTTTCTTTTATCTTTGGTGTGGACCTCCCTACTCTTCTGAAGACAGTGTCCACAGAAACATGTCCAGGTGTCCACTAAGGAAAGCATATGTCTCTCTTCTCAGAATGTGAAAAGGACAACGACATCATTGATTCTGTGCTGGAGAAGTTTAGTTCAAGAATGGGGAGCTGGCAGAGAGGCTGATACTGAGAAGCTCAGGTAAGGGGGTTGTGCATAGTGCAGGCAGGTGGGAAGGTGTGTGAGTCAAGTGGCAGATCAACTGGGGGGACTAAGAGCTTATTTGAGCAAGAAGAGCACAAAGTCCTTTGGCAGGTACATGCCCCACAATTATTTATACAAAAATTAGGCAACAAATAATATTGTACTTCATGATCTAAAAATGTTATAAAAAGCTTCATTTCCTCTTTTTTCAAAATGCAGTGAGCTAAAATAATCTCCAAATATAAAATTAGGCAAGTTTTTATGTGAGCAAGCTAGTTGTGTGACCTTTGATGTAGCCACAATGTTGTGCAAGTGCTGCCTCATTTACTTTTAATCTCAATCATCTCCTCACTGAGAAAGTTTCGGTAACTTCACTCAGAGGAGTGCTGACTTCTTGAGTCTGTCAGTCTCTTCATCTTTTACTGCTCCAGTTAACCCCAGCTGTGTGGATTAGGACACATTTATATGTGTGATTTACATTCCATCCAGACACAATGCACTATGTGTATTTACACATGGAAATGTTCTGGGTCAAATGAGAACTGAAGGTGCATCTTTCTGAAGCAGATTCAGAAAGACACCTGGCTCTGATTAGAGAAGGTTAGCTAAACCATTTTTATCCTGCAGGTACACTGAGTTTTATTAAATACTTTCCCTATATATTTTGAAAGAATTTTTACTTTTCTCTTATTTCTATTAAGGTGATGGCCTACAATGATTGATTTTTGAATGTTAAGTTTTACATTCCTGGAATAAAACTGACCAAGTAGTTTCTTTAAAGAAAATCTCTGTGTTCTTGGTAAGACTTTGTCCTATAATTTTTTTCTTATTATGCCATTCATTGCTGGACATGGATCTGAGAAAATGCAAGCCTGATAAACTGTAAAATATTCCTTTTTATTTTTCCTATTCTGAGGAAGAATTTGCATATGATTGTTGTTATTTCTTTCATAATATTTGGATAATTCATCAATGATGATATTTGAATCTGGAGTATTTTATAAAAATATCATTAAAATATATTTAGTTTCTTTAATAGACATAGTAATATTGAGGTTTTAAATTTTTTTTTCTTGTGTCAGTTTTGGAGAAATAAGCTTTCCAAGAAATGTGCTTACTTAATGCACACTTTCAATTGTATTGGCATGAAACTATTTGTAGTATTTTCTCATATATTGCATTTTCATCCATGCCTTTAAGTGATGCTTTCTAGTTTTTACTCTAAATGTTGATAATTTCTTCCTTAACCTTTTTTTAGTGAGTTTTGCCATCTATTTAAGTAATCAAATTATGGCCCTGTATTTTCTCTCTTGTGTGCTTATTCTTATTTCTCAAATTGCTGTGTAACTTTATTATACATTGACAGTTTTTAATCATATGATTTATAAAATTTATATAAATTTTATATATATAAAATATTTATATACATATAATTTATATGATTTATAGATTATATGATTTCTGAATTATATGATTTATAAAATTTATAAAATGGTATGGAAGAATTTAATCAAGCTAGTTCACATGTCCATCCACTCAAATACTTAAGTTTTTTATTGTGGTGGTAGACATATTTGAAATTTACTCTCTTAGAAATTTTCGGTGTACAGTATTCTATTATTAACTGTTTATGCCGTGCCATGCTTTAGGGTTTTTTTAGAAGAACACAAAACAGAGTCTGTATCCTTTGATCATCAGCCTCCATCATCTTCCCACCCCAAGCCCCTACACCATTTCTCTACTTTGTGTGTTATTCTTTTTCTAACTTTGTGAATGAAGCATTTAAAAAGTGAATTCCGGCATTTTACATTTTCTAAAAACAATTTAAATCTGTAGTTCTCATTGACTTCAGTTTCAGCTGCATCCCTCATGTTCTAATACATTTGTGGGATCATTTTGTTGCTACATGTCAGGAGCTACAAATGAATCGTTTTTAACTCTGTAACCCTGGATGGTGAGATGTCTCTCCCGAGAATCCTTCAGTGCAAGGGTACCAAGGGGATGCTCATTTGCAGATGACTCCTGTTGATCATGAGAATTCCATGCTTTTCATGGATTTTACTAATTCGAAAGTCTTGAATTCAAATCCCAGCTGTCCTTAGGTAGAAGAGGTGGGCATAAACTGATAAGCCCCCAACTAAGCTGTTTTGTTCACAATTTCTCATCCTGTTTACATCAAGAAGCCTTTGCACACTGAATACCTTTGATTTTTAAAACCTATGAAATGAACACGCAGAGCCTCACTCATTGTTAGAACCAGACTCCATCAGAATTGGGTAACCAAATGAGTCCTGCTTTCACTTATAATTGAGTGTTTGTCTTTATTTGATATAGTTTCTTATTTTCTTAATTATAATTTCTGATTTTCCTAATCTGACATCATCACCACCTGTGTTTGGAGAACTGTTTTGTGCTGTGCTGCATGGGTCTCAACAGATAAACATATTCTAATTTGTTTTAATACTACTTTGACCTATTGGTTATTTGGAAGTTTGTTACTGAATTTATAATTTTTAAAAATCAATTTAAGCTTAATAAAAAGGTATAATGATTAAGTGAATTAAGATGTACTGAGACCTTTCAATAAGCTCATACTGGTCAATTTTTTTTAAGTGTTTCTATAGGCAATTGACAAACTGTGTCTGCTGTTTTCTGTGCAGTTTTCTTTACATATTAAGCAGGCAAAATTTTCTAGTTGAATGCTTCAAACTTTTGCACCTTATTATTCTTTTTCAACAGTTATTTAGATAGGTGAATGATGATTATGGATTAATATGCTTATCCTTTTAGTCATTTAAATTTTTGTATTACATATTTGAACAATCATATTTAGTAAGTACAAACTTGAAATTATTGTAGTTTTGCTATGTATTCATCCTTTAATTAATATGATATATCTTTATAACTTGTCACTGCACATCCTACATGGGTGAATAGAAGGGTTCCTGTCAGAGGGATGGGCTGACTGTGAAATAATAGCTAAGAAATGTATTTATCAGAAAAAACGACAGGAGACAATTATCTTTTGAAAGAGGGACATGACCCATTGTGCCTGTCCATAAGGGACTGGCTCTTACAAAATGGAGGAGCCCAGACTTGGTTTATTTATAGAGGTTCAGATAAAAGAGAGAGTGGTAAGAGCTTCTTTTGTGAGAAACAGGATGAGATGGAGTTAAGCAAGCCATTTGGCTCTAGTGGGGCATTTTCACATCCAATGCCTGCAAGCCCCAATGGTCAACCAATCTGCAGGGATACCACATACTCCAGGCAATCTGGAATAATATTTTATAATTGTCAGTTCCTGAAAGTCAGATTTCCATGTCTTATAGGTCAACCAAACCTGGGTTTTATTTGTAGGTCATGGATGGTGCTTCACAATAACTAGTAACTATTTTTGTTGATTAGTGGTTGTGTGCTATGTATATATTTTTTTCATTTTAATTTTGATGATTCGTGTGCTTTATCCAATATATGATCTTTTCAAAATACATTGTGAAAGTCTTTGTCTTTAATCAAGATAATCTATTCACATTTAATTATGAGCATATTTGAATTTATTTTACATGTTTGCTATTTTTCTATTTGATCTATTTTTGCACTTTTCTCTTGCCCTTTTAAGGTTAACTTCTTTGTGACATTGCAGTTTCAACTCTGTTTGTAAGTTATAAATCCTTTTCTATTTTTACATTATTCTAAAGATTATAGCAGGTAGCCTTTATTTTTAGCCTGATGTAAATTATATTTCACACTTCTTTGTAGATGACCTTAGGTCCACAAAACCCTCTTCAGTTCATTCATCCTCCTCCCGGCATTTGTGTTAAAGCTATCATGAAGTTAATTTTGAATATCTTTTACTTACTTCTGGAGATTTTTAGGCATATATAAAGTGGAAGAGAACTGCATAATTAAATAGGCCAACATGTGACTCTGTCCTAGCAATTAAAATAGCAATTATAAGGAAATAGCCCTATTTTTTTCTCTACCTTACCCATTTCTTCCCTAGTCCCTTGATTATTTGGAAACAAATCCCACACATTACATATTAATTATGTCTGTGTCTTCTCTTTTCATAATTCCCTCTCATATTTTTTGTTAATTTCTTTAAAGTATAATTCATGAAAGATAGGGATTGAGAATCATTGATATGTCCCTAAGTCTCCCAATTTACAGGTTCTCCCAACATAGTCCCAGCTTCCCCTTGCATTTTATCTTGAAGATGTATTTTATCCTGCCCTATGCATTTGTCCTATGTGGTTTCATAAGGTTTGCAATTTGAAGATGGATCCATATGGCATCATTTGAGATACTTCTGTGTTCCTTGTATCCTCTGGAAATCATTAGTAATCCCTACAGACTTATCCACGTTTAGGTAGAATTTTTTAAAGATCCTTCACAGTGACTGTGAGAACGTTCCTCAGGAGACACAGGTCTGTTTCCTCTCCTTTGTGATGCCTACAACAACTGATAGTGGCAATCAATTCCTATCATTTTCCCTTTGTATATTGCTGGAAGTATTTATTCTAAAAAGAGAAACTTCTTTTACTATCTATTTGGTTACCCTGAGTTAGGATTTTATAGGGGAAAAAAGATAAGTTATTGATTCTTACTTTTTCCTAGTGTACAAACTAGTAAAATGCTTCTGTATTATTCTTAACCTGAAATTGAGGTCTCAAAAATTTTAGTAATTTTATGAATTAAGGATTAAATGCAGTTTATTTCAATCCCTTACAGTTATCACAATTATGACCAATTTATTCTGGCACCATATTGATAATGGTTTCTGGTCATTTTGACATAACTCTATTAGTCTTTGGTAAGTGTCTGTATTTCTATTTTTTTAATTGTTTGTTTTACTTAGTTATACATAACTGCAGAATGCATTTTGATTTATTTTACACAGATGGAGTACAACTTTTCATTTCTCTTGTTGTACACAATATAGAGTCATACCATTCATGCAATCATACATGTTCAGTGGGTAATGGTGTCTATCTCATTCCACCATCTTTCCTTCCCTATGCCCCCTTCCCTCATTTTCCTCTACACAATGCAAATTTCCTCTATTCTTCTCTTACCCCTGCTCCCATTATATATCAGCTTTCACTTATCAGAGAAAATATTTAGCCTTTTGCTTTATGGGATTTGCTTATTTCACTTAGTATGACATTCTCCAACTGCATCCATTTACCTGCAAATGCCATAATTTTATTATTCTTTATGGCTGAGTAACATTCCACTGTGTGTATACACCACAGTTTCTTTACCCATTCATCTATTGAAGGGTCTCTAGTTTTGTTCCACAATCTCCCTATTGTGAATTAAGTCACTATAAACATTGATGTGACTTTGTTATTGTAGTATGCCAATTTTAAGTCCTTTGGGTCTAGACCAAGGAGTTAGATAGCTGTGTCAAATGGTGGCTCCATTCCAAGTTTTCTAAAGAATCTTCATACTGTTTGCCAGCGTGGCTGCACCAATTTGCAATCCCACCAACAATACATGAGCGTACCTTTTCCCCCATATCCTCACCAACACCTGTGGTTGCTTGTATTCTTGATAATAGTCATTCTAATTGGAGTGAGATGAAATCTTAGGGTAGTTTTGATTTGCATTCTTCTAATTACTAGAGATGTTGAACATTATTTCATATATCTGTTGATAGCTTGTATGTCTTCTTCTGTGAAGTATCTGCTCAGTTTCTTAACTCATTTATTGATTGGGTCATTTGTATTTTTGTGTGAAGTTTTTGATTTCCTTAGAAATTCTGGAGAATAGTGCTGTATCTGAAGTGTGTGTGGAAAAGATTTTCTCCCCACTCTGTAGGCTCTCTTTTCACTACTCTTAATGTTTGCAAACTTAGCAACTATTCTAAGTTCATAATTTAAAATCTTGATACTGTCTATTTTTAATTAATAATATAAATGACAGGTTTCATATGTGAAGTATAAATTTGCCATCATTAATTCTCTTCCTTTGACTACTAAGTATAACGCCCTGCCCAAAGCATTCGTTGAAAACTGTTTGTTAAAAATATTTAGTCAGTTGTCTATGTTAGAGGAAAAGTGTCCAAGACCCTTGACCTACAATTACAATTTTTAGCAAACTGAAAAAGTATTTTGACTTTTTATTTATCTCCTTTTGACTCAGAGTCTCAAGTGTTGATTGAGAACTGCTAAAGCAACTTGTTTTGACCTCTGCTCTGGTTCTTGCCAAATTAATTTGAGCCAAAAAATTCCCATGTATTTTATCAACATAATAACCAAAATTAGAACCTATTAAATTATGTCTCATCATTTCTCCAACATTGTTTTCCTTGAGTTGTTTTAAGATTTTACTGTCAAATCCCTCATTTTCCTGGAGTTTGTACTTGGAAGTTCACAAGGTAAACATCAAATCAGTAATACTTAATGAAACTCTAAGTATAGGTGCTCTGTATATTTCACAATGCTTAATTAATCTCCCCAAATAGAATAGTTCAATACTATTTTCACAATGAGAATTGTATTAGGAGCTTTAAAAATATTTTATGTTGCAGTCAGTTATTATTTTTGAAGTAAATTTTCATTCAATTTTCCTCCCTTGGTATGCAGTCATGCTAACCGTTTATCATGGCCTGAATCTCATGCCAGGAAAATTGGTTATATATCCTTTAATTACCTATAGTGTATAATATTCTATAATTTTTCTACCATGTAAGATCTTCCTGAACTAATAATTTTTTAAAATTATCTCATTACCCATTTATTCAAGTGAGCTATGTCAAAAATGTCATCTGTATTTATCATGAAGTGGCTTAAGCCCAGACTATTTCTTTCTAGATATAACATGATTGCTAAGGTCATTAAATAATATACAAAGACACATTGTCTAGACCAGAAAAAGAAAAAACAACCAGGCATGGATACAGTCCATATTTACTTCTTTTCCCATTACCATAAAAATTAGATTTTTCATAATGATAGTTAGTTGTTTTGAAAGCTGAGTCTGATCAGTCGAGTCAGTTTACCAATGAAAAAGAGTAGCATAAAACAAGGACATGGGTAAGACTGGAATGGAGTACTAAAATAGATTTGTTAGTTTGAGGCATGTTTTAATTAAACAGTGCTTTGTTAAATATTATTTATTAAATATTGTTATTAATTAAATTAATTTATTATTAAAGTAAATGTTATGAAATAATATGAAATAGATAATATAGATGTTACACATTGAACAAAGTGCTGGTGACAAATTTAATTTTCAATTCTTCTAAAAACAATACTCTTTGCATTTGATGCATTCTACTTCAGTGTGAATATTGTGTAGTATATGAGTCCTTCAATTTACAAATATGAGAGATTATAAAGCTGTCAGATACCAAATATAGGAAATTTATACTAAATCATGCAACTTCCTACATAATCACCTTGTTAACATTGGGAATAATGAAAGGCTTAATCTAGCTGATAAATAACCTACATAAACATACTTTACTGATTTTTTTTCATGAATACATATAGGGATAGCCAACAGAGTTAATAACATTAAGCAAACTTAGTGTAAAATCATTGGTTTCTTTTAATTTTAAAATGAGGATTATGAAAACAATCATACTTTTCAAACAACTAGGTTTACATTTTCATTGGATATAAAACAATTAAATATTAACACTTCACAAAAATCTTAAACTAAAGCTTTTGTTTGTTATAAATAAATAAATGGTCTTAAAGAATTAATATTAATAGACAAGCTGGAGTTTACAGGGCTTAGAGACCTAACCAGATGCTTTGATTTTTAGTTGGTCTTCCCCCTGACCAGGCTCTGTCTCAGCATCACAGACCTTCCCACGCTCTCTAGAGTGGCTTCCCTTTCCTTCACCTAGGGGGATCTCAGTTGTGGCAAAATGTTCCTGTCCCTAAGGAAACCAGGGTTATGGGAAAGTCTGGGTGGCAGGCACATTTATTCCACGTGGTAGACATCCACTTCTGCCCCAATCTCTTGCTTGCCTCTTCAGATAAGCATGTTTACTAGATCTCTCTGGCTCTCTGCAATATCCAGTCTCTTTCTTGCTTCCCTAGTTTTAATTTGAATGTTAACAGAGTCCCCCTTCCCCAACCTCTTAACACATTGTTCCACTTCTATGTCTTCTGTTTTTCCTTTTGGTGCGGCATTTAATTCACCTATCCAATCACCCGCCCATATCTTCACTCACTTCTGCTCAGGTTTCTCTAAGCCTGAGCCTTGATATTCTTGTGCCAGATCTTCTTGGGTCATGTTAACCTTTATTTTCTTTGGTTTTGCTGAAGGCTCATTTATCAGATAATGATCTCAATTATCAAGTAAAAGTGTACAATTTCATGAACTTTTTATTGTGGCCTTTAAGTAAGAATCGCTGTGGACTGCTAAGCACAGCACCCAGATGGCAGAAACTGGAAAGCATACATTAGGCTGTTGCCATCCCCTTTTGGAGCTGCCACGGTTGGTGTGGTGTTGAGTCACTTGTCCCTTGCCACTGTTTTCCCATGCACCAGCTAAGTGCAGCCCCATGGCTCAGTCCCTACACTTCCTCTAGCTCCCTGCCCTCCGAGGCCTGAACTGGAACCTGATTCTGACACACTCTTCTCTTACCAGATACTCTATTTTTGGTGATACTTTACATTTTGTTCAACTTTTAAATTATTTTCTTATTACAGGGGAATTGATCCTAGGTCCTTCTGTGTGCTAAGCAATCTTCCATTGAACTGCACCCCAGTCCTTGATCAATATTTTAACATATATCTATATATCTGTGTATATGTGTGTATTTATGCCTGTATATATATACATACATATGTGTATATATGTATACACATATATGATTTTGTGCCTATTTAAGTTTCACTACCAGACATTGTACTAGACAGCACATAGGAAATTATACTCAAAAGTGCTTTATAAAATTAGTCCTAAGAAGTTTTTAAACTGGAAGTTATATTTGTTTGGAATACCTGTCCTTCAAAGAAAACTGGTTCTCTTCACTCCCTAGATTCAAATTTTTCCCCTTCAGTTTGGAATGTTAGCATGAATTCTCCAACTCTGGTCCTCCATAGCTATTCTTTCTTCTCTCCTGGCTCAGATATTGTCATTTTCACCAGGACAATGGTAAATATGACAATTAAAGGACTTGGAAAGCGTGAAGGAAAATTATTACTTCAAATCACTGTTGGTCCTCTGTAAGTGTGTTATGTGAATTTAGAAAATGTTCTGTGAGCCACAAAGCCTTCAGTCCTATTCATTGAATCTTCTGTGGCTGACTTTCTTCTCATTCTTCTTACCATAGTTGTGCTATTGCTATGTTTGCATCATTGCCCTGTAGTCCCTCCATTTTTATATGTGCTCTCTGTCCAGTTGATTTACTTATCTGTGCCTTTTCTACCCAGAAAATTTTTATTTTTGTAATAAAACTTGACCTAAATAGCCCACTTATCAATAAAGACAAAATTTGTCTTTTGGCAAGTTTATCATTATGCAATGATGTCAGAAAAAAAATAAAAATAAACCCAAATGTCTCTATGGACTTGGCCCACCCTGTATTTTTGAAGGCTGCCTTTCTTGATCTGGGGCTCTTTCACTGTCTCTTTGTATTGGCAGGGACTGAGGATTATTGTGGTTTTCTTTTTCAGAGCTAGATTTGGATGTTCCTCCAGGAATGAAGAATTCTCCCAAGTGGAAGGGTTATACTACTGATGACTCCTTCATCAACAAGTATGACTGCCACATCATAGGCCACATCAATGACTATAGTGCTCTTAGAGAGCAGACTGGGCAGGGGAAAGAGCTCTGGTCCAAAAGATCCTGTCTCTTCTGAGGCCCATATGCGACTTCCTGGGTCTTGAAACACAGATCTCAGAGGTGGTCACATCTACAGACCTTGGGTTCACCTTTTTTTGTGCCCTTTGTCCTTGATTCTACTTCCTTCTCTAGTATTTATTTTTTGTGTTCTGCATCTCCCAATGACAGAGAAACCATCTTCCAATTATCCTAGCCAGACCCTTGCTTCCCTATCTCCTGATTATTCTAAATTCTACTCTATTGTAGATAAGGTCAACTAGATATCCTCCCTCGGAGTCACAGAGATGTATGTGCAGTATTGTCACCATCCTCAGTAGACAATTTGTTAAGCATAACTGTCCATATGGTGGTGTTGAAATCAGCACCCTCTGATAGTTTATTATATATTACCATCATGCTGGTTCATGTGGACAGATTGAAATAAATCAGATAGACAGATACTGAGGGATCTGTATCCATAAATGTCTTGTGAATGGAAAGAGTATCTAGCCACCAAAGGATTTCTTTTTTCCCAGGGAAAAATGGGAGGGAAGCAGACTGCAATGCTTCTCAGAGTGCTTCTCTGTTGAGGGATAACAAGGGCCATTGGCTGTGTCGTCTCAGTCACCAGAAACCCATGGATGTATAGACACTGCTTTGACACCAAGGAATACCCACTCTGGAGCAAGACACAGATCCCTGTTGATAATCCAACTGAGGGACCACAGACCCAATGTGAAAAGTCATGTCTTGTGCCTTGAGGACACTGTTGCAGAAAAGTCTTTTTTTGCAGGTGAGGAAGGTAATAGGCTTATAGGGGACATGACATGGGAATGAGCTTTGACAACCTTATGTTGGGTGTCCAGGTCGAGGAGGCATCCCAGGTAAAGGGATCAGCACTTCAGTCCTGGGACCTCAAAGTGATGAGCCAGGATTTTAGAGGTTCCAGAAGCCCATGCTTTGTGCCTCGCTTGGAAAAAAGTTTGAGTTCTGGGCATCTCAGTGTCCTGAGCCCTGAGATATCTAAGCTTCAGTGCAGTCCATTGCTACCTTCCCCCTTTCCATAGGAACCAGTCAAGAAATGTTTCCATGAGCTAAGAAGCAGATCCAGTGCCCTGCCCCACATCCTAGAGAAAGCAGCCCTCCTCCTGACCATGTTCTGGTGAGCAGCTTTACCAAGCTTCCTTGGCCCTGGGCTGCCTGGCAAAGTGCAAAGGGACCAGTGTCATCTTCTGGTACAAACCCTGCTCTTCTGCTCTGAAAGATACTGTATTCTAAGTTCCAGTGCTTTCTGAAGGTCAGGACCCCCATGGGTTGTTAGAATGTGCTGGACCTTAGTGGAGCATCCTGAGGGAGAGACGTGATCCATGGTGGCTGCTATCATTGAAGCTCTGATTACCTTACTTCCTCCTCACACCCCAACCTCCAAGATAACAATTCAAAGAGAAGTAAAAGAAATGGAGAAGCACTGACATAGACACCCTGGTAATCCATAAGTGTCCAATTCCAATAATTCTGAAGTTTGACTGAGCTGAAATTCAGGGGCCTTGGAAGCTTCTCCAGTCCTCAGGGCTGCTTGGTCAAAAGATCAGAGGACGTCACTATGAGCCTGCAGCTTCTTTTGGTCATATCCTAGCATCCCAACACACCTTAGAAATTTTCATGTCTGCTAGTCTTGGGGAAATGCAAACACCCTGAGGAATTGTTCAGATATCAGACTGACTTTAATTGCCAACCCTGGGGTGGGCTATTGAACCCCTCCCCAGTTTCGAGTTCCACATTGATATTGCTGGTATGTACGGTCTTCAGGGCAGCCCTGTGTCTCAGGCATAGTATCTCTTAAATTCCAAGTCCTGTATGGATAGGGTGAGATAAAACTTGTACAAAGGCTGAGTTAGAGGTCTTGTTCAGAGTTGGGAGTTTCCTGCAGGGCTGGGTTAGGGTCTCTTTGACCACAGGAATGTAGGCCTGTGCTAGTCTGAGTGGTGGCTGTGAGGTTCTCAACAGTCCTACCTGTGGTCTCTGTATCAACTCTTCTGAACTGGAGAATTGAAAGGCAGTAATGTGTGTGGGGCGGGACTCAGTCCAGGAAGTGTTGAGAAGATTGTAGAGTTCTGCTTCCAATTGGTAGGAACCACACAGCACAGGGTACATTCGATCTCCAAAGTGCTGTCTGAGAGTCTGTCCCTCTTCCCCAGAGTGAGTCAATGGAAAGGGAACTCGTTGATCTGCAAACCCAGGTGTCACAGCGAGACAAGCTCCTTCAGAGTGCAGTGGAGCACCTGAAGTCCACCCAAGAGGAGAAGGAGAGCACGGACAACTTCATCATCATGCAGCATAGGTGCCCCTGAGCTGTGGAACAGCAGAGGAAATGGTGGTCTTGCACATGCCCCACTTGTGCTGCTGATGAACAGTTACCAGAGAGACACAGGAATGTTGGAAAGAGAGTCCAATGTTCTGGGCTCAAACCTCCTGTGCGAGGGGTAATTGTGGGTGCTGAGGGAGGGAGGAAGGGGTCAACAGGAGACGATGATTGAGGGTTCAGAAGAAAATCTTTAGAAAACATATCCAGCAGCCAGGGCACAGCTGGTAATTCCTGCTTTGTGGGGCTCTTTTTTGGTTTCAGTGATCAGGATGCATGGTGTGTGGAAGAAGGCAAGGACTAACTTGGAGCTAAAGAAACAGTTGCACCTTTCACAGTCACAGAGCCTGCTTCAAACACATCACCATCTGTCATCAGATCTGTAAGTGATCCTGACCTCCTTTGACCTTCCAGAGGAAACGTCTGGTTCACTAGACATGTCTCAGCTCCTGGATATCCTCCTTCTATGATTCCATCTCTTTGCTTTAGTGCCGCCTCAGTTGCCTCCCCTTGCTCTCCCCTTGTCATCATCTCTCCTCTTTACCCCAAATTTCACTCCTTGATGTCAGTCAAGCAAGGAGTCAGGAGAAATGCAGTTCAGTTGATCCTTTTTTTTTTTTTTTTTTTTTCTGTTTTTATTTTTATTTGACAACATGAATATTGTTCGTAAGGCTGAAATAACTACACTGATATTGTAAATAGGAATGATTACAAATAGTAAGTTTGTAAAAATAATATCTACACTTGACACTTTTATTAAAAGTGATCATAATGTTAATTTCTAATTCTTTGCCGGATAGGCTAATGGTCAGAAATAAATGTTGACAGCTTTGTTAATGTTTTTATTTTCAGTTCTTTTCCAGTATGGTCTGCTGTCCTTTGGTCTAAAAAAGTAATCATGGTTATAGATTTTCAAAGCTTCAGAGTTCACCTTGGTAGATGAAAACATTCTTTCCTTTACCATATCTTGATGGAAAATAGGAATTTATTTACATGAAGTAAGCAGCATGTTACCTGAGGAGAGATGAGCCTTAGCTGAAAAGATGGAATTAGATTTAGGAGACGGCAGCTGTTCTGCAGTATGTGTAGCAATATCAACCAATTTCGATTCTTGGAATAAGTCTGCTCATATTTCCTTCTCACTTCCAACCAAAGTATTGCTTAGGTAGGGATTATAGCTCATGAGGATACCCACTTCATCAATATTACATGTAATAATTACAATTAAAATAGAAGCTACTTGGTGACTTATAATATAAATGGGTAGGCTGGCAGCCAAAACGTTTGTCAAATTCTGCATCAGTTAGGACTAAATTTGGCTACATAGATGGTAATAACAAAAGAAAACACATACACACAAATCTGAAAACAAAGTAAATTGACTGAAACAAGTAGAAGGGCTTATCCCTCAGAACATAAGAAGATCTGAGGTCAGTTCTCTGTGGTTCATGCAGTTCTGTCATACTTATTATGCCCTTTTTTTTTTTTTTTTTTTACATAGGGCAATGATGTTTATTTTTTTCCCCTTCCCCCCCACCCCTCCCACCCCTCTTTTCCCTCTATACAGTCCTTCTTTCCTTCATTCTTACCGCTGTCCTTATCCCTAACCCTAAACCTAACCCTAAACCTAATGCTAACCCCTCCCACCACCCATTTCATATATCTGTTGATTACTTGTACATCTTCTTCTGTGAAGTGACTGTTCATTTCCTTAGCCCATTTGTTGATTGGATTATTTGTATTCTTCGTGTAGAGTTTTTTGAGTTCTTTATAGATTCTGGAAATTAGCACTCTATCTGAGGTATGGTTGGCAAAGATATTCTCCCACTCTGTAGGCTCTCTCTTCACATTGCTGATAGTTTCCTTTGCTGAGAGAAAGCTTTTTAGTTTGAATCTATCCCAGTTGTTGATTCTTGCTTTTATTTCTTGTGCTATGGGAGTCCTGTTAAGGAAGTCTGATCCTAAGCCAACAAGTTGAAGATTTGGACCTACTTTTTCTTCTATAAGATGCAGGGTCTCTGGTCTGATTCCGAGGTCCTTGATCCATTTTGAGTTGAGTTTTGTGTAGGGTGAGAGATAGGGGTTTAATTTCATTCTATTGCATATAGTTTTCCAGTTTCCCAGCACCATTTGTTGAAGAGGCTATCTTTTCTCCATTGCATATTTTTGGAACCTTTGTCTAGTATGAGAAAATTGTATTTATTTGGGTTTGTGTCCATGTCCTCTATTCTGTACCATTGATCTACCTGTCTATTTTGGTACCAATACCATGCCGTTTTTGTTACTATTGCTTTGTAGTAGAGTTGAAGATCTGGTATTGTGATACCCCCTGCTTCGCTCTTGCTACTGAGGATTGCTTTAGCTATTCTAGGTTTTTTATTCTTCCAGATGAATTTCATAATTGCTTGCTCTATTTCTGCAAGGTACATCATAGGGATTTTAATTGGAATTGCATTGAATCTGTATAGCACTTTAGGTAGTATAGCCATTTTGACAATATTAATTCTGCCTATCCAGGAACATGGGAGATCTTTCCATCTTCTAAGGTTTTCTTTAATTTCTTTCTTTAGTGTTCTGTAGTTCTCATTGTAGAGGTCTTTCACCTCTTTTGTGAGATTGATTCCCAAGTATTTTATTTTTTTTGAAGCTATTGTGAATGGGGTAGTTTTCATAATTTCTCTTTCTGAGATTCATCAATTATGTATAAAAATGCATTGGATTTATGAGCATTGATCTTACAAGATCAGTACAACTTGCTACTTTACAGAATTCACTTACGAGTTCTAAAAGTTTTCTGGTGGAATTTCTAGGTTCCTCTAAATATATAATCATGTCATCAGCGAACAGCGATAGTTTGAGTTCTTCTTTTCCTATTCGTATCCCTTTAATTTCTTTGGTTTGTCTGATTGCTCTGGCTAGAGTCTCAAGGACGATATTGAATAGGAGTGGTGAGAGAGGGCATCCCTGCCTTGTTCCAGTTTTTAGGGGGAACGCTTTCAGTTTTTCACCATTTAGAATGATATTAGCCATGGGCGTAGCATAGATTGCCTTTATAATGTTAAGGAATGTTCCCACTACCCCAATTTTTTCTAGTGTTTTGAGCATAAAGGGATGCTGTATTTTATCGAATGCTTTTTCTGCATCTATTGAAATAATCATGTGATTCTTAACTTTAAGTCTGTTGATATGGTGAATGACATTTATTGATTTCCAAATGTTGAACCAACCTTGCATACCTGGGATAAAACCCACTTGATCATGGTGCACTATCTTTTTAATATCTATTTGTATGCGATTTGCTAAAATTTTGTTCAGAATTTTTGCGTCGATGTTCATTAAGGATATTGGTCTGAAATTTTCTTTCCTTGATGTGTCTCTGTCTGGTTTAGGTATCAGGGTGATATTATCTTCATAGAACGAGTTTGGGAGGGTTCCCTCCTCTTCTATTTCATGGGATAGTTTGAGGAGTATTGGAATGAGCTCTTCTTTAAAGGTTTTGTAGAACTCGGCTGAGAACCCATCTGGTCCTGGACTTTTCTTTGTAGGTAGGCTTTTGATGACCTCTTCTATTTCATTGCTTGAAATTGGTTTATTTAAGTTGTGTATGTCCTCCTCGTTCAGTTTAGGTAATTCATATGTCTCTAGAAATTTGTTGATGTCTTCGAGGTTTTCTGTTTTGTTGGAGTATAGATTTTCAAAATAGCTTCTAATTATGTTTTCTATTTCACTCGTGTCTGTTGTGATGTTTCCTTGTTCATTCCGAATTTTAGTAATTTGAGTTTTCTCCCTCTTTCTCTTTATTAGTGTGGCTAAGGGTTTATCAATTTTATTTATTTTTTCAAAGAACCAACTATTTATTTTGTTAATTTTTCCAATTGTTTCTTTTGTTTCGATTTCGTTCATTTCGGCTCTGATTTTAACTATTTCCTGTCTTCTACTACTTTTGATATTGGTCTGCTCTTCTTTCTCTAGCGCTTTGAGCTGTAGTGTTAAGTCATTTATTTGTTAATTTCTACTTCTTTTTTTGAATGCACCCCATGAAATAAATCTTCCTCTAAGTACTGCTTTCATAGTGTCCCAGAGATTTTGATATGATGTGTCTTTGTTCTCGTTTACTTCTAAGAATTTTTTTATTTCCCTCCTGATGTCTTCTGTTATCCATTCATCATATAATAGTGTATTATTTAATCTCCAGGTATTGGAGAAGTTTCTGTTTTTTATTCTGTCATTTATTTCTAATTTCAATCCATTATGATCTGATAGAGTACAAGGTAGTATCTCTATCTTCTTCTATTTGCTAACAGTAGCTTTGTGGCATAAAATATGGTCTATTTTAGAGAAGGATCCATGTGCTGCTGAGAAGAAAGTGTATTCATTCTTTGTTGGATGGTATATTCTATATATGTCCGGTAAGTCTAAATTGCTGATTGTGTTGTTGAGATCTATAGTTTCTTTATTCAATTTTTGTTTGGACGATCTATCCAGTGGTGAGAGAGGTGGGTTAAAATCGCCTAGTATTATTGTGTTGTGGTCTATTTGATTTCTGGAATTGAGAAGGATTTGTTTGACGTATGTGGATGAGCCAATGTTCGGGGCATAGATATTTATGATTGTTAAGTCTTGCTGATTTATGCTTCCCTTAAGCAGCATGTAATGTCATTTTTATCCCTTCTGACTAGTTTTGGTTTGAAGTCTACATTATCTGAGATGAGGATGGATACTCCAGCTTTTTTGCTGTGTCCGTGTGCATGGTATGTTTTTCCCCATCCTTTCACCTTTAGTCTATGGGTGTCTCTTTCTATGAGATGAGTCTCTTGCAGGCAGCATATTGTTGGATTTTTTCTTTTTAATCCAATCTGCCAGTCTGTGTCTTTTGATTGATGAATTCAGGCCATTAACATTCAGGGTTATTATTGTGATATGATTTGTATTCCCAGTCAATTGACTCATATTTGTTTTTGACATGATTTGGTTTCTCCTTTATTTGGCTATTCCTTTAGGCTAGCGCCTCCTGTTGCTGATTTGCATCGTTGTTTTTCATCTCTTCCTCATGGAATATTTTGCTGAGAATGTTCTGTAATGCTGGCTTTCTTTTTGTAAATTCCTTTAGCTTTTGTTTATCATGGAAGGATCTTATTTCATCGTCAAATTTGAAGGTAAGTTTTGCTGGGTACAAGATTCTTGGTTGGCATCCGTTTTCTTTCAGGGCTTGGTATATGTTGTTCCAGGCCCTTCTAGCTTTTAGGGTCTGGATTGAAAACTCTGCTGACATTCTTATTGGTTTCCCTCTGAATGTAATTTGATTCTTTTCTCTCGCGGCCTCTAAAGTTCTGTCTTTATTTTGTATGTTAGGTATTTTCATAATAATGTGCCTTGGTGTGGGTCTGTTGTAATTTTGTATGTTTGGAGTTCTATAAGCCTCTTGTACTTGGTTTTCCATTTCATTCTTCAGATTTGGGAAATTTTCTGTTATTATTTCATTGAATAGATTGTTCATTCCTTTGGTTTGTATCTCTAAGCCTTCCTTAATCCCAATAATTCTTAAATTTGGCCTTTTCATGATATCCCATAATTCTTGTAGATTCTGTTCATGATTTCTTACCATCTTTTCTGTTTGGCCAACTTTGCTTTCAAGATTAAATAATTTGTCTTCAATGTCTGAGGTTCTGTCTTCCAGGTGTTCTATCCTATTTGTTATGCTTTCTATGGAGTTTTTAACTTGGTTTATTGTTTCCTTCATTTCAAGGATTTCAGTTTGTTTTTTTTTTCAGTATCTCTAACTCTTTATTGAAATGATCTCTTGCGTCCCGTATTTGGTCTTTTAACTGTTGATTGGTGCGATCATTTAATGCCTGCATTTGCTCTTTCATCTCCTCCTTCAATGCCTGCATTTGCTCTTTCATCTCCTCATTAGCTTCCCTGATCGTTTTAATTACGTACATTCTGAACTCCCTTTCTGACATTTCTTCTGCTGTGCTGTCATTGGGTTTTATTGATGTAGTATCTAGGTTTGTTTGGGACATTTTCTTCTGTTGTTTTCTCATATTGGTCAGCTGTCAGTGGTACCCTGAGATATTGCAGTTTTCCGCTATTGGCTTATAGTGTCCCAGTAGATTTCCAGTGTATCACCTCCCAGCCTTCAGTAGCCTGATGTCTTGGAGGAATCTGATAAAGCAGCGCATCCGAAGAAAACTGCCCCTAGCCCCCTACTGGTTCCACGGTTTGGAGCTGGTTCTGCGCGGAAATGCTCTCACTGTGGGCCTGCACCGTGCAGCTGGCCGTGTGGGAGGAGCCCACTGCCAGAGTGTGGAAGGCTACCTTGGGAAGACTCTAGCTGCCCTGCCCGGCTCCGATAAGCCACCTCTGTCTGGGCCTGCCACCCGGGCCGAGCTTTACCCAGTGGGCAGACTCACCCGTGGCTCTATTTCAGTCCGAGTCTCTCAATGCCTCCCCTTATTAACTCCTGGGTTCTGGAGCGACTGAGGGTGCATTCTCCCTCTAGGCCGCCATCTTGGATCGCCCTGTGAAGAGAGCCTGTGGTCGGAGTGGGCAGAGCCGCCTGAAGAGGTCTCTGGCTGCCCTGCCCTGATCCCAGAGGCTGCTTGCGGATCGAAGCTCTCCGTTGGTTCGGGGGCTTGTGGTTGGTTCTATGTAGGAAGACCCTCACTGGGCGGTCTGCTCCGAGAAGCTAGCCTTGAAAGGCACCTCCCACCACAGGGGTCCAGGCTACTTGGGGAAGTCTCTGGCTGCCCTATCCTGGTCCCTGAATCTGCTTGCGTGCCGAAGTAAGCTGCGCTGCACTGGTTCCGGGACTCGGAGCTTGTTCTGGTCAGAAAGGCTCTCACTAGTAGGCCAGTTCCGTTCCGAGAACCTGGAGAAGCTGGCTGTGTGGGTGGGGCCCACCACTGGAGTGCGCAGGGCTGCCTGTGGATGACTCTAGCTGCCCTGCCTGGCTCTGATAAGCCACCTGTATCTGGGCCTGCCACCCGGGCCGAGCTTTACCCAGTGGGCAGACTCACCCGTGGCTCTATTTCAGCCCGAGTCTCTCAATGCCTCCCCTTCTTAACTCCTGGGTTCTGGAGCGACTGGGGGTGCAGTCTCCCTCTAGGCCGCCATCTTGGATCACCTCAGTTGGTCCTTGAGGGAAGATACTTTGAAATTCTGGCTGTGAATTAGTGTCTACAAAAAGATTTTGAGGCCATTTGTGATTCTGGACTTTCCTGAATTTTCTGAAAAACCAAATAAGGCATAGCCTCAAAACCTGACTTCAGCGAACAATGTAATGTTAAGAACAGCAATTCGATTTTCACACATCATTTTCTTTAAAAAAATAAAGGTAGATCGACTTCATCTCATTGATAAAAAGAAAAGTTAGTAACAAAACACTGAACTTTAAGGGAAAAGTTTTAAAAATATATGTACCAGATAGCCTCTACATTTACTTAAATTCTTAGTGCTAATAATTCACTAGAAATACTTTGAAGCAAAACTTGATGAGTAACTGAATGCATTCTACTGTTATGTATAATTAGAACAAATAAAATAAATTAAAAAAATCAGATTTAAAACTTTACATTTAGAAAGTAAACATCAGAAGAGTTGAGGATTCTCCTAGGAATATTCCTAAGTTGAATGCTGAGAGCCTTGAGCCTAACAGTGTGATCAAGGAGAGGCTGTGTTTTAACTAGCACTTGTTTTCTAATTTCCTTTGGTTCTTCTCTGAGGGTTGCTTTCTTTTCTGAGCCTCTTTAGCACAACACTTATGATTGCCTCTGCACAGCCTCATGCTATCCCTGCCAAGTGAAGCCAGCAGTTTCCAGTTCCCACTGGATCCCTCCAGTGTGCAGGCCACCCTCTCTTCTTCCTGACATCTGGTCTCTAATGCCAGGCTTGTCACTAATTGGTTGTATGCTTTTTGCTGGCCCCTTGGTCTCCGTGAGCTGTTCCCCTTCATCTGTAAAAGGTGGAACTAGACATAGATGATCTCTGAGGTCCCTACCAATTTGAACTCTTCTTAAGAAAACTGGTACACACACTTAACAGGGGAATTTTCCCCAATACATACTCTCCAAATACCACAGGCTGTTTCTACATGTGTATGCTTGCTTCATGCTTCATCCTTCTTTTCCTGGGAGATGACAAAGTCCTTTATTCCCTTCAAACCACATAACTTGTAGCATGAACTGGCTCATGAAAAAGAAGTTGTAGGATATGATCAGGAAGCATGCAGTGGGGCAGTGGGACATTGGCTGTGGCAGCAGGGATTTGGCTACACAGGGTGGCTCACCCTCTAATCTGGAACCTGTAATCTCTTCCAGACCCAGTGGATCCCCTTGGCTCATCTTCTTAACCATCTCCCACCATGATCCTACTTTACTGAATACTTTGCCCTCATTCCAACCTCGGGGCACCATCAACAGTGTCTGACACTTCCATCTGAACAGGGTTGTTTTATGTTTGCTTGCACGTAAAATCCTTAAGGGCCCTGCTATGCACTCCAACCTTGATATCCTTGCCTTCCTGGAACCATACAAGAAGCAAAGCCAGAACAGGTCCCTAAAGCATAGGGAAGCCTAGGCCTACCCCCCATCTGAATAATTGCCTATCTGCTGAGGAGCATCTGTCCCTATTCCTCAAGAGCTGGTGCAGGTCTGAAGTGGTGATCAGAGATGTGTCCTACCAGGGTAGGCAGAAAGGTAGAATGACTTCCTGGTAGTGATGGAATACCAGTAGCCAAATACCACCAGGCTCAGCACTAAGCAAAGATCACCTAAGACTGCATGGTCAATCTCATGACTCTGATTCTGAACAGCTTCAGTGGCACACCTACCACAGTACGGTTCTCACCTCAGCAGCTCTCCTCAGATCAACTTTGGGGAAATAATTGCCTCCTACACATAGGTCATGTAGTCCCAACATGGATCTCCTTGGCAGTTCTAGAAGCACCATACTGAGCAGCAGTGCACTGCTGGACAGTTTCAGTGGAACTCAGCAAGTTCCTTTTACAGGTTCATACCTGACCAGGTAGCTCCTCTGGGCCAAGCCAGTCTGGACTTTGCACTGCACTAATTGCCTGAGCTCTTTGAGTTCACGTGGGGAAGGAGATGGGGGACTTGATAAGAGGCCCTCTTCATTCTTAGCCTAGCACAATCTTCTTTTATTAACATATTCTCCAAATTTTACTGTCCCCCCCATTAAGTATATTGTCCCATTTTTGTTAACCTAAATTCACTCAGGGGGAATATGAGACTGATGTCCACATCAAGCCTATGCAATGTCTTACATATGGCAGCCCTCTACTTGGTTTTTAGTGGTGTGGGCATGGTCCTAATTGTACTGAAGCCTCCTTTGTGTTTTTAGGTTGTGGGTAGGTGTGTATACATGTATGATAGAGATTTATTCATGTTGCCGTAGTCATTTGTTTAAGGTCAACATCACTCATGGACAGGAAGGATGAGACTTGAGTAATAGTATTTCAGTGGCTAGTAAAGCAAAATTTGTATAGAGAAATAGTTTCTTTTTCTCTACCTTGTTTCCCACTTCTACACCAATCCCCAGAACAAGTGTTAACAATAGAAAATAAAATAAGCCAAACCCAAAATTAACAAAGGCTGAATGTTTTCTCTGATTAGTGGATGCTGATCCATAATGGGCAGGGAGTGGGATAGGGAAAAATGAAGGGGCTTTGGACTGTGCAGAGTGGAGGGGAGGGAGGGGTGTTGGTGTGGAGGTAGGAAGGACGGTGGCATGAGCTAGACATTAATACCCTATATACAAGTATGACTACGCTACCAGTGTGACTCTACACCATGTACAGTCAGAGGAATGAGAAATTTTGTTCCAATTGTGTACAATGTGTCAAAATGCATTCTACTGTCATGTATAACTAATTAGAACAAAATTAAAAGTAAAAATTTAAAAAAGATTTAATTTTTTTAAAAAAGAATAGAAAATAAAGCTGTCACAAAGAAACTTATAGGTTAATTCTAAAGTCTAAATTTAAAAAATCACAGTTTTTCCTGTGTCGTTTTGTAAACATTTCCAATGTAAGATATGATGGAGTGATTCTTAATCTAGATGTGCCTTACAGTTTTCACAGGGAAGGGTATATTTTGTTGCTTGTTTTGTAGCCTTAAAACCCAGGAGTCAGGATGACAAGGGAAATATATGTTTCTTTTCATTCTGGGTTTGAGCAAGATAGAGGAGAACATTTTCTTTGACAAATCTCTATTTTTGATAACTCAGTGACATTGAAAGCTTTTTTAAGAACAGAGCGCAGAGTAGGAGAAAGAGGCAGGAAATACCCAAGTGTATATTTAGCTAGGCTCTGTTAACCAGAAATGTCTCAGTGCAGGTGCCTGTGCAGTGGCCATCAGAACCGGGGCAGCCCATCCTTAGTATAAAGAAGGTCAAAAGTTAAAAGTATTTGAAGCTTTCCATTTCTAAGGGAGTCTGTTACACAATCATTTGTGGGGATTGTGGGAGCAACTTCCTGGGCTGCAATACCAAACACTTTAGTGGGTGGGGGTCTCTAATCTAGGATCTGCATCTTCTGTATCTCAGGTGATTCTGATGCAGACACAGTTTAACACAGTGATAATTCTGATTCAGGTGGGCTGCAGAACAGAGTTTAACACACATTGTTTGTATCATTGAGTCACAAAAATAAAGAAATTTATTTAATACCTTAATTGAAAATCACATCAGTCCATACATTTTGAAATAAAAATCTTAAAATATTTGTTCAAAAATTCTTGTGTCCTTCTGCCTTCCAGAATTAAAATAAAGCTATTACTCTAAAATTATTTCCTAGAAATAGTTAAAAGTGAACATGAGCAATGACAGCTTGAGCAAAGACTCTAATCATTGCCAACAAAACCATCACTATTACCAGTAGCCACAGCAGAAGACCCTTCAAGAGACCTCTGAGTGGAGACATGGCCACTCAGAGTGGGGAGTATAAAGTCAATCTGTGTTTTCACACTCAGGTGTTTTAGGTATTTGCAATACTGTTTTGGCTTTGAAATACCAAGAAATTTGCTGACAGAATTAACTGAGTGGTTGGAGAGTCCTCAGATCCATTCAATATCATTTCAAGATAATGCAGCCAATGATAAGGACCTCTGATCCTGAGGCTATTCCTTCCTTTATCTCTGTGCTTCAAGGGCTGGTAGCCTTGATAAAATAATCAATGATCACAGAACAACTCAGCTTACTAACTACCAAGTTTAGATGTCAACAACAACATATTTCATCTTAAAGTCAGAACTGGTGGAAAAACTTTTTATAGCTATTGTATTTCACCTTTTTCGATTGAAGAAAAAGAGCTCTTTGAATTAATTTTTAAAAAGGTGATGGCAAAATATTCTTAGGCAGATTCTCCAGTATCAAATTTTTTTAAAAAACTGTATTCTTTCCTTATGTGTGGTAGAAACAGAACTCATTCTGTAAGAAAGAAAAGGGGAAAACCCACAGTCTATATGACTACCATTGTCTTCTAATTTTCTCTAATTCAAATAAAATGCATGGAGAATTCTGTGAGGAAATAGAAATGAAAGTCCCATAATATGGGACAGAAAAGACAACAGGACTTGGACCTGCTCTATCACTTAAAATACATATTAGTATCTCCTGACCTGCTGACCTAAGACCTTCGGAATTTACAGAGAATTCACGTTCCTCAGATCTCCTTACTGCTGAGGTGAGTGAGAGAGGCACTAGTGATGATACTCCATTGCTGCAGTAACAGATTTCCACAAACCCCATGGCTGTGAAGAACACAAACCCAGTTATGTCAGAGTTGTAGGTTTGGAGTCCACAGAGGGTCCCACTGGTCTAAAATAACTGGGGATCAGGGTTGCCTCACCCAGTGGAGGATCTCGGGCATATTCTGCTTTCCTGCCTTTTCTGACTCTAGAAGCCACCCACTCTTGGCTGGTGACTGCTTCCTCCTTTTTCAAAACTGGCAACAGCTGCTACAGTTCCTGGTTAATCACCATGAGTTCTTTCTCTGCCTCCTCTTCCATTTTAAAGACCCACGGGATTACCTTAATTTTGTGGATTACCCTGTGCCATCCAGGATGGTCCCCCCATCTCAGAGTCTTTAACATAATACCAGCTGCGAAACCCCTTGCTAGACAATGAAGCATGTTCACAGGTTCAAAGGATTGGGAAGAGAATCTCTTGGGGAAGCCATTATTCTGCCTGCTACACACTCTTAATTCATGTGCAAAGTTATATTGGAAGTAAAAATGAAAAAAAAATCTTCTCTAACTTAAGCCACATTAGTAAAATTAAGACAATACCTCAAAGCATAGTCTTCAAAAGTTAACTCATATTAAGTTCAAATTTAAGCCCTAGAAATTCTCCACTATGACTTCATGATTTCCCAAGTATTAGATTTATTTTAGATGTGGCCCTTATTTCTTCAAAGGCTGACTTTGGATGCAGAAATCTCATCTGAGACTAGAAGCACGCAGTGAAGAGGGGCAGTAGAGGCAGGTTTGGTGTCCCGGGAAGCCTGTTGACTTTGGCTCTGTATACTTGAGGAGGTCTAAATTGGGCAGTTATACAGTTTTCTTTGGGTCTGCCCTTTGGTTGTCTTCCCTGCTGTTTGCAATTCCTGTAACCATTTACATCCTGTTATGCCCCCTGGGTACCAAGAATGTCTCCTAGGGAATGGTTTGTGGATTTACATTCCTCGGGGAGAGGGCAGGATTCTAGCAAGAAGGAACAGGAAATTCCTGACTGCTGGTCACTGAATCCTCAGAGCACTTCCCAGTCCTTGGGGCTGCTGTGGAAGCTTAGCTCTCAGGTGCAGTCTTCTTCCATGGTCTCCTCAAAGGCAGCTGTTGACCAGAGAGAAATGTATTTGTGTGTCAGGAGCAAAATATTCCTTCATCTTCTTCTGGTATGTGGACAACCTCTTCCTGTGTTGGTCCACATGGGAAAGCCCACATAAAGCTATGGGGTCAGGAGTGGCAAGAATAGGAATGGGGAGTGGGAACAACAAGGCTGGCAATGAGGGCTGGGAGGAGGAGAGGAATGGGGACACTGTGAAGGAGTTTGAAGTCTCAGTGTTCTGTTTTCAGTTCCAGAAGTGTACCACCCAGTATCTCTTGTACTTAGCTGTTGAATGATTGGCTGTCAACAGGTATTCTTTGGCCATGTTGTTTCAGTTGACTTTCAGAAGTGAGGGGCAAGTAGTGATGACAAGCATGGAGAGGTGTATTAACTGTGTCAAGCAATCATAATAGACAAGATAACCTAACATATCCATATCCCAGTACCTGGAACCTGTGAATATGTTACTTTCCATAGCAAAAGAGAATATTTGTGATCCAGTTAAGGATGTTTGGATGGGGAGATTATCCTGGAGAACCCAGTTCATTCACAATTGTCTATGTAAGTGAAAAAGTCATCAATGTAAAATAACAATTCTGCTGTAAACGAAATAAGAATATAGTTGATTCTGAGCCATATATTCTGACCCTGGATTCACATTACCCTGAATGTGGTCTACCACCTCAGAAAAGGATAAATGAACTTTTGTAGTCAGAGGACCAAGAAGGTCAGAAATCAATACATTAGCCAAACATATTGATTTTGACATTAGATAGATAGACTACATCAGAACACAAACATCTCTTCTAATGGCATTATTAGTTTTAGTGTTGGTGGAAGCTAGAGGTCTGCTAAGATTAATGATATATTCTGAGAATTTTATGTAAGAGTCATAAGGATGTTAGGCCACATACAGTGGTTGAAAGTAAATGGTTATTAAAGGAAGTGAGATAACCCAAGATAATGTTGACCCAACTTACAATATTCCATCTCTCGACAATCATGATGTTCTACTCAGCCAAGTCCAAACAGTGTGCACCATCTTTAGTATAGAGTGAACTTCTTCAGAGAACTTCAGCTCCACCAAGGGTTGAATGAATGTGTCAGAATGATGTGACTTGGGAATTACCTGATCACCCATGACTGGCTTTGAAAGGTGATGGGGACTACAAGGCAAGGAACATGGGGTAGACTTTAGAAGTTGGCAAGGATACAGTGGCCCTCATGGACTCTAGAAAGAAATGCAAACTTGCCCACAGAACATTAATACAGTGCAGTGAAATTAATTTTAGACTTCTGATCTTCACAAATATAAGATAATAATTTATTTGACATTGATGTTTTGGTGACTTGTTACAGCAGCAACAGGAAACAATAAGATATTTTAAAACTATTTCTAGTGGCTATGTTTTTCCTCAAATTCAGAATAATCGGTTTTCCTGGAAGATAATTTTTTTTTTCCAGTTCTTGTTGGAGATTGTTGAAATGATACTGGATATTGTAACAACCATTGTCACACAGTAAATCTAAGTCTTCTCCCTATTTCCCCATCCTTTACAAATGTCTGGTACCAGCCAACAGGTTGTGCACAGTTGTGTGTGTGTGATGTGCTTAGGGAAGCTTACACACTGTATTCAAAATGTTCTCTACAAGGCTGGTTGCAGAGTGTTGGGAAAATGAAGGGTCCTTTATCACATCCATGTCACCCAGCATCTGAACTCTCTGCCATGTAAGAGGAATTTGTCACTTTCTGAAACTTTAAGAATCAAATGCTTGCTTCCTTCACATATCTGGGACTTTGGAAATATACCCAATTTATCATAAACATCTCTTACAGCTTTTGATGTGAGTTGGGAGATTCAGGGACAGATACCAGGGAAATGCAACCTGGACCCTTCAGGTTAGGTCCCAGTCTCATGGCCCTCAATTTAATTATGTCAAGGGGCAGCAGATGTCATGCTGGGATTGGTGGTGTCTAGTGTCCTGGGCCATTTGTGTCACCTGTTCAAGCCATATGGTCTTTCACTTTAATAAATCATTTGTGTCCTTTCCAGAGGATATTGGATTGTTTGTGTCTCTATTTGATTGAACTTTGTCAATATAAATTAAAATGCAGAAAGGCCTGAAAAATATTTGAATGAATGAAGACACTGGGCCTCAGAAATTACCTTAATCTTACCTTGATTTCTTTAAATGACTATATTGAAGTAAAATTGAAACTTCATTCTGACCCACCAGAATGAACATATAACTAGGGACTGCTGAACAGGATAGAACAAATAAGACAAATGAGTAAGTGAAAGAATTCAAAACCACCTCAGTCTTTGCTTCCATGTTCCCCTGTGAAAGCTCCCTTCTTGCATCCCCTAGACACATACCCTGAACCAGCTCCAGTTTGGAGCTGCCTACTTCATGAGTCACCATTTCCTCTGATAAATGTTTAAAATTCCATTGTACCTCAGTTTGTACATTTTTGTCACTCCTCTTTGTTTTCACTGCCTTTTTCTCTTTTACCCTGATGATGCTTTCACCTATCAAAATTCCCTTAAAACAGTCTATTTCAGACTATATCTGCAGACTCCATTTCTATTCTTTTAATATTGAACCTTTATCTTCTTCCTTCTTTCAAACTAACAAATAATAATTTTATACCCTTATGAGATAATACTCCATTTCTAATGGTGAGAGAAAAGAAGGAGAAGGTGGAAAAGAAGGAGAAAGAGGAAAAAGAGAAGGAGGGAGAAGAAGAAAGAAGGAGGAGGGAGAAGAAGACAGAAGGAGGAGACAAAAAAGACAAGGAATAAAGGAAGGAAGATAGCACCTTGCCCTTGGAAACCTGCCAGGTGCTCCATTCCCTTCCAGACTCCTCCATGATTCTAATTAATATAGTCATGTCCCCATTCAATACAATGGCAGCCCTTCCAGAATGAAGTTCAACTACCCATGCTGTCTGCCTGAAGTTACAATTCTGCATTTTTCTCACTCCCTGCCTCCTTCATGAGCAAGTCTTCTAACCTAGTTCTGAACTTAAAAAGAAAAAACCCACTCTTCATACTGTTTTAAAAAATTAATTTGGAGGTTATTAGGTTGAGACAGCTCCAGTACCATGAGTTCCTATGGAAGCAAAACAAATCACAACTCTGTGAAAACAGAAAAAGAAAGAAGATTATTTATTAGACACCAACAATTACCTAGCAACTAGGAACTTTCCACTTTAACCCAATATTTTCTTGTCTTTCATTAACGCCTTAAAAGCTATTTCCCTGGTGCCCATTCAGTGGAGTCCTGAATCTCTTGCCAACTGGGCTATTAACTGATGAATCAATGCTTCTGCAAATAAATATTTAAAATTTTAATATCACCAACTTTATCCTTGATTCAAACAGCAAAAACCTCATCTTCCTATTCCTTATGTTAGCCAGCATCTTCATTTCCTCAATCTTCATTTCATACATTCTGTGCAGTAAGGAAAAAAAACAAATGACCATGAAATACTACCAGAATGGACAAGGAAGGATATGCCAGAAAGCCCACCATCTGGTGCTGTGAGAAATAGCCCTGAATTTGCATAGACACATGCATATGGTAGAACTGGCATGCACTGTTCTATAACCTTTGTCTTTGAAAGTTTCAGATTGTTAGAATGCTTGAACCTAGATTTTCTCTCCTTGGTGTATAATCAGGGAGAAAGGTTAAGAATCTAACCAAACATGCAGGAAAGATTCTTCATCTTTGCTTTTTTAAGTCATCAGATAATATTTTATACTTATTCATAGGACATGTAACAATAATTTAGTACATCTATACACATGCAATGATCAAAATCAGGGCTATTACCATTTCCATCCCCTAATAAATTCAACTTTTCAAAATACTAATTATGTCTCTTGACAACAAGATTGTGATATAATTAATAACAGATATCTATGAAATCCCCATATATTAGAAAGTCAAATAATATCCTCTTAAATAATACAAATCAAAGAAAAAAAATTAGAAAAGAAATTGAAAAATACTTCAAATTTAATGACAATGAAAGGAATAAATACTAAAATTTGCAGCTAAAGTAGTACTTAGAGGAAAATATTATAACTTCATGTCTGTATCAGAGAAGACAGTTTAAAACCAATGATCTTAATTTCTATCTGAAGAATCTAGAAAAATTCAAGAAAATTAAATCCAAAGTAAATAGGGCTAAGAAATCATAAAGAACAGGAATCAATGAAATAGAGAACAGATAAACTACAAAAAAGTCAATTTTTGGAAAAGATTAATAAAACTGATAAATACCAAGCAAGACTAATTGAGAAAATGACAGAAAATACAAATCATCTTTTGACGATATCCATAAATTCTACAGACATTAAAAGTAAGATAATAGAAGACTATAATGAACAACATTATGTCCAGAAATACAACTTAGGTGAAGTTGATAAATCTCTTGAAAAATATAATTTTCCAAAACTCACAAGAAGAAACAGATAGCAAGACTATCCCTCTATGAAAAAAGTTACATTCATAATTTGAAAATTTGGCACAAAGAAAATTCTAAATCTCAATGATTCCAGATTGAATCATTATATTTATTTGAGGAAAAAATGATATAAGCATTCAAGAATTATTTCAGAAAATAAAAGGAGAAAAAAATTCCCAACTTATTTTTTAGTTAGGTATAACCCTGATACCAAAACCAAATGGAACATGCCCAATACCAAAAGATCTGATAACAGCAAAAAAAGTGCACAATTATTTCTCATAAACATATGTTCAAAAAATCCTCGACAGGGGATGGGGAGATAGCTCAGTCAGTAGAGTGCTTGCTTCACATGCACAAGGCCCTGGGTTCGATCCCCAGCACCGGGAAAAAAAAAAAAAAAAAAAAAAAAAAAAACAGTCTTCGACAATACCAAGTCAAATATGAGCAAGTCAAATCCAGACATATGTCACATGAAAATAATTTATCCCAACCAAGTGTTGTTTGTTCAACATTTGAAAATTAATGAATGTAATAAACTTCCATAACAGAACAAGGAGAATATACAAGATCAATTTTTTTAAAAAAGTGTTTGACAAAATTGAAACTCATTCCTGATTTCTTTTTCTTTTCTTTTCTTTCTTTCTTTTTTTGTTTTTTTGCAAACTATGAATACAAGGAAATTTTTCACACCTGACAAAATGCATCTAAGAAGAACAAACAACTAATATGGTTAGTAGTGAAATACTGAATGTTTCTCATCTAACCTCTGGAACAAGGTGAGAATATCTTCTCTCAACATGCTGACTTACAAACATGCTGGATAGCTTAGTCCACAAAATAAGGAAAAATAAAGACAACCAAGAGGAATAAAGTGTGAAAATGAAGATATTAAACCACTTTTATTTATCAAAAATTAAAATAAAATAAAACTATGTATGTAGAAAATCCTAAGAAATCTTCTCAAAAGTGTTGGTATTAATTTGGGATTTTTACAGGGTCATGGGATTAAAAGTTAATGAACAAAACCAAAAGTTTTGACAAAGGAAGAGATAAAGCATGGAAGAGAATTGGACGACTTATCAAATATGTTATTTTTTCTTTACATCTGCTGAGTTTCCAGTGTTAGTTGAAAAACTTCCCAATGCCAATCTTATTCAAATACTTTCTTAAATTATCTTGAAATTAATATTTGTGGTGTTTTTTTGTTTGTTTTTTTGTTTTACATTTTAAGCTCACATCCATTTAGAAATTCTTTTTTGAGTCTGATGAGTCAGTCCTCCAGCATTATTTCCTTCCAGATGGACATCTAATTGTGCCAGAATAGATTATTTGTTAAAAGTTATTATTTCCTCCACTGATTTGATATACCATTAGCATATTTGTTTATATGCCAATATCATCATATTTTTGAAGTTCATGAAGTAGAATTGTTTTATTCAACTTTTGTCATGGTGACCAAAGTACCTGACAAGAACAACTTAGAGGAAGGAAAGTACATCTGCAGCTAGATATAAATGGAATAATTTGTCACACATTCTTTGCTATCTGACTCCTTTTACTCACCATAACATTTCTGAGATTCTTTCATGTTATTACTAGTAGCAGTAGTTTATTTTTTTATTGTTGAGTATTCCATGGAATGGATTATGATACTCCTTTTTATGCATGCACTTGTTAAAGGACGTTTTTGATTGCCTCAATTTGGGAACTGCTTTGAGTACAGCATTTCTGAAGCTCATGTAACATGTCCTTTTGTAACTTTGTGCCTTTCTTTCTGGTGATAACATTTAGGGGTCACCTGATAAGTGTGTGTTCACCTTTATAAGCAGCTATCAAACTTGTTTTCAAAGTGATTGTAACATGTATCCTGTCACCAACAGTGGATGGGGCTGCAGTTGTCCTAACTCCTTGCCAAAACTTGGCATTGTCATTTGAATTTTAGACATTGTAATGGACGTGAGTTAGTCTTCATTTTCATTTTCCCTGATGACTCATGCTTTTGAGCATCTTTGAGGTGCTCATTGATGTTTAGGTCTCTTCTTTCAATAGTATCTGTTGAAATATTTGATCCCTCTTTAAGTTGCTTGTCTTACTATTGTCAAATTAGAAAATCTTATATGGTCATGAGTCTTGTCAGATATCTGAATACTATTAATCTATAAAACACAATATTATTATTAATATTGTAAATATTATATGACTTGTGTTTTCCATTTTATTGATGGAATATTTCAAGTAGCAAAAGTTGGATTCTCATGATATTTAATTTATCATTTTTTTACCTTAATAGTTTGTCCTTTTGGTGTCAAATATAAGAAATCATTGGCAATACAAATTTCAAGGCCAAAATTTTTTCTTCAGTTTTCTTCTCCAAGGTTAGAGTAACTATGTTTAATGCAGAAAATAGGTCACTTAAAAATTGGTATAATTAAGATTCTCATAGAGATTTGAAAAGTAATTCCACTAATCCAATCAGAACAGGCTCCTAAGAAAAAGAAGGAATCAGATGTCAAATATGGTCTTCAAACAAAAAATTCAGGACTAGGAATGTAGCTCAGTGGTAAATTACCTGCCTAGAATGCTCAAGGCCCTGGGTTTGATCCACAGTAGTATCTAAACAAACAATAAAAAGTTCAACAGAAGTACAGCATAGTCATAATACTAAGAACAGAAATATCTATTGAATACTTACTATGTTCTGTTCTTACTGCTTGAAAATGTTAATTTATTTTTTGTTTCAGAGTAATCATTTTAGAAAGGTCTTATAATCTGCATTTCACAGCTGACAAAACTGAAGCATGGAAATGCTAAGTAACTTCACTGGGTCCTTCAACCAGCAGTAGTAAGAACTGAGTGGCAAGATGGACATGACCAAATGATGAATTATCACACTAAGAGATCAAGCCTGAAGTCTTCGTCTAAATAACAGGATTTCATAGCAGTAGTACATAATGAATAATAAAAAGCAAAAGGTAAGAGAGTATTACGTTGTAAAATTGATTACAAATAATATAACTGTGGTTTTGATTGCAATTTTTTTTAAATTAAGAGATTCATAAAGTAGAAGCATGAAGTGAAGTATGTTATACTATTGTCTTACAAAAGTTTCAGTTGATGCCAACAAAAATTGCAAGATGTTGAGGAAATGCTATTAAAGAAATTACCCTGTAGGAAAGCTGTGTTACCCAAGGCAATTTTCACTATCCCAAAAGCAATTCAACAGCATGTGAAAGGGAAATATTGACGAAGCAAACTGAGAGTTTCAAGGCTCTAACTCTTCTTTTCAGCATGTGTCGATATTTGAAAAATCACCAACTGGCACACTTCATTGTTGCTGTTTATGTATGTTACTATTTTTCATGGCTGGTCTCTAAGATCTGAGTTGGCAAGGCTTTATGTATACAGACCAACATATGTATATCTAAAATATAGACAAAAAAACCAAAATATTATTTCTCTTTTCTCAGTCAATGAAGAATCACCTTCCATCACAAAATTGAGTGTGGAGATTTGTTCCACTAATAGTGAATCAGTTCTGTGGTAGATACACTCTGGGTGTCCTGTAATTCACTTCTATCCTGACACTCCTAGAGAATAGGGTTAGATTCCACAGTTTTGAGTATGCACTCCTATGAGGCTGCTCCCCACTTTGGATGTCAACTGCAGCACAGGCTGTGAGCTGTGCTTCTGCATGTGTGTGTGTATGTGTGTGTGTGAGTGTGTGTGTGTGTGTGTGTGTGTGTGTGTGTGTGTGTATTTATATATCATATAGTTGGTAGTTTATAAATTGGGGTTCCTAATCCCCTCCTTAGGTTTGATTTGTTGAGCAGCTCACAGAACTCAGGGAAACACTTGTGTATATAAATTTATGGTTATTAATAAAGATTATTACAGAGGAAATTGATGAGAAGGCAGATGAAAGAGAGCACAGGTAAGGGAAGTTGCAGAGCTTCCGTGCCCTCTCCAGGAATGCCACCTCAGGAGTCTCCTCATGCTCAGCTACTAGAAGTTCATTCAAACATGCCTTTTGGGTCCTTATGTGTAAAACTGGAAATACTTTAGATGGAAGGATGTAGTGTATCAATGTCCAGGTCATCCCTTAAATGGTGGTCATACTGCTCTAATTTCTAAAGAAGAAAAATGTTCTGTGCTGGGGCAGAGTATCACGAGTCTTTGACAGCCTGTGGATCACCAGATATGGTCATGTGAGGCAGGGTGCTTCTTGTTCTAAAGACTTGATATGTGTTAGTATGAGTTAAAGTCAGAGCTCTAAATGAACAGTTGACCTGAGGAGGGTAACTGCCAAGGCATTTGCAATAATAGAAAAAATTGCCACTGTTTCAGTAACTGTGTCCTCCTTTCTGTGGGGAGCAGGCATTTTGAGGAAGTAACCACAGTGGACCTGCAGGAGACAACAGAGGACCTGTCCAAGAAAGCATGTGCCCTCCCTTCTTTTACTGGTTTCTTTCTCTTGCTGTTGTCTTTGATCCTTGTATTTTTTCAGGGTAAGGATAAGAAAATATCTTCAATCTGTAAAGATAAGAAAACCAAAAATGACAGTCCAAGGCCAAAGTAAAATCAAATCTAAGGGACATAAAAATAAATAAGCTACCCCTATGTATCAGTAACATGAGGTTCTATACTGAATACTGTCTTCTAAAGATAATTTCCTTTGCTCTTCTATTCAATCTCTTGATAATATCAGAGATTGCTATTTATGCAAAGAATAGTATAATCTACTTAGGAAATTTTTAAGAAATAGCATTCTAAATAAACCAATTGAGAGTTACTATCAAGAGTATCTATCACTCTCTTTTGACTCAACTAAAAGGAATTGTCCCTTGAAGTAACCTTATTTTAGGTGGTACTCCTATAAATTGGTAATCCATTAAAGGTAATTTTATCATGTTGGTTGTCATTCTCATTCACTTTGGTTTCTCAAATCTTTTTAATATGATTTTACCTTATATTTTCATTAGTAAGTAACTTCCTTTTCCTTAGAATCTTTTGTCTATCAATTTGAATTTGTTTTGTATACCAGAGATTGAACTCAGGGGCACTCGAACCACTGAGCCACATCCCCAGTCCTATTTTGTATTTTATTTGGAGGTCAGGGTCTCACTGAGTTGCCCAGTGCCTCACTTTGCTGAGGTTGGCTTTGAACTTGTGATCCTCCTAGGCTGCCACTGAACTTTTTACTGTTTTAGAGTTTTTGTTTTCCCAGTGTTACGTCACTGGATGCATAAAGAACCGCTGGGATTACAGGTATGTGCAACCACTCTGCCTATCCATTTGAATTTTTAAAATCAGCTTGTATTATTGTAAACATTGAAGAAATTCTGTTGATATATCTATTGAAATTATGGTATTTTATGGATCTTATAGGTAGTACTGAGAATTTAATAATATTGAGTCTTTGTAAGAAAATCTAGTCAAGTCTGTTTTTGTGCATAACAGCATTTTAATTATTCTTCCAATAGAGCTTGCACGGTTTTCTTATACTTTTCTCTAAGTATTTGTCTTGTTGTTGCTATTATGAATGGATTCTTTCTTCTTTCACATCTGGCAGTAGTTCTTGTATGTGTAGCAGTAATAATAATAATAGAAAAAATGTACCGAGTATGGACCATGGTCAGGGTAATTGTTATAGTGTGGATCTAGAAATATTCCCTAACGAACTCCAGTGTTAGAAAAGGCAGCAATGCTCAGAGATGAAACAGTTTGATTATGAGAGCTGGATTGATCCATTTGATGAATTACCAATTTGAATGGACTCCTGGTTGGTAACTGTAAGCAGGTGGGACATGACTGGAGGAGTAGGTCACTGGGGCATGACCTTGGCTATATGTCCTGGTCCCGTCCTCTCTCTGCTTCCCAGCTGCCATGTGCTGAGCAGTTTTCCTCCATCACACACTTCCACCATAATATTTCTGCCTTGGAGCCAGCCCATGATGGTCGGAACCTCTGAAACTGTGAACCAAAATAATTTTTCCTCCTAAAAGTTGTTCTTGCGAGGAATTTTATTTTTATCAAAGCTAACATAGTAATGTTATGTTTTAGGTCTATTAACTCAATATTCACAAATATAGGGGTCAGTCAGGTCTTGTATGCAGAGGTAGAATTCACTCTAGTTACACTAACGATAAGGAATATATTCAAGATACTCTGATAATTTATAAAATTTTTCAGGCAGGACAGAGACCCCCGTTTTGATGCTTGAACAGCTAAAAAAAAAAAAAAAAAAAAAAAAAAAAAAAAAAAAAAATGGAGCCATGAGAAAATAAAGAAGTATTCCCGTGGACACTGCCTCTGCCTTGTGCCACTTAACTCCTTGTTGCCAGGAACCGGACTCCAGAGCTCCATCAGGACACCCACTGTGTTCACAAGAATGCAGATTCCCATGCCACTCCTTCCCCTCGTCATCCATATGCACATGTAGGTTTGTCTCTCTTGGATTCACCTCTTTGCAGAATCTGTGCTGATCTGGAAACTTTATTACAGAAGAGGTTAGAAAACATCACTCATATCTTTCAGTCTATGCAGTATTAGAAGGCATGATAAATGGAGAAAAAGACACCTGCCATAGTAGACATTAGAATTGTTATAGATTCTTCATGGGAATTTATATATTTTTAATCTATTGTTTTTGAAACATATTGATAGGTCCCTCAATATTTATACATTATTTCATTCCTAGAATCAATATAACTTGTTTGTGGTAGTTATTTTCACAACATATTATTCATTCTGGTTGGAGAGACAGTACAATATGGGTCTTAATAATTAAATGACACTGATATTTGAAACTTTTTACTTATTTTATGAGTTTTGAAACAATATTGATACATTTTAGCAACTATAGTCCATGGTTTACATTACAGTGTGTCCTGCAGTTCTATAGGTTTTGACAAATGTATAATAACATATTCCACTACTGCAGTACCATACTGAATGATTTTAGTGCCTTAATTCACTCTTGGGTTTCATCTATTCATCCCTTCCTCCACAATCTCAAACCTCAGGCAACCACTGACCTTTTTACTGTTTTTATAGTTTTGTTTTCCCAGTCTTAGTCACTGGTTTCATAAAGAACATAACTTTTCAGATTGGTTTCTTTAACTTGGCAGCATGCATTAATGGTTCCTCCATGACTTTTATGACTTGCTAATTCATTTCTCTTATTACTGATCAACAGTCTACTGTTTGAATATACCATCCAAATATCTATCCTTTTCCAGTTTTATGAGATTTTGATTGTCTCCAAATTTTAGCAATGACAAATATGCTATAAATATCCATGAGCAGGTTTTTGTGTAGACATGTTTTCAGCTCATTTGAGTGCAATTGCCATATCATATGGTAAGAGTATTCTTAGTGTTGTGGAAAATCCACCAAGCTGTCTTCCAAAATGCTGAACTATTTTTCATTCCCACCATTTGTTTACTGGGCATCTGAACTTTATCTTTTGTGATGTGTCAATGGAAATCTTTTTCTTTTTTTTCTTCTAGATTATCTGTCTTTTTATTATTGATTTATCTGCCATTAATGTCATCTCTATCAATTATAGAATTTTTGATGTAATGATCCAATAATAATACAGAAGCATACATCAGATAGAAAACAGAATTGTATTCAATGGAAATATCATAGACACACTAGAAGATATTTTAAAAGAACATATTAGGCAGACATTTTTTACAATATCTTAAGTTGAGGGAGGCTAGGAAAAATGATATGAAATTCAAAAACCAGAATGACTTAAAATTTCTGTAAGGTGATAGATACTATAAAGTCTGTAACAAATTATGTGCTGACAAAATTGATTTGACACAATAGTCCCAACAAATCAATAAATGCTGAAAAAATCATGCAGTAAAAGAATAGCCAAGTGTAGTGGCACATACCTGTAATTTAGCGACTTGAGAGGTTAAGGCAGAGGTTTGCAAGTTCAAGGCTAGCCTCAGATTTAGCAAGCCCTCAGCAACACAGTGAGACCCTATTTCAAAATTAAAACAATTAAAAAGGGCTAGAATGTAGATGAGTGGTAAGCACCCCTGGGTTCAATGCCCAGCACCAAAATGATGATGATAATGATGATGACAATGATAAAAATAATAAAATTTAAAAAGAATAGACAAAGGATATATGCAAATTTAGGAATAATAAACATGGTTTTCAACTGTCAAAGGCCCGATGGTGCTAATAATCAGAGAATGCAATTTAATATGTTAAGTTATCTTCTTTTCTAATGAATTTAAATTAAGATTGTAGTATTGTGTATCTTCTATAGATGAGCTTATTTAAATTTAAAATTTTGAAAACTTAAAATGTAGTTGCTCAGTGCATTATTCATATTTCTGCTGCTATGACAAAATACCTTAGGAAAACAAACTTACTATGAGGAAATACTTATTTTCGTTCATGGTTTCAGTCCGTGGTCATTTGACCTCTTTGCTTTGGACCTGTGGCAGTATAACACATCATGATAGGAGAATGTGACAGAAGAGGCCTATTCACATCATGGTGGTTGGGAAACAGAGAAAGAAAGGGAGTGGGGGTTCCCAATATTCCCATTAGGGCATGTCCCAATGACTAACTTCCTTCCACTCAATTGCACCTCCTAATGTTTCCACCCTCTCGCAAGAGCATTATCCTGGGTACCAAGCCTTAAAAACATGGGCCTTTGGGGCACTCTGA